>NW_026542600.1:68187472-68787472 GCF_028750875.1 Macrosteles quadrilineatus | reverse complement strand
TGCCATAAGATATATGGGAGTGAATGTGGGCATAGTAAACTTTTTAAGGGTTTATTCATTGCAAAAAGGTTGAAGTCTATTAATTATAAAAATTACAGGGCTTATTTTTTTACAAACATGATCAACATATTTGGACCAGTTTAACGTTTGATCAACTATAAGACCTAAACACTTGGTGTTATTCTCAAAGTTATTAAAAATTTCATTGTTTTTTTTAATTTTTACAAGAAAATTTACCCAATGTAGTTTTGTTCTTATTTAGTAAAAGATTTTCATAATTGACGAAAGTGTTTACAATTGAAATGGCATTTTCCATTTTGGATTCTATACTATTTGTATTTTTTTCATGTATTGACATACTGATGTCGTCTGCATATGAACATAGTTTGGTATTCTGAATTTTATTAGTTAGGTGTTCCTGCGTTCCGCCCAGATAACATAAGAATAGGAACGGTCCAAGAACTGATCCTTGAGGAACCGAATATTGTACCTGCCTTAACTTATATTTTATATTGTATAAATTTTGCTCCTCAACAAATCTAACACTGACATACTGTTGCCCTTCTTCCAAATAAGACCTTAACCAGTTCAATTCTTTACCATAAATACCATAATTGTTAAGCTTATTTATTAAGGTAGGATGGTGAACCTATCAAAAGATCATAGATCTAGAAAAACCATACAATGTCAACATTGTTGACAGGGATGCCTGGGACAAGGGTGAACCTGAATACATGAAAAGGGGGATCACTTGGTATACGGATGGCTCGAAAAAGCCAACGGGCACGGGGGCTGGAATATATGGAGTCAGACCCAAGGCGCAGTTCTGCGTAAGCCTGGGAAAAATGGCCACTGTATTCCAGGCAGAAGTTGTTGTCCTGTCTGAGTGTGCGAGAGTGTGTTTGAAGCGCGGTCTTATAGGCCACACTGTATGATGAACTCACACAGCAAAGCAGCACTAATGGCACTTGACAGTTTTGACTTTACCTCCAAGGCTGTATAGGAATGTCATCAAGCCATCAAAGCCCTGGGAAAGAACAACAGGATCATCCTTGGTTGGGTTCCAGGACACAAAGGTATTGCTGGCAATGAGGGAGCTGACAAGTGGGCAAACAAAGGAGCTGAAAGCCCGCTCATGGGTCCAGAGCCAACGTGTGGCATTGCTTACAGCACAGCACGGAGAGCTGTTCGCCAGTGGATGGGCATAGAACATCGAAGGAACTGGGAAAGAACAGAAGGAAATGTACAGTCAAAGAGAATGCTGATGAAGGCAGGTGCGATAGCGGCAGATGCCCTTGGGCTGAGTAGGAAGACCCTGCGGAAGGTGGTTGGCTTTATTAGCGGCCATTGGGTATTCCGTGGACATTTACACAAGATGGGAATTCAAGTTGAAAGCCTCTTGTGTAGGAAATGTGGAGAGGAGGAGGGACAGCATTCCACGTGATATTTATGTGCCCAGCCCTACAAGGTCTGCGCATGAGATCCCTTGGCCTATCGACTGGAGATCAAAGGGAAGAACGGGTCACCATAGTCAAAGGATCTCACGGTTCACAAAGGACCTGGGATTTGACAAAGAATGAGGACCTGTGAATGAAGGTGCACAATAAGCTGTTCTAGCTAAGCGCAATCGCATGGTTACTTAAAGCCTGGCCCTCTATTAAAAAAAACAAAAAAAACAACAAAATGTCGGTATTGTATCTAACATTAGCCTACTTGGAAAACAACTTATTCCTAGATTGTATTTAATTTTTTTGGCATCATAAGCCTAACATTAAAACAAAACAACCAAAAACATTTGGGTGTTCCATCATATTTAGTACTGGTACTTATTTTTAAATATTGCATTTCTTTTAAGCATCTTATATGTAAATTTCATTAAGTTCAAAGGACATACAACCAAACTATATTTTCTTAACTCAATTTATTTCTTTAATGTAGGCTACATTCATTTATAGATGTCTTATATCAACTATTAAAAACAATAAAACTGTAAAACGATTATTTAAAAATACTCTTTTGTGTTATAGAGCCTAGCCTACTGAAATTGGTGTTTATTGCCTTTCTTTATTTTTTATGTTAAAAACGACATTGCTAACCATAATTAAGTTACTTGTTCTATGAATAACACTATTCAATGTCAAGAAATCGTCTTTTGTCATATAAATGCATAGGAAAAATTTTTATTAAAAAAATGTTGGTGCACAAAACAGTTTTCAGCAACTTATCCTGAAATCGTCTTTTTAATTTTTGAAAACTGTTAAGTGAAAATAACATGTAGGCCTAAACTTACTTGGCTATGAAACAAGTTGGCTATAGTATGGTAGGCTTGTTCGTACAAGGAATAAACAGATATATTCCTATTAATTGAACTATTAACTGTATTAAGTTAGGGAAAGTTAAATATGACCGTATTGTGAGCCTTGGTGATATAGTTACTTGGTTTTGTTCAGCATGCAAGAAAGACATTGAAGAAGGACATCCAGCTGTTCCTGTTTGTGAACTGAAGGATGGTCCCCCTGCTACGATAGAATTATTGTGTGATGGTCTAACAAAATTAGAAGAAAGTAATGATAAACTTTTTGATGTAATTATGGGTCTCGTCAGTGAAATCATGCCCAAGAAACAAAGCAGTGTTGATATTGAATCGGTTTGGTCTAGGCCTAATCGTGAGGAAAATTATCCCGGCAAAACCTTTTCTGATGCACTTAAATCGGCTGCAAACAAGGAAAAACTTAACATTGTGCCTAAAAAATGCACTTCTAATTTGCCTAGTGGTTCAATTGGCAAGATACAGGGTAGTAAACTTAGTAGGCCTAAACCTGTTACAGGCCTATATTCAGTTAAAGTACCGGCAAATCCTAGTCCTAGGCCTCAGTCTTCGGAGTCTTCATGTGATCATGCAGAGTGTAGGAGTAAGGATGAGGATGGTTTTTCGCGTGTGTGCTATCGCAAAAAGACTAGACAACCTAGGCCTAGATCAGTCAAAAGTAATAATCCTAGGGTGACTAAACTGATATCTGGTAAGAACAGTAGTAACAAACTCCTTGCAGTTCCTCGCTATCTTGGATCTATGTTACAAGAATTCAAGCTACTACAACTGAAATTGACATCAGTGACCATTTGAAAGCATCATGTGGTGATCTCAGTTTTGTCTGTGAAAAACTTCCTACGAGACACACATCTTACAATTCTTTTAAAATCGGTGTACAGCCCGAGTGTGTAGAGGACATCATGAACCCTGATATCTGGCCCACTGGTATATTAATCGGCAATTTTTTTCCGCCTCGTTCCTCTAGGCCTAGGTCGATAAGTAGCTCCACTGACGATAGGCCTACTCAGACTGTGAATTTTTTTAGTGGAATCAGTGCCAACCGACTCGAAGAAATAAACATGGATGGTACAAAAAATAAAGTAAGTAAAATGCCTTCAAATTTGAGTTTTTGTGTGCTTACTCTTATTTTCCTCAACATCCAAGGACTGATGGGTAAGTTAACTCTATTTGAGGACTTTACGATGCACCAGCGGTGTGATCTAGTATGTCTTTCTGAGCACTGGATTCCTCTGGCAGGTATAGACTTTTTTAACCTCAGCGGATATAACCTAGTCAGCAATTTCTCTAGATTAGAACATGGCACAGGTGGTACACTTATTTACGCTCGTTTGGAACTTGACTGTAGACCACTTGACCTGTCGTCTTTTTGTATTGAGAAAATAATTTAAGCATGTGGTGTCCTTGTTACCTCACATAGACTTATTATATTGAACCCCAGACAGTGATGAGTGGCTTTTCTTGAACGCTTTGGAAAAAATCCTGACGTCTGTGACGGAATGGTCCAACCATAGGATCGTCATTGGTGGAGATGTCAACGCACAGTTTGACGTGACAACTACCAAGAGGTCGGTGGCAACTCTTCTCAACCTTCTAAGGGAGTTTAACATCTACTTCCACAATGACCAGCCTAGCAGAGGAAATGCCTGCCTAGACAATGTTTTTTCTAACATCCCCAAAGATGATGTGTTTTGTTGTATTGAACCGTTCCATTTTTCAGATCATAATGCAATTCTTTTCAGGATAGTTAATGATAACATACATGAGCCTGATAAGATCAGCACCTTTGCCTTAAAAAGACACTTTTCTCTTCAAAACATCACAAATTTCAAATTCAAAATTATCTTGATCAATTGGCAGGATAAATTTGACCAATTTTGGACTTCAACTGAATACACAGGTAACAACATATTTTCTGTATTTTTTGAAATTTTTATGCATGTGTTTGACGAGTGTTTTCCTGTGTGCAAGTCACGCTCAAAACCAAACCCAAAAGGGAAATGGTCAAGTGCCTGGTACACTCCTGATCTTGACAGGCTCAGGCAGCAGGTAAGACATGCCTATGATCTGACCTGTGTAAGTAGTGACAATCTTTGTAAGTTAGAGTATAAGACCCTAGTTAAGAACTACAAACGGGCAGTAAAGGAGGCCAAGCTCAATTATAATGCCCTATTCATTGAAAACTCCAGCAACAAATGTAAATCAGCCTGGGCAATTGTAAAGCCTAAAATGTCTAAATAAATTGCCCAACAAATTGCTATCACTTCCTTACAAAGTTTTTAAAGCTAAAGTTCATATGTGGCTAGTAAAGAACCCGTTCTACAAACTTAACGATTTTTTAGAACTTCCTAAACCATTACATATTGAGTAATGATTGTACTTTTTTTCTATTATAGTTATCCTCATCTGCATTTTATATTCTCTTTGTATCTTTTGATTTGACCTTGTACTCTACATCTATTGTAGGCCTACTCTTCCTTGACAAATGTTTACCAACATAATACCTTCTTTGACCATTCCACATGCATTTGTAATGTCTATTGGAAAATAAAGCTTTTGATTCTTTGATTCTTCTTCTTTTGAATTTGGAATTCATCTTAATCCGATAGCATAGCCAAGGAATAGTCCTTGGCATGAGCTGTTAGCAGGAGCAAACTATACTATTTTTTCTGATGTAAAGTTTAATGTTAGGCTATATGGATATTTTTCATTACAATTATTATGTAGTGAGTGTAGGCATATATCTTAAACTTCATAAGGTAGGCCTAATTTCCTCTTTGTTTATTTAGTAAACCTTTGAAAAATCTTCGTATTCCAACCAAGGAAGGGCTTGTGATGCTGAACCACAATCAAGAGCTGAAGCAAAGGTTGATAACTCAACCTGGCTGAAGCCTTCTCATTATTTTAAGGTTTAGTGTTGGTTTCCATTAATACCCAAGTTGAAACTATCGATAAAGAAAGAAACTAAGTTAATTTGATCACTAATTTCCCTGTCAATCACTTGTAACCATTCAATAGCTTCTCTTGTGACCGGTAACGTTTAAACGTCGTTTGCATCCTCGATTTTATTTTATTTGACAGTAATCATAGAGTGGCAAATGAAGGAAATGAGAGCCAAAAATGTGGATAACACTCAGATAATGGCCTCCATGTCCACGCAACATTGTAAATAGGTAATGAAACGGCTGCGACCAGCTGTATGAAGCCAAGAAAGTAGTTAGGCCTAATTTTCTTGAAAATTTCAGTTTGAAAGAGGTTGTTTCACGTAAGGTTGTGATAAAAATCACTATCTCAATCAATGATAATGTAGCATGAAAAGTAGCTAAAATTCCGCTAAAATGTAGCTAGCTACAGCTAAAGCTACAAAAAAAGTAGCGTGCTACTGTAGCGTAAATACTTGTAGCACGCTACTTCCCAACACTGCCTATAGGCTACTTAGATTGGAATTGACAAAATTTCCGAGAAATATCCCCTATTCATGCCTGAGATCTACCTTTCCTCCTGGCAGATTACCCATAAATAACCCTTTTGCCCATCTAATTACCTTTTTCTCTTATGACCCCCTAAAATCAAATTCCCTCGGGTAGGCCTACCCTAAAGAGTTGGAGTTATTGTTTTGACTTAATCAGTACCGGTAATTAATGAAGGTCTCAGCGCAAAAAAATCATTTAAGAAGTTGTAGTACCTATGTCATACTATGATAAAATTGGATTTGTAGGATAAATGTAACTCATACTAGGCCTAGGGTCTAGGTCTACTTTTACCACAGGACTATACCTTTGGTCAGGGTCGGTTACCGTTACCTTATTATCGGTTCTTCATCTTTTACCCCATGGGGGATTGATGGCGTCATTAAATAACATGAAAACACTGTACTAATATATACATTATTTACAAATTTAAAAACATATTTTTAACACTGAGGCTGTGGACAGGCGTAAGTCAGCCCAGGCCTAACAGAGGGTCATCAAAATACTCCTTCAGCGAGTAGTAGGCTTTTCCTTCAAAGTATGCAGTGAGTACCTTAAGGAGTTCCCTTTTGTCGAGAAGTACGATGGAGTTTGGCAACTTATTATATATTGTTAGGGCTCCATTACTGAAGGCCTTCTGAGTCCTTGATAGTCTAACTCTAGGAACATCTAGTTGGTTGCGATTCCTAGTAAGGTGGTGATGTTTTGCAGCTCTGGAAGGAAACTCCTCAATATTATCTATTACGTACTTTATACAGGCGAGGATGTAGTGACCAAACACTGTTAGAATTCCCAGCCTGGTAAAGATAGGCTTGCAGTGAGCCAGACGATCGCTGAAGGTGATTATTCGTAGAGCTCTCTTTTGCTGGACCAGGATGTCTTCGGTCGCGGGTGCGTGTCCCCACAACAGCACACCATAGCTCACGTGGCAATGAAACATAGAGTGATAGACATTCATCAGGTATTTCTCCGTGACCAGATACCTAAGTTTCAGGAGCAGGCAGCATACCCTTGACAGCTTATTGCAGACCTGATTTACGTGGTCATTCCAGGTTAGCGTCTGGTCCAGGGTAAAACCTAGCAGCTTCACCGGATCATTGTGAGGAGCATGTTTAGCCAGACTGCAGACAAGAGATTGTGTCTTGGATTGGTTAAGCTGGAAGCCATTGGCCTCAAACCAGTTTGAAGCTTCAATTAAGTGCTGTTCAGCTCCCGCTACAGACTGTTCAACCTGCAGTCCTCGTGACACAAGGGTGGTGTCGTCAGCAAATAATACAACATTTCCTGACTTGTCGAGGTCGTTTATCATAACTAGGAAAAGAATCAGCCCAATTACCGATCCTTGTGGAACTCCATATGCTACTTCTAGAGGTGCTGAAGTTGCCCCCTCGATAGAGACCACCTGTTGCCTACCCGCGAGATATGATCCAATTGTTCCGAGAACAGTGCCACCCACTCCATAACTCTCCAACTTCCTGACCAGTATGGCATGGTCGACGCAGTCAAATGCACGACTTAGGTCGCACAATGTGAGGGTGACTGTGTGGCAAGCCTCAAATGCCTCACCAACCAAACCTGCAAGCCTCATGACCGCTCCTGTTGTAGACCGGCCTTTACGGAATCCGAATTGACCTTCCGTCAGTAGGTTGTTTGACTCTAGGTGTTCACAAAGCTGCCTGGTCATTAGAGCCTCTAAGGTAACTTAAGGTTAAAATAACATTTAGCCTACCAATCTATGGATAAAAACTAGGCATCCCTAAATATTATTACAGCTGACATAAACCTAGGCCTAGGCTAAAACTTTTTTTCATTTGATAAAGGTTAAGGTCATAGCCATTCATTTAATTTCCCTATTGAGTCATAAAAGTATAATAGATGACTATATACATTTTACTTGTATAATCATTTGCACCTTTGTACAGGTAGGCCTACAACATAATATTTACATTTTTGTGTTGTGATACAATTTAGTCCTGGGGCTCTAGCCAATAATAATATTGAATTAAATCTGTTAAACTAGGCCTAGATGCCAACATTTAATTATAAGATAAAAATTAAACTTACTGCTTCAGTGAAAATATTCACAAATATTTAAGACTTAAAACCCGTTTGAACTTAAAAATGTCACATTTTATATTTTATTTTAAAAAGGTTATTTACGACCATTTTCTTTACGCCGAAGCCGAGCCGAGCCAAGCCGAGGTATCGGCAATTTTTTTTGCCTGCTAGCTTTCCTTTGCTATTGCTCTTTGCTTGCTTTTTGAAGTTTGTTGAAAGAAGAAGAATTGTCGAACGCGAAAAGACACGGCCGCCTTTACCATTAAAGGTGGCCGTGGAAAAGACCCTTCGGTCTACCACAAAGCCTCATAATGTATGAAATAAAGAATCTTGACTAACTATAATAACTAAGGGCATAGATTAAGTATATAATATTATATGTTAAGGCTATGCTTAGGGTTGCTGCATGCGTTGTTATCCCGTAGCATCCCCAAATATTTTGTCGGCACTACGGGGTGTTGACGTTTTTGTATGTCGACGATTTGGGACGTCAACCAAAAACCGTTGACGTTGTGGGATGTTGATCGTAGTGGAAATTATCAGTTAGTTATTCAGTTACTACCCTATGGCCAAACCTATGTTGGAGCCTGAATCTCCACTGCCACTGGAGAATGTCCCCCCAAAACAAAAGTCCGATCCATGAGTAACAAAAAAGATTTGATGAGTATGCAGAGAAAACTGTTGTTAGGTGTGATCAAGGGCTACAGCACGATATACCACGAAGCTGTCCGCATCACGATCACATGGCATGAATTCTGATTCACATGGCAAAAGAAAGTCATTCGTTGTATCATGTTGTATGGTAGGCTTAGAAAACAATCAAGAACATTGTACAGATGGTTTTATTAGTCTTAAAATAATGACGTTAGGTACCATGTATGTGTATTTTTGGCAATCTGGTTTATGTTAAGGAAAATTTCGTTTATTTTAGTGAACAATGTAATCAACATACAGCACGAGAAACAAACATAATCTTGTAACACCTTACATCCGCCTACCTACACAAATCATTTAGAAGTCACAGTGTTTACCAGCAATTTCTGTTATTTAATAAGTTACCATTAGTTGTAAGAAATCTACCCCTTGTAGAATTCAAAAGAAACTATCTCAAAACTGGCCAAAACAAAAAAGCATTTTATAGCATTGAAGAATACCTTAAATGTACATTTCAGACTTAGACTAGAAACTTGAGATTTTTTGTTCTAAAACTATTTGACGAAGCCTATTGTACGCTAATGTATTCTTGTACATTGTATTTAATAGCCAATAAACTTCTTGATTCTTGATCCTCCCCGAGTTTGTGTAAACAAGTTGAAAGTGAAATTAATAAAATTGTAGCTGTAAATATACGGTAACATTTTTTTTTATGCTGTGATAGCCTCTGTATACCACTCACCTAGTTTCAATTTTAAAATTCACTTGTTTATTTAAATAAACTAACTTTTTAATAATGATATATTTCCAAAAATCTTGAGCTGTCTGACCTCTCTCGCAAAAAGTAAAAAATGTAAAGTTTATGTTGTGGTGGCTACAACATAAACCTTTTAGAAGGCAACCATAAAGCAGAGACTTAAATTGGACTACAGTACTTAAATCCCTTTGCCTTTACATAACTTGCCTTGAACTATCAAGGGGACTTCCTCTTTGGATAACATAGCCATACCAACTTCGCTGTTGACGAGAGGGGGAGAGAGAGAGAGGTGTTTGACTGTGCCCAACCAACACCTCTCCCCTCACCTAGTACCCTCTGTACTAGGATCATCGGATTTTAGTGTTTTCCAATCTTCTTAATTTTTTATCTTTCCTAACATTTTTCCCATTTCAAATTCCAGCCTGTCTTCCTGTATTTTCAAATTCATGCGTTTTCTTTCCTATCCGTCATCACATTCTGGCAAACTCCAGCGCAGATTCTTTAGTTCTCAAGTTGATCTCCTAAGCCCATGTCTTTTGTAGGAGGAGAGTGAAATTTAAAAACGTACGTTTTCAGGAAAATCACTTTTAAAATTTGTTGTTCCGTTTTTTGAAACTTTTTTTATTTTTTGTATTTCATTGACATTTGAAGTTTTATAAAATGTCCATGGTATCGCAATATCTTTGGTGATTTTTTATAAATAGAGCATCATTGATGGAAAAACACAAAACTTTGTCACGACCATCACGGACATAAAACTGAATATTAAAAATAGTTAATATTATTTTTATAACTATGTTTTGCTATAAATTAATTTACTTTTATGGCCATTATACAATAAACAGCTCACTAAGCTTTTGGTATATTTGGTCTTTCTAGATAATCTTTCTTGGTCTATTTGTACTTATTCTAAATAAATTTGTTTTAATTTATGAACAAGTCACTTATTTTTCAATTTGATAGAACTTTTAAGAAACTTGTATCCATATGGATACTATGGGTCGAGTGTCAAGGTAAAATTAAAATTAATAACGTATGAAAATTAGCGAACAATGGTACTTTAGGTTTCCATGGAATCCGTATGGATACATATTTCTAACTTTTAATTATATGAGGGAAATCTGAAAAAAACCATTTTTAGCCCTTAAAAAAATAAAAATAAAATTCACAATAAAATTTTTTGTTTTTAAATTTCATAATTCCGGGTTGTTCGTGGCCACTTAAATTACGCGGAAGTCACGACACCGCACAGGATACTGATTTCTTGATGGTGCATGATTCGTGAGTTAATAAAACGCAAATAAAAATATTACTTGTAAGTACCCCAACAAGACCAAGAGAATCATTTGTAGCCGGGCTTACATTCTTTTCGTAAATCAAGATCAGAGAATTCTTTTGAGGTTTGCGTCAAGCAATATGCTAAATGGGTTTGGATCCTGGTACCTGCCGTGCCACTACTTTTTATTAGTACAGTTCACCCTTGTACTGTACCTGCTCTCCCCTTGCATTGCTTGGTACGTTCAACGCACAGGCCTCTGTGGCCCATGTGGACGAGCAAATATAAGGTAAAAGAAGCTGCCAACCTCAAAAAAAAAAAAAAACTTAATATGGACAAACCCAAAGTAATATTTAGTTAACATACTTTAACTACATTGTTCGTCGAGACAATATAAGGTACTTTACATGTTATGTTTGAGTTAATTCATATCACACAAGTGTGGTTTTTTTCCTGTCTTACATCAATCGATCCATGCATGTTTGAGGGCATTGCAAGATTTAAAACTTCTTGTAAAGCGTCAATGGGTAAGTCAACATCAGCCAATTAATTCATTTATAAAAATTAACTTGTAAATTTTTAGGGTAAAATAATATACAGGGTGGTAATAAAGACCGAAGACAGTTAAATATTTTAAAAAATAATGTAGATAGAGCTTTAATACTTGGTACAAAGTTACAAGGCATAAAACTCTATTTTAACACACATTCAGTGATCCAATAACCCGGCCCATAAGGAGTCTGAAGAAAATCTTAAATGGAAGCATAGGTCAATATGCACATCAAATGAAAGGTCTTTTTTAGTAGAATACAATGCCGCAAACTGCACTTCAAAAGGACCCTTAAGATTACCTACTGACTCATCATCGGCATACCCTGTTAGATGATGAAAGTCAGCAATAAAATTAAAAAATTAGTTTATAACATAGGGTGGCAATTAAGTCCGAAGACAGTAAAATATAAAAAAAAAAAATGTAGATAGAGCTACAATACTTGGTACAAAGTTAAAGGGCATAAAACTCTCAACACTATTCAGTGATCCAATAACTCTTTAGGGGGACGGCCCACAAGGAGTCGAAAAAAAATCTTAAATGGAAGCATAGGACCATCCGTAAAAAAATAACAGCTGTTCAAAGATTTAAAATAGTGTTTTAATTTAGAAATTGGCTAATTTTGAAAATCTTTGAACATCTGCCATTTGAAGTGCGGTTTGCGGCATTGTATTCTACTAAAAAAGACCTTTCTTGATGTGCATATTGATATATGCTTCCATTTAAGATTTTCTTCCGACTCCTCGTGGGCCGTCCCCCTGAAGAGTTTTTGGATGACTGAATATGTGTTAAAATAGAGTTTTATGCCTTGTAACTTTGTACCAAGTGGTAGCTCTATCTTCAATATTTTTTTTTAAATATTTAACTGTCTTCGGACTTATTACCACCCTGTACGAATAATGTATGTGAAAATAATTTAAATGACAGTAAGTCTAATATCATTGTGTAGAGTTTCCTTTTTACGTAGTGGAGCTCAGACTTCTGCTTACTCTTACTCTAATCCAATGTACACCTTAAACCGGACTAAGTGTTCTGGGGATCCCATGGCTTATGCCCTGGTGTGGTGGTGGTACCGGTGAGTAAGTCACCGCCACCGGTACACATTGTTTCCAAATTGACAGGCGTAAATTGTCGTATAAGCAGTCCAAAATTATCGTATTTGGAGCAAAATTATCGTACACACAATTTTCTAAATATTATGATATAAACAAGCAAGTCGATGATGAAATTACTGAAATATAACTCTATTTGTCTCTGCCACCCACCGCTTTTTGCTCTACCAGACTACCACTGAGCTAGAAAATATAAATTCTACCAGAGCCAGCACTATCACAAACACGGAATCTGCATCTCTGCTAGAAAAAAAGTCAAACCGCTGTAAAATTTTGTTATTTTGGTTCTCAACTATAAAAATAAACCAGCTCAATGCTTTATTTCATTCCCCTACTGCCAATGTACTGAGTATTGAAGGTACAAAGTACTCTACCACCCCTAGTACAAATGGCGGCCAACTTCTCTCAAAATTCTCTTATAATCACTTAAGTTGGTAGCCAATGGGCCCTTCCAACCTTGTTTTGGCAAAATCTTTGAGATTATTTTTCTTAAACGATTGCTAAGTTTTATTGAAACAAATAACATCTTGTCAAATAGCCAATTTGGGTTCAGAAAAAAACATGTCTACCTGTGATGCCATTTTCACACTTTTAAAATAAGTATATAACCACCTTGGCACATCTGACAGATGTCTCTTTTAAGACATGACAAAGGCTTTTGACCTTCTTGACCACGGGATCCTTCTGGATAAGTTGTGAGTATTTGACATTTCTGGAAACCCACTGCGTTGGATTTCATCGTATCTTAAAGATCGGCACATGATTGTATCCTTGAAGCACAGAGGCCCTGACAACATCCTCCGGACATATAAATCATCTTCATCACCAGCTCTGAACATCGGTGTCCCCAGGGATCAAACCTTGGGCCCATCTTATTCCTGTTATATGTAAATGACTTGCCTGATTGGCTCCGTATCTTCTGGAAATTTATGGCTTTTTGCTGATGAAGTCTGTCACCTAGACCCAAGTCCAAATCGAAACATCACAAAATTGAAAACATCCAAACTGGCTTGCTTGAAATGTCAACTTGGTGTAGCAAAAATCATCTCGTCCTAAATTCTAGTAAAACCAAATAAAGGGAATTTTGTAACAGGAAGAAGCCTGAGCCACCTCCGGTATTGACCTTGGACAGGGTGCCACTTGAGACCTGTAGTGAAACCAAATAATTGGGCCAACACATTATACGGAGAACCTTAATTGGGGAACACATGTTGATGCAATAGCGCCCAGACTGTCATCTGTCACCTACCTGCTGTTGACTACAAAAACTGGTTGACATTGAGATTCTCCTTATTTTTTACTATGGCTGCTTTCATAGCATAATTTCATACGGTTTGGTATTTTGGGGTGGTTGTAGTGAGGCAAAACGCATCTTCATCCTTCAAAAACGTGCAATTAGGAGAATATGTGGAGTCCATAGACGGACAAACTGTAAACCTCTGTTCTAAGAACTGAACATTCTCACACTGCTTCCGTCTCTCTTTATATTGGAATCCGCATTGCTCGTTAAGAAGAATCCCAATATTTTTGTAACTAACAGCATGGTCCACAATTACAATACAAGAAGAGCAACAAATCCACATGTACCTCAAGTAAATTCCAACCTTGCAAGCAAGAGCCCTTACTTCAATAGTATAAACATTTACAATAAATTGCCTCAGTACATCATGCAAGAGCATTCTATCAACAATTTCAAGAACCTGTTAAAAACATATTTCAGTCAAGCGGCCTACTACAGTCTTGATGAAATATATGTCTAGACTATGTGCATCCCTGAAGAGGAAATGAATCTATACATATATTAATAGCAAGGAAAGTATAAAAGCTGACGACCAAGTCGCTGATGCGATACCAATGGGAATACTCCAAGTATCCAAGTAAGTCCCTCTCTAACACAACTGATGCCTTTGCAAGGTTGCCAGATTGGATAGCAAGTGATGTTACCGTTTTTCCATATACTACAAGTGGGAAACGTGCTTAAATGTATATTTATCAATATGAAATTGTTTATTTTCTTGCCACCAAAAAATAATCGTATTTTATGACAAAAAAACGTACACAACGTCAAAAGTATCGTACAATTTTGCAAAATAATTTTTTATGGGGAAGGAGCAAAAGTATCGTACACCTGGCAACACTGCCGGTACATGTTCCCAGAACGTGCTCAACCCAGTAAAATTACGACCCAGTTAAACAAAGGTCTTAGGGGAAATGAAGTATTAGGTTTTGGAAGTCTTACATTATCAGCATATTATTAGTGATGTGCTTAGGGGTATGATTGCCAACAGCACCAACATTTCCACCTACGGCCTCTTTCATGCACGACGTTTTCGGTTACCAACTTTATTCATTTTGGCCATCATCAGTGACACAAGAAGGACCCTTGTTTATCGGTTTTGACATATTCGTGTGAAGAAAAATAGACGACAAGGAAGAAGGTGGGCTATGTAAGGAGGTGAATCAGAGTGCTAGGACGGATGGATGGAGCTTTCGCAAAGGTACCTATATGGTGTGCTGCGAAATGATTTTATTATTTCGAGGTTTTAAACAAAAATGTTAACTTAATTATGCTCACCATGTAAGTTTTTTTGCAATTACATCACTTCTTTAATCCTTCGATCTATTACACTGATCATCTATTTACAATGATTAGGGGATTTCAATACTGTGGATGACAGAGAGCGAGTTAGTTTGGTGGTGCTGCATTCCGCCCGACAGAAAATGTCGGAGCATAAAATAGTTCCATTTGATCTTATGTAAAAAATACGTCCCGGTGGAACGCCGAAACTCGGCGGAGATTCCGTTGTGCATAAAAGGGTCCCATTTGATCTCGTGTAAAAAAACTCCCCGATGAATCCCGTCCGACGGAAAAACATTGTGCATAAAAGAGGCCTAAAGTTCTAAAAAAATCAAAGTATAACCTTAAATAGTATAGATAATGGTAATATATTTAATTTGAAAAATAGCTGTAACGATAATTCTGTTTTAATTTTTTCCTTGCATATTATCCGAGTGTAAGTTTACTGAAGAGTTGTTAAATGTTTAATATTACGCACGATTAAGCCCCTAAAAAATAATGCCATAAGTAAACTTTGTATGGACAAAAGTGTGGTAAATTTGGATCAACACTATATCAGAGCGAGGCATAAAAACACAGTTTCATAACTAAGCAGTAAAAAAAAATTAAACACAGTTTTATTTTATTTTCTCTGTAACAATTAAGTGTGTACAACAATTCTCATCACACAAAATCATTTGTTTTTATAAGCTCCATAAAATAGTTTGGGAAGAAATTGAAAAACTTTATATTTTGTGTGTCAAAAACAGAAAAAACCCAATTTGACCAAATTGACCCCATAAATCACAATTTTTATAGTCTGACCATTCTGATTTGTGAACTCGTTTGAATAAATGTAGGTTTAAACATTTGTAATTGATTGATTAATTAATCAATTACCGCTGTGACGCCAATGACCAGATGATTTGGACTGGTTGTGTCAATTGTATATGTAGACTATCTTGGATGGTGGATGACTTCTCTCCAAGGTTTCTTCATAAACTTATCCTCACCAAATAGGGGGTTTGCCAAGAGTCTCTCTCTTACTAATCTCTTAAACTGGGCATTTTCTCACTGCCAGAACTGGGAAGCTGTTCAATGGTAATTGATTTAGATAGTCTGCATCCAGATCAGTCGCTCCTCTAGTGTTTGCACCACTCTGTATAAAATCACCAAATATAAAAGCAGAGTGGGAACGCCCTAAATACCATGCGTTACCCCACTACACCATTAGTTACGTTCTCATTTTCGTTGAAAAAGTTAAGTTAAAAATTTACATATTTTACAGAAATTGACAACTGCACACACTATATGTCGGTGGTTCAATTCGAGTCCATGCATTTATTATGCAACTGGCCACTTTAACATGTCTACTTCCCCAGTTGTGGTCCCAGGGGGGATGGAAGGGAAATACCCCCCCCCCCCGAAATATTTTATATTTTATTAGCTTACCTACATAAATACTATTAGCTTGAGCATATTTTAAAGATCAAATATGTATACAAATATTTTTTTTTTTGCTTTAAATTCCACTTTTTCCTTGGGAGGGATAGCCCGAACCTCCCTTTTATGGGGGATATTCCATACCCCCCCCATGGTCATCCCCCCCTGAAATAAAATCCTGGGTACCTGGGACCCCAATGACTTCCCTTAACAGTCAGAGGTAATAAATAACCATTGGACTATGGCTTCAAATTCAAATGGTAAACAAAGTGTCAGGCGGTAACCTTGAGGTGGCATCGCTATCTCTCGGTTTAACAAACAGCTGTTCACTGCCACTGCTACCAGAGCTACCACCATCACGGCACAACACCACTCCATTGTCAGTGGTGCCACCAAACTAACGCATACACCGCCAAAGGCCGCGCCACCGCCGCCGCCGCCCGCCAGTCATCCTTGTTCGCTCGAACCGTTAACGTGTCCGCCTTTGCCGTTCATCAGTTCGTACATCACACGTTGAATGTGTTATTGTGTCTTACCCTGATTTTTTGAGGACTTAGCCATGTTTTAGTAGTGATTTACTAAGACTTCGTAGCTTTCCGTTGGCAGACGAGTTCCAGCCTTTTTGGATTTTACAAGCCTAAAAGGTAGGGAAATAAAAGTTTGTATTAGGTTATTTAACGATTTTGTTTTAATAGTTTATAGCCTATATTTTAACAGTTATAATACCTCGTAGTTACATAGGACATAACTAAGCATCATTATTGTGTTCAAATGACTAATAGGTCTACACTAATACGAGTTAAACTCTTATCAATTTCGGCAAAACGTTCCTTTGTGATAACAACTTAAAGGGAATAAACTACAGCCTATATGGTTCTTTCAAGAAATCGTGCCTTTATCGTAAATTGTTTTAAAATATTTACGAATTTAAATTTTGACTAATTCGAGAGTTATACACTACAGAATTGGAAATTAATTCACATAAAATTCCTATCATACTTATATTTTTTTATCGTATGCCAATTAAAAGCTACGTCTAGCATCTTATAATACAATATCAGTTACATATTTCAAGAGTTAATATTACAACTGTGATCATTAGGTCTTCATCCAATAGGTTGCCGAAAGATAGTTGGACCGTGTAACGGATTAAAAATAGCAGATAAACATAGCTTGAATGTTTCTTCATTCTTACCGGGTTGCCTGAAACAAAACCGGTTATGGGCTGGGGCCATTTGCCGCCGGTCAAATCGCAACATTCGCAACCACCAGGCCTTTGAACCCCAGCAACAGGTGGAATCCCCCTCCCCTCTCCACCTCCCCCGGCACAAACATGGGATCACTCCACTCTGATCTTCTGATGACAGGAGAATGTTGCCTGTCAGTCTACAAAAGGCAAACCCGTTTCACATATTAACTCACGTTAGATCAATCAACAGTTAAAATACGGTGAAAGGAAATTTAAAAGTATTTTCAAGAAGAGAGCGTCTACTTTATTACAATGCGATGTTACGTTTTGTAAGTAGTTTATGGAAATGATAAACAAGAAAGCCTTAATAAAATCAAAACGTCTCTTTTTGTTTAGCACGTTAAAGATAGATACCAATTTATAAAGACGTCGATTTGTTATTGGTCTTCTTTTTGCATGTGTTTAGAAAAAGGTAATTTTTATTTTCCCTTATTTAAAATGATCATTAATTAAACTAACCTAACCAAACCAAACCATTGCAGCGAACTCAAAAAGAGTGGTTGCCCTCTTCTTGAAAATACCCGTTTTTACACTTTACTTCAGACAAGAGCTATAGTAGGTCGTGGTATTATCCTAAAAAAGGCATTGTCGATTAACTGAATTTGAACGCAGGAACTTGAGGACTGAAGCCCAACGGTCTACCACTAGACAATATTCTCTTCCGTGGTCTGATATTATTATAGTGCAATTCATACTGAAATTGAAATCTATGAAGATTCTGATAATATCTTAATTTGATATTGCTAACTGTGAGATATCCGATACAGTGTATCTTGATATGACGTTGTTAAATGAGCGATATATCCGATAAAGTGTATCTTAACCTGACGTTGATAGATGACTGTGATAGATATACGATCCGATCTTGCGTCGTTAACTGAGAGAGATATCCGATACAGTGTATCTCGATATGGTGTTGTTAACTGAGTAAGATCTCCGCTAAGGTTTATCTCGATCTGACGTTGTTAATTGAGAGAGATATCCAATACAGTGCATCTCTATTTGACGATGTAACTAAGAGAGGTATACGATACAGTGTACCTCGATATGACTTTGTTAAATAACAAAGATATCCGATACAGTGTATCTCGATCTGGCGTTGTTAACTGTGAGAGATATCCGATACAGTGTACCTCGGTCTAAAGTTGTTAACTAGAGATGTCCGATACAGTGTATCTCGATCTGACGTGTTAAATGTGAGAGATATCCGATACAGTGTACCTCGATCTAAAGTTATTAACTAGAGATGTCCGATACAGTGTACCTCGATCTGACGATGTTAAATGTGAGAGATATCCGATACAGTGTACCTCGATCTAAAGTTGTTAACTAGAGATATCCGATACAGTGTACCTCGATCTGACGATGTTAAATGTGAGAGATATCCCGATACAGTGTACCTCGATCTAAAGTTGTTAACTAGAGATGTCCGATACAGTGTATCTCGATCTGACGTTGTTAAATGTGAGAGATATCCGATACAGTGTACCTCGATCTAAAGTTGTTAACTAGAGATGTCCGATACAGTGTACCTCGATCTGACGATGTTAAATGTGAGAGATATCCGATACAGTGTACCTCGATCTGGCGTTGTTAACTAGAGATGTCCGATACAGTGTACCTCGACCTGACGTTGTTAACTAGAGATGTCCGATACAGTGTACCTCGATCTGACGTTGTTAACTAGATATATCCGATACAGTGTACCTCGATCTGACGATGTTAAATGTGAGAGATATCCGATACAGTGTACCTCGATCTAAAGTTGTTAACTAGAGATATCCGATACAGTGTACCTCGATCTAAAGTCGTTAACTAGAGATGTCCGATACAGTGTATCTCGATCTGACGTTGTTAAATATGAGAGATATCCGATACAGTGTATCTCGATCTGACGTGTTAAATGTGAGAGATATCCGATACAGTGTACCTCGATCTGACGTTGTTAACTAGAGATGTCCGATACAGTGTACCTCGACCTGACGTTGTTAACTAGATATACCCGATACAGTGTACCTCGATCTGACGTTGTTAACTAGAGATGTCCGATACAGTGTATCTCGATCTGACGTTGTTAAATGTGAGAGATATCCGATACAGTGTACCTCGATCTGACGTTGTTAAATGTGAGAGATATCCGATACAGTGTATCTCGATCTGACGTTGTTAAATGTGAGAGATATCCGATACAGTGTATCTTGATCTGACGTTGTTAAATGTGAGAGATATCCGATACAGTGTACCTCGATCTGACGTTGTTAAATGTGAGAGATATCCGATACAGTGTACAGCTTGATCTGACGTTGTTAAATGTGAGAGATATCCGATACAGTGTACCTCGATCTAAAGTTGTTAACTAGAGATGTCCAATACAGTGTACAGCTCGATCTGACGTTGTTAAATGTGAGAGATATCCGATACAGTGTACAGCTCGATCTGACGTTGTTAAATGTGAGAGATATCCGATACAGTGTACCTCGATCTAAAGTTGTTAACTAGAGATGTCCAATACAGTGTACAGCTCGATCTGACGTTGTTAAATGTGAGAGATATCCGATACAGTGTACCTCGATCTAAAGTTGTTAACTAGAGATGTCCGATACAGTGTATCTCGATGTGACGTTGTTAACTGTGATAGATATTCGATACAGTGTATTTCGATCTGATGTTGTTAAGTGAGCGAGATATCCGGTACATTGTCCATCTCGATCTGAATTTGTTAACTGAAGTTTTATTTTAAAACATGTCAGAAACTGTGGTTTAGCCAGAGAGACTCTTGACAATAAAATGTGTTTGTTGGCAACAAACGTAGGTGTTATTCTTGTGCACTAATCATTGTAAGTATTATCACACCATTTTAAAGTTAAAGACCCATTTTTTACCCATTTTTTATAAGCGTTTCCATAAGGTTATCATTTCATCTTAACCATCGGTAAGAAATTGAGTGATATTGTTGTATACAGTACTGTCAGAGTTAGTAACTTAAGCCATGCTGTTTTTACGAAAATAAACAGCTGTTTGCAAATAGAAGGTAGACTATTTACTAACAACTTGATTCCTTGAATAAAAGTTTTGTTCGAGACGTTATAGCATCATGCCAATATAATACTGTAATATTGTATACGGCATTATTGGAGTTGCTGCTTATTTCTAGAACTGTGTGTAGTTTTTAATCATAGATTTTAAATGAATAAGGCTTAAGTTAGTGTGAAGTAGCAACGAGTCCCGTATCCAATGTGAACGATAAATGTTAATTATTTTATAATATTAATATAATGATTAAACTTACTGAATTACGAGAATTAGTCTCCTATAGTGATCGAAACCGATTTCCTTGGACACTTTTGAAGTTGCGGATATTATAAACGTTGTTTCGGAAAAGGTTTACATCGAATCATTTATTCTAACTTAAAATCTTTCAAAATTAAAACACATAAAGTTCGACCCATATTATTTGTTTAAGAAAATGTTTATCAACTGTTGCATCTGAAATGGCTATGTTTAGGAAAATCGCGCAACACAGAGTTTTACATGGGGAAGGCAAAATCCGCGTATTTTACCCCTATACAGGCGATATTACAAAAATATGTTGTCTATACAGCCAGCTTCATGGGCCAGGTGTCTGTTATATTTTGGATTTGTTAACAGCTGGTATTCGTCGATAGAAAGTAAATCGAGCTCGCAAACAAATAATCAACACAAGCCCGCGTGTTTCTAGTGGTAAAATATTAACAGCTTCTATCTGTTTAGCCAGTAAAAGTTGATTTTATGCTAAGCAGAATGTGTGTTGGATTAAAATGGAACACACTCATAAGCATGATGATTAAAATACATTTCGTTATTATTTTATGCACCCTATATATTTTCTTTACAGTAATCGTTGTATGGCAAACTGTTTTAGAAGTAGTATGAAACAGCTGTCAACTATTCCTCTAATTTCGATAGTCAAATAGATAAATAAAAGATTAAACAAAAATCGAAAGAGATTGATAATATTTTAAGTAGTTTTCAAATGTTCTTTTGATTCAACAGTAGAACACGTGATCCCTGTGTTCAACACTAACTTCTGCGCACGTACCAACTATTCGATACTAAATAAAAAAGTCATATGACATCATCTAACATATTATTCATATGTTACATAGTCTATGTGGAATGTCAATGTTACATCTTCGTCAAATAAACAATGTTTTATAGGTTGTATGAATGTAAATGATAACGCGTGCTAAGTAGTCCATGTGCCATGACTGACAAATACTATTACAGTAGAACCTCGATAACAAGAACCTCGATAACAAGTCAACCTTGATAACAAAGGGTCATTTAAAACTCCCCTTGAAATTATTTTACCCCTAATCACATGTTATTGAAAACCTCGATAAGGAGTCAACCCTGATAACAAGTCTTATTTGATAATCCCTATGAGAGTCTTGTTATCAAGGTTCTACTGAAAAACAAGGTATTGCACATGTCGTTGAACGGCTTATGTGATTTGTAAATGTTACGATAACATCAAACGTGCTAAGGACCCAATAAATATGAGTTAAGGACATCAAACAAAACACCCTTATGGCTGTTGGTTGGTCACACCAACCATAAGCGCTTTCAAATGGAGGAAAACATGTTTTAACATCTGTTATACTAATCAGTAGAGCGTAACGGAGAAATAATCGTCTTATCTTCTATTCTAATTAGAATTTAGTATAAAGAATACTTTAACTTTAAACATAGCTAATGTTTTAGTGCCTGGTTCATTTTATCGTGTATTTTCTATGTAAAGGACCTCATAAATACTGTTTTGGTGAAAGGCCACGGACTCTGGGCACAGACGAGAAGTAATATCGTAGGTGTGGCGGTGTGGAAGTGGTAGGTCTAGGTCAACCAGTAGGCAGTAAGCAGTCAAAGACCACTGGAGAAGAGATGAATCACAGAGTGCTGAGTGGTAAGCCTTGAGAAAGAGGCACCTGGATGGCAGACGCTGACAATGCTAACCGGCAACTGCTAACTGCATCCGCTGAATAATGCTGCGTTAGTAAACGTGCGGAAACGGAGAAACTCGTGACGTGAGAAACGCAAAATCTGCACTTGCCCACTCGCTGATGGAGTGATAACGACTGGAACGACTTGTAGACCTTGGATCTGCAGTGAGAAAAGGGTTTGAAAACCTTTATCGAAATTGAAACTGTTGATTTGAAGCACGTAAACCCTTAACGATTCAGAATTGGAGTTTGAATTCGGCCGATGTATGTTGTATATTGAAGCTTTGTTATGCACTTAATGGTTAAGGAGAAAGAAAACTAAATTTAAAATTCCCTTGTTAATTTTACTGAGGATAAGCCAACTGTTGTAGTTTGTTTTTTTATGGATATATTATACAAATTTGGCAAATTTATTCATCCTATAGGTACTATTAACATTTAATCAAAAACACATTTTCCCTTCCCTGTAGCAGCAAACCTAAGTACTCGTTAAGCTAATGTTGTCTAGATAAGTTGTCAGCACGTTTGGATAAGTAATGAATATGTAATTTTTACGGATATATTTTAGTGAAAATCCATTTAGGAAAATGTAAATTCGCTTAGTCTGCAGATTTACTCTGGCGGGGCTATTTTTGTTTTTCTAGATGATAGACCTTCGCGAGTATTAATCTGCACTCGATAAAGTCAATATCTACATCGATATCTATGCTTCTAGTGGTTTGAGGGATTTGACACTGAACCTCTGGGACAGATGTACTGCGTTAGTCAAACGATAACGTCATAATTGATAATTGTCTGTATTGATAGAGGTTATAATGTGTATTGATTTACTCTTTGTGTACTGATTACCGCTTATTTTTATCGTCACTGTAGGCTCATTTAGATAAATACTTTTTCGAGCTCTCATACTCCTCCGATTCTTCTAGTAGCTTAGGGACAGTGAATTTAATTAGTAATGAAATGCTATGTTTCACATAAAATAATGAAAAAACTATATTTTCTTAAACAGATGTTGGCTGTGCATAAAATACGAGCTAAAGACATCTTGCCAGTTGCCTGGCAGATCAAGCTGACATAGTCTAGGAAATAGATCTCTGGTTTCCTAAAGAGCGGTTCACAGTTGAAATCGGTGGTTGAGTGTCGACTCGCGCCAGCTTCGTCCGGTTTAGACCGTTTCTCCGCTGTTTACTATTTTTACAATGACAGTCTACTCAGACATTGGCTAGGCTCATCAAACACCAAGTCTGTGGTCGCGCCGCGTCGCTATCTATCAGCGATAAATATTAGCTCAAGATAACGATTCGGGTAAAAATGTATTGCGGTGTTTGGTAATTATATTTCAGTATTGTCAGAATCAGTGTGAGGAAGTTATTGTCTGACCTATTCAACAGAATCAATATTTAGGAGGAAGTTATCGTACAACAATGAGTCCCTAGGTAACTGTATTGTCTGACCTAGTCAACATTTACTCAGTATTTAGGAGGAAGTTAGTGTTTAAGTTAGTTGAAGTTAGTGTTTAAGTCTGTCTGTACTTTCGTGCTAAGCTATATCTTTAATATCTTTAACAGCCATAAAATTTTCTATTAACATTATAAGAAACCACCTATATAACAACTATCATAATTAGGTTTAATCAAACTTGCAAAATTTAATGTAATATTATTCTTTGTTCTACAGCAGACTACAATGTGTAGTAAGATTTCAATTTTTAAAATAAATTTGAATTTATATGTAAAATCTTTGTTTTGCTTTGCAAACTATTTATATTTATGTATTATGTAAATGTTGAAGTTATTGTACAACAATAGAGTTCCTACTGTATTGCCCGGGCTAGTCACCATACTCAGTATTTAAGATGAAGCACAGACTATAGACCATTAGAGTTCGTAATACAGAATATAGTTTCTCTAGATAACGCTAGATAGAATTGAATTTTTAGAAGTTTAGAGATTCTAATGTATTGTTTGACCTAGTCACCAGAATCAGTATTTAGGAGGAAGTTATTGTACAACAATAGAGTTTCTACTACATTGTCGGACCTAGTCACCATACTCAGTATTTAGGAGAGGAAGTTATTGTACAACAATAGAGTTTCTACTGTATTGTCTGACCTAGTCACCATACTCAGTATTTAGGAGGAAGTTATTGTACAACAATAGAGTTTCTACTGTATTGTCTGACCTAGTCACCATACTCAGTATTTAGAAGGAAGTTATTGTACAACAATAGAGTGTCTGCTGTATTGTCTGACCTAGTCACCCTACTCAGTATTTAGGAGAGGAAGTTATTGTACAACAATAGAGTTTCTACTGTATTGTCTGACCTAGTCACCCTACTCAGTATTTAGTACAGGAAGTTATTGTACAACAATAGAGTGTCTGCTGTATTGTCTGACCTAGTCACCATACTCAGTATTTAGGAGGAAATTATTGTACAACAATAGAGTTTCTACTGTATTGTCTGACCTAGTCACCATACTCAGTATTTAGGAGAGGAAGTTATTGTACAAAAAAAGAGTTTCTACTGTATTGTCTGACCTAGTCACCATACTCAGTATTTAGGAGGAAGTTATTGTACAACAATAGAGTTTCTACTGTATTGTCTGACCTAGTCACCATACTCAGTATTTAGGAGAGGAAATTTTTGTACAACAATAGAATTTCTGCTGCATTGTCTAACCTTGTCACCAGAATCAGTATTTAGGAGAGGAAGTTATTGTCTGATCTAATCACCATACTCAGTATTTAGGAGAGGAAGTTTTTGTACAACAAAAGAGTTTCTAGTATTGTCTGACCTAGTCACCAGAATCAGTATTTAGGAGAGGAAGTTATTGTACAACAATAGAGTTTCTAGTATTGTCTGACCTAGTCACCAGAATCAGTATTTAGGAGAGGAAGTTATTGTACAACAAAAGAGTTTCTACTGTGTTGTCTGGCCTAGTCACCAGAATCAGTATTTAATAGAGGAAGTTATTGTACAACAATGGAGTTTCTACTGTATTGTCTGACCTAGTCACCAGAATCAGTATTTAGGAGAGGAAGTTATTGTACAACAATAGAGTTTCTAGTATTGTCTGACCTAGTCACCAGAATCAGTATTTAGGAGAGGAAGTTATTGTACAACAATAGAGTTTCTACTGTATTGTCTGACCTAGTCACCAGAATCAGTATTTAGGAGAGGAAGTTATTGTACAACAATAGAGTTTCTACTGTGTTGTCTGGCCTAGTCACCAGCATCAGTCTTTAAGAGGAAGTTATTGTCTGACCTAGTCACCAGAATCAGTATTTAGGAGAGGAAGTTATTGTACAACAATAGAGTTTCTAGTATTGTCTGACCTAGTCACCAGAATCAGTATTTAGGAGAGGAAGTTATTGTACAACAATAGAGTTTCTACTGTATTGTCTGACCTAGTCACCAGAATCAGTATTTAGGAGAGGAAGTTATTGTACAACAATAGAGTTTCTACTGTGTTGTCTGGCCTAGTCACCAGCATCAGTCTTTAGGAGGAAGTTATTGTCTGACCTAGTCACCAGAATCAGTATTTAAGAGAGGAAGTTATTGTACAACAATGGAGTTTCTACTGTATTGTCTGACCCAGTCTTGTCGCTCCCATGACCTTGGGTGATATTGCTATCATAACTTCATCAAGGCCACGACTGTACACTGATTATAAAGTAGTTATAGAAAACTTTACATAAAACAACGTCTTTTTTAGTCGCGTTTTCCCTAGCGAGTATCAAGTTTATACACTCGTCGCTTGTGTGTGTGTGTGTGAAATGAAAAGCATATAGCATTGGCAACGAGTTAGAAATTTTCAATTGAGAAAGTGGTTTGTTTTGTGTTATAAAAATAGATGCGTATATGAATATTTTGATTCCTTCTCTAATCTATAGTCAAATCTGTTTTGTATAAGACTGAGATCGAGAGTCAACATCGATTTTCCCAAAGTAATTTGGGGAATTTAGAACAGCTGTTCCTGTAAAAGTGTTTCATACACTTCCTACATACAGTATAATTAGGTGAACTACACTACCTTCCTGTACTTAGGAAACTCGCCGAATAATTGAAAGTGATTATCAACGTTTTGCGTTTTATTCTGTAAAAGGAAGAATGTGATAACATATTTGTTCTATATCGCGAAGTATATAAAAGACTACATATATACAATAAGTAGTTTATGTATGTCTCTGCGCTTCTTAGAAAGTGACGAGTAATGAATAATCAACTGTTCTGTTCATCAAATATTAAGTAAGTTGAAGCATATCGCGTGCGAGGAGCGATTTTACAAGGATTTCGATCGATTCTACTCTTCGGCATTAGAAACTGTGATTTAAACTATTCGATTATACTCCGATTGCCTTGCTGAAAGTAATTATAATTAGTATATCGATATTCTATGTATTATGAGTAAAATTTGTAAATATTTTAATTTTATCCTCAATATCGGCACCAAAACACCTTTAAAATCCATATTTTTTAGCTCCTGAGCTGATCTTGTGACTAAATCAATAAATAAGGTTACCTTCGTCAATCAGCTCATAGAAGTTGAAACATTGTTACGGCCGTTTCAGCATATCCATGCCATCATCAGACGTTCAGCTACTTGCTCTTGTGCGGATATGTCTTATCAACAGGCCTGTTTAGTCAAAAACCCCCGTTTATGTTTATGTATGTGTACGTCGCGTGTGACAGTTTGTGTTTTTGTATATTAACGACGCCACTTGGCTGAACGTCTGATGATGGCATGGATATGCTGAAACGGCCGTAACAATGTTTCAACTTCTATGAGCTGATTGACGAAGGTAACCTTATTTATTGATTTAAAACACCTTTATACTAAGTTCTGCTTACACACACAAGTTCGCCAGCGGTATGGTGAATATAAATCTATTGTTGCTAAATTAAAACTTTAAGAAGAAAATTAATCGTCCCTAGCCTACTTATTTTTATATCTAGCCACCGGGTAAAATTCTGGAGGTAAAAATCCAGGGGGGGGGGGTAAAATTCCGTAGGTAAAAATCCGGGCCGTACATTTTGAGCTGACCTCATGAAGGGGGTAAAAGTCCGGGGGTAAAATTCCGGCACGTACACTCTAGGTTTTTATAATTTGATGTGTTCTGATTAAATTCATAACCGTGAAAATAAACGTTACTACCTTTAATCCATCGAACTGATGTTGTGCAACTCAAAAGTTCGCGGCCGGAATTTTACCCCCTGGTCTGTGACGTCAGTTTGCCCAGGGGGTGAAATTCCAGGGGGGTAAAAATCCACTACCCCAGGCGAACCATCCCGAGCGTACAGGGCAGACCGGGTACACTATCGTGCTCGCCTATATTCGGCGATAGGGTTACTAGCATAGCATAACACATATTTGTTCTAGTCTTTAACGTCAAAAGCATGCTTAACTGAGGAAGGAAAGAGCCAACGTACTTCAAAAGACACACGTACCATATGATTAAAAGAGTTTTTGTTTGTGAAAGTGTCCAAATAAGTAAATACGTATAACCAACACCAGCTGAGTTATCTACTACCAGCTGAACAACAATGATAGCGTGGACAACACAATTGCCCGTATTGTTAGAAATGACCGACAACCATGGTGAACATGTCCTTGCATGATGCTTCCTATAGACCCCGTTAGCTACAAGTAACGTACATGGTTTGGCGTTTGAATGTACCGTAGCTCAATATGAGCAGATCGCCAAATTTGGTCCTTGTAAAATTGTAATTTGTGTGCGATAACTGATAATAAAACTTTAAACGCTATTATACTTGGTCATCTCTGTGGAATTCTATTGCTAATTGTTTAAAATACCAGGGTATAGGGTGTCCCGTAAGTAAACAGCCATACTCGGAAAATGTTTGTATGGGTCAAATTGAAGAGGAAATCAAGAATGATTTTTTTACAAATCGCTATGTTAAACAAATATCCGTTTTGTATTTTTATAGAAACGTTTTTATCTTTGAACTGTTTCAACCGATCTTTGTGAAACTATGTATTTTAGGGCAAAAGATACAGAACTATTAACAAAAACTTAGTTGTATTAAACATTAAAAAGTTTTGGCCATTTAAATGTTTATAATATAAACTACTAAAAAATTACTGATTTGATGATATACTGATTTTTATAAAATTGCGATGAAAATATCCCCAATAAACCTTTAAACAACATTACCTAACAACAATAATAAACTTCAAACAAAGCATACATTTTTATAATTTTTTTAATAAACAAAATTAATATTTTCAATTAAAGGTTGCCCGATTTGCATTTGGTTTTACGGTGTTAAAGTTTTGTTCTACAATTTCTGCTTCGTCCTAGTTCCTTTGTTTTAACTTAATTCATAGCGGATACAATTTTAATTTTACAGATAAATTATAAAGTGAACCGCTGTAATATAAAGACTTTTATTTCGAAACGTTATTTCGTATGTGGATAAAACACTTTTGAAACACCATCTTCTGTTTTTGCAAACTTAATGTGTCCCAAAAGAGAACGATTCACAAAATAAAATAGTTACACAAAATATCCCAACGGCTTAACTATCGTAATGAGGCGTTTAATAAGTGCAATATTCACTGTTATAAACACAGCTGGTTTTAAAACAGCTGGCTTCGAAGCTCGAGACATTCTTCGTCTACAACATGTAGTTAACGTGTCACGTGGGTCGGATCAGCTGACTACTCACTGATAGTACCTTGGTGATAACAGTCGTTCACACCCATCGCACTCGAAAGGTATGTACTCCAAAAACTCTCAAGTCAATTTATAGCACTTCGATAACTCCCACTACGTTTCGATATCTAGTTAAGTTTATGTGCGTAGCTAATCTTTTGAAAGGGTAATTATAGCTCTTCAGCATGAATCAGTTGATGTGTTTAGCGGTCGGGATATCAATCCACTATAATAACCGATGTGGGTCTGATGCTGCTACACTAAATTTGAAATAGTTTATTTTTATTTTACGTGTTTTACAAGTATTTATATAGCCTTGGTTCAGTAAATGCCGCAAAAGGATTATGTTTAGCCTAATTTTGTATTTTCTTGCTTCATTTTTCTCGTTTTACATTAATTATGTTAACCCTCTAAAATTTTAAAATTATTTTTAAACTTCTTCATTCCTGTACTGTTGGTTTGATAATGCTGATATAAACGTAAAAAAACCATAATTACAAATGCTATTCTAAGCTACATAGTTTAAAAATATTAGTTTAAGTATTATCTTACGAGTTTTGAATTTTGTGTTAAAAAGCAACGAATAATGAACAAATGTATTGACAAGTACCATATTATATCGAAGACGTCGATACATTGAAATTGTTTCCTTTGCATGCAATAACGATATGCAAACACGAAGGTTGAAGTCACATGAGTTTAAAACTCGTGATGGAAGATGTCCTCACTACCAAGGTCTTGTAGTTACTGTAGGTTTCTTGTTATGTTGGCGGCACATACAAATCACATGACCCATGAGAGACCTCGTGATGGAAGATGTCCTCACTACCAAGGTCTTGCAGTTACTGTAGGTTTCGTGTTATGTTGGCGGCACATACAAATCACATGACCCATGAGAGACCTCGTGATGGAAGATGTCCTCACTACCAAGGTCTTGTAGTTACTGTAGGTTTCTTGTTATGTTGGCGGCACATACAAATCACATGACCCATGAGAGACCTCGTGGTGGAAGATGTCCTCACTACCAAGGTCTTGAAGTTACTGTAGGTTTCTTGTTATGTTGGCGGCACATACAAATCACATGACCCATGAGAGACCTCGTGATGGAAGATGTCCTCACTACCAAGGTCTTGAAGTTACTGTAGGTTTCTTGTTATGTTGGTGGCACATACAAATCACATGACCCCTGAGAGACCTCGTGATGGAAGATGTCCTCACTACCAAGGTCTTGCAGTTACTGTATGATTCGTGTTATGTTGGCGGCACATACAAATCACATGACCCATGAGAGACCTCGTGATGGAAGATGTCCTCACTACCAAGGTCTTGCAGTTACTGTAGGTTTCTTGTTATGTTGGCGGCACATACAAATCACATGACCCACGAGAGACCTCGTGATGGAAGATGTCCTCACTACCAAGGTCTTGCAGTTACTGTAGGTTTCTTGTTATGTTGGCGGCATATACAAATCACATGACCCATGAGAGACCTCGTGATGGAAGATGTCCTCACTACCAAAGTCTTGCAGTTACTGTAGATTTCTTGTTATGTTGGTGGCACATACAAATCCCATGACCCATGAGAGACCTCGTGATGGAAGATGTCCTCACTACCAAGGTCTTGCAGTTACTGTAGGTTTCTTGTTATGTTGGCGGCAAATAAAAATCACATGACCCTTGAGAGACCTCGTGATGGAAGATGTCCTCACTACCAAGGTCTTGCAGTTACTGTAGGTTTCGTGTTATGTTGGCGGCACATACAAATCACATGACCCATGAGAGACCTCGTGATGGAAGATGTCCTCACTACCAAGGTCTTGTAGTTACTGTAGGTTTCTTGTTATGTTGGCGGCACATACAAATCACATGACCCATGAGAGACCTCGTGGTGGAAGATGTCCTCACTACCAAGGTCTTGAAGTTACTGTAGGTTTCTTGTTATGTTGGCGGCACATACAAATCACATGACCCATGAGAGACCTCGTGATGGAAGATGTCCTCACTACCAAGGTCTTGAAGTTACTGTAGGTTTCTTGTTATGTTGGTGGCACATACAAATCACATGACCCCTGAGAGACCTCGTGATGGAAGATGTCCTCACTACCAAGGTCTTGCAGTTACTGTATGATTCGTGTTATGTTGGTGGCACATACAAATCACATGACCCATGAGAGACCTCGTGATGGAAGATGTCCTCACTACCAAGGTCTTGCAGTTACTGTAGGTTTCTTGTTATGTTGGCGGCACATACAAATCACATGACCCACGAGAGACCTCGTGATGGAAGATGTCCTCACTACCAAGGTCTTGCAGTTACTGTAGGTTTCTTGTTATGTTGGCGGCATATACAAATCACATGACCCATGAGAGACCTCGTGGTGGAAGATGTCCTCACTACCAAGGTCTTGAAGTTACTGTAGGTTTCTTGTTATGTTGGCGGCACATACAAATCACATGACCCATGAGAGACCTCGTGATGGAAGATGTCCTCACTACCATGGTCTTGCAGTTACTGTAGGTTTCTTGTTGTGTTTGCAGCATATTCTTTTTTTTACAGACAATATGGAATTAGAAAATAGTATATATTGTAAATTATTGGTAAATGATATTCTTCATAAAACGTAATTTTACTTAACAGATTGCAGAGTTTAGTGTGGGCCCCTTGGCCTTGATCCCACTTCGGGGGTTTCGCGGTTTCTAGATCTAGCCCCTGGCCCCGTCTCAACTGTAGGTTCCTGGTTGCATTCATTGGTGGTAAAAATTCGCTTATCCATAGGATACAATTTTTAGAAATGTTATTCAACAGTAATGCATATGGAGGATAAATTTGACTTATTGGCTACTGTCATAAATCAGTCCTGGAGGCCGTGGAGGCAATGATGAATACCAAATATTTTTCCATAGGGAAACTTTTTTTCTATTAGGTGATAACGTAATAGTAAAAGTGTGTTTATACTTTTCATTTTCCAACAACATCAATAGAAGCACAGATAAAGAGTAGACACCTAAAGTCTCTGCCTACTTGTTATTCGGTGTTAGGGAGTCATTTTAATATATTTCTGTGCAGTATCAAATATATGTATGAAGCCTTAAATGCATACTAGTATTTTATAAAAACCAGTAACACTTGTAGTTGTCTGTATGGTCTCCTAGAGGGGTTTTACGGATTTTGTCATCTCCTATTTCTTGGTTCAATGAATTAGCTTCGGTCCTCGATTTATTATTTCAGACATGAAATGGCACGGACATCATCATGTGGCGACAAAATCCTCCGCTTGAAAGGCACCCCACAGCAATACGATATCCCTGGAAGGGAGGGGGTTGGGTGCTGTTACATAACTTTCGGGTGTTAACACTATTAGTTGTAAGTGAGGCCTGGGAAATGCTTGCACGGATTATTCAGGCTTAAACAAATTTACTGTTGAATCGTTTGGAAACTCTGGAACAATCCAAAGCGTTCTGCGGCTGGAAAACTTAAACAACCTTTTTATAAAATATTTGCCTATTTTGTATCTCAGTTCTGAATTACATAGGAGCGCCCAAATACAATGAAGCATTAAAATACACAATTAAAAGTTTTTAGAATTACACACGTGCACTCAACTACAATGAACTATGAAATATACAATTAAAAGTACAACATGAATTCCACACATTTTCATGGAGTAAATTATCAGCACAATGATAATATTAAGATAAATATTAATTTGAAGTTAATAACATATAGCACATTACAGTTAGCCTCTTACAGGCATTTTAAAATTTCAAGTTGTCGGATAGTTTTAATTGTACTCTTTTCTATAGAAGTTCCATTTTGATAATTAAGATTTGACTCTCAATGAAGAGCAGGAAATCGAGTAAAATTATCCCAAGGAAAAAGTTGGTCTAGGAGAACATTATTAAAACTAGCCCTAGACCATGAACTGTTTTTCCGATCTAATGAATTATAAATACCTCTTGAACCGACGGAAGCTGACTATAGCCCTAAAAATAAATTATTATCTTCAATAGCATAACTAAATCAAATTAATTCCACCACCGGTCTAGACTAAAAAAAACACAACAACGAACGAATCTACGCGTGCATACGCTGATAACTTATATACAACGTAGTCCAGTAAATAGAGACAAAAAAGGCCCTTCTTCCAACTTACTAATGGTAGTTCTAAATTGTTTTATATGTTGCCTAGGATGGTAAGTAGGTATTTGAAATGCAAAATGTACAAAAAACATTGGCACTTTCTTGAGATTTTCGCCTATATCTCAGTTTTGGTGCATTTTTGTGCAAAAGAAGATGTATTCAATGTTGTAGACAGTTAAATTTCCTACAATTATGTTTAATATTTTGTTTCTACGACTTTAAGGCTAAGAAAATATTCACTTAATAAAAAGGGGAATAAATAATTTGTTTACGAAATTTGCCAAAATTCCAACTTTAGATCCCTGTAGTTCAGCAATAAACCACTACAGCACCACCACTTGTTGTTTTCTAGGAAAACCAGTATCAATCAAATTTGTAGAGAGTTTAATTACCTACAAAATGCTTCTATTTTTCTTCTCTAACCGTTTGGAGTGGGGCTAAAAAAACAAAAGAAAACAAATTAAAACACTGGGTCTATTTTTTCACTTTTGTAACTCGACATTTAAGCTACAAAAATGTAGATTTACTCTAAAACTTGACGCTAAAAAAGAGTACCTCAAGTTGAACCTGCAGACTTTTTGTGTGATATAACTTGACGTGGATGCAACTTGACGTACAGACAACTTGACGCGGACGTAAATGTTACATCTTGACGGTAGCGAACCCATCAAGCTGCATCCCCAGATTTTTCAGAGATGCTCATGTCTCCTGACACCAAAATGCAACAGAGACAACTTGACGTCGATACTAGACGACAATCCGGCCTAGGACGCGGACCCATGCCTTTGGTTCAGTATAGACTGTCCGGACCGTGTACAGTACTATAGAACACCCTCAGATAACTCATCAAACACTCTAGTGACATAAGTCAAAGATGCTATAGTCTGCATGACGAGACCTGTCTCCTGAACCTCTGGAAACTAACAAATGAAGGCTCGGACCATCCCATGGAGATTGGCTCATGAGATAGGTCCCATCATACAGACTTTAACCGCAAGGCTACATATCAGAATTCCATTCACATTACAATACTTTCCACTTTTATTTACACCTTTTTAACAAATATTTGTTGTCTGACTATGGTGCTATGCTGGAACAGTGTAGACTGACATGTCTTGGCCGGACGTCAAGTTGGAGCGCTGCCGTCGCCGACATGTCATCGCCCTCGCGCGCTCAGTGTTCACTGTTCACCTTCAATCCTGTCAATACAGTACTACTCCTTTGTAATTTTGTAATCAGGAAACGCTTACACAATGCATTTAAAACGTCCAGAGTAGTGGAATCAATCGGAAAACCTTTGTGAGACTAGGTAAAGTTACAGCTAAATGCCCAAACAAGGTAAAAAAAAACATGTCAAACAGTGGTTAACAAACTACTTGATTTTAGTGAGTTTTCCCTGTAGTGAATGCGTATTATAACAGTTGTCAGGGTTCAATGTCCAAGATTTTTTTTTTTTGTATCCATAGCAAAAAAGCCTGTCGTCCCAATTGTTAAAAAAAATTTACATTTAAAGTGTTATTCTCAAAATGATACTTAAAAGGAACAATAATTGTGTAACTTTAGACCTACTGTATAAGAAGACATTGTCCGTAGGTTTACATGAATGAGTTCGTTAAGCCGATTCGACCTTGATAAAGTATTTTTTAGGGCTGGCAGGGTCATGTATAAAAACTGTTACTAATTATCTATCCATATAATAAATTGTTTTCCTCCTTTAAATCAGTTTTCAAAGAAAGAATTTAGATCTTATATTAATTCCCAACCTCTTTTGGTTACGGTACGTTGACCCACGTTGCCTTAATTGAAAATAAATTATTTTGCTGTAAATTGCTTGTCCACCGATAGGGCATTTTCAAACTTCTTTATTCTATGGTAGGCATTTACAATTTAGTCAACACAGCTGTTGTGTTCATCGTAGCAACTAGCAACATACCAATACCGACTTTTGGAATTTTTTTGGGGCCTAAACATGATTAACGCGAAGCGTACGGGCTAAGCCTAATTACATATTTTGCTCCGATTGCCTTTTAATGACAAAAAAATTGGTAGTGAATTAAATACACTCATTATGGTAATCAACTACTAGACAAATTAAAGTGGAATTAGGAACTTATTTTTTAAATAGATTCGCGGTATATTAGGTTATTTTTATTGACGAATTATAGAGAAGTAAGGTGTGGATTTAAAATGTTAAACTTGTCCTTTGTCAACCTTTTTGGATAGAAACTCATCAAAGCAAGTGAAAATCACTTTTCTGGTTTGCTGCTGCCGGAGTATGAACACGCCATTTTTCTACTCTCCGGAATTAACTCAGTAACTGAACTGGACTGACCGGTATGTTAAGTTTTTTGTTTCAAATCAAGGTCTGTTAGTTTATGCGTGAGTGATTTTATTCAAACCTTTTGCCATGCTACGTTATTCACAAGCGTTAGACATGGAGATAAAATTCACTTAAGAAGAAATTCTCAAGTGGTAATGATGATATTCATATTATTTTGCTAAAAGCAGTAAAAAGTTGTACTTGGTTAAGTTTTATGACACTTAGTTAATTCTTCTTTTATCGCAGGAAATTTTCCAATCCAGTTAAAAATAGCTAAAATTATTCCCATACACAAAAAGAATGACGAAAAAATCCTTCAAATTATCGGCCGCTATCTCTATTACCAACTTTATCTAAAATTTATGAAAAGGCAGTTTACATACAACTAACACATTTTCTTGAAGAACGCCATCTCGTGGATAGCTCCATGGGATTTGTAGCGGAAAATCAGTGACAACTGCTAGTGTTTCTTTTATCAAATCAGTGATAGACTCAATAGATGCTGGTGAACCATGCGTTGGAATCTCTATGGACCTGTCGAAGGCTTTTGACACTGTGATCATGAAAGTCTTCTTGCCAAATTAAAATCCCTTGGCTTGGATCCTCATTCCTTGAATTGGTTTAGTTCATACCTAAATAATAGATATCAGTTTGTTCAGATTACTCACTTGGCCAAAAACAATAGAATTATAAATCATAAATCAGAATTGAAACCAGTAAAATTTGGTGTGCCTCAGGGATCTGTGCTGGGACCACGCTTGTTTATATGGTGTTTGAAAGATATTTCTAAATCAGTATCAAACTCAGATAACACAAACCTCTGCCTATATGCTGATGATTCAAATATTAAAGTATCGGGTAACAATTTAGAACAAGAAAGAATTTTATCATTCACTAAAATAGGAAATATGATTCCTTTTTTTGAAAATCACAACATCCACTTAAATATTGAGAAAACTAACTACATTTCCTTCAGAACAGCCCGATCAAGGATAAAAAAAGAACCCTTGATTTAGGTGAATACTGAGCCTATTGACCTTGCCACAAGTACAAAATTTCTTGGTCTAACAATAGATAATAACTTGGATTGGAATGAGCATGTAGACAACATTTTACCTAAAATAAATTCTGGCATGTACGCACTAAGAAGAATGGCAGGGATGTGCAGTGAATCCACTCTTAAAATTATTTACCATTCATACATACATTCACACATTTCATTTGGAATTAGTCTGTATGGCTCATCTAAATTAGAAAATCTAGATAAAATACTTAAAGAAAAAAATAAAGCAAATAGAATAATAAAGAACCTATCCAGATACATAATGCAGGGAAAGTTTTTAAAATGCTAAACATATTACAAGTTTATAGTCAGTTTATTTTTGACCCTATTATGATATTTTTAAACAATAAGGATACATTTTTTTGAACAAGAAATACACCACCATTACAACACACGAAAAAAGAATGAAATCATACCCACTCACCATAGACTTGAATTTTACACAAAGAAGCCGTCTTACAAAGGAGCAAGCTATTTCAGAAAATTACTAAAAGGATTAAAGTGTCAAATAAACAGTTCCAAATTCAAACGAAAACTAAAAACTTACTTGTTTTGCTAAAGTATTATTTTAAATAGAAGAGTATATGAATAATTAAGCAAAAAATGCTAATTTAAATAGCTAAGTTGACACTATTCAGATGTACTAACATGTATTTGTCTTATATGAATAAAGATATATTGATTTGATTTGATTTGATGGTTACAAATTGTCATAGGCTACAACGCTACAACCAAATATTTGTTTTATATACAGTGGAAGAACAATTTGTCGGTTTTTGTCCTAGAGTGTTCACGATTCCGTCTCCCGAGCGCCGCGTCTCCCCAGCGCCGAGCAGGCTATCTGACATAATCTGACAGTTTTGACAGCCGAATTTGAATTCACAAAAGCAACGAACTGCGGTAAAGGATTGTACCCAATTGAGCATTGTAGACAATCAGCACTGGAATTACGTTAATTTTACATACATTTCATTGCAGACATGAGACGTTTAGAATTCTAAATTAACATTTAATGAATATTTTTTAATTCAGCTTACCGACTCTCGTACTTTTGAGATGATCGCACTTAATCTTGAATGATTAACCTAACCTAACTTAACCTAACCTTTACTGCTTCACAGATTAAACTCATTGATACAATTTTAAAATAGAAGGTATTAACCCTCGTCACTTCTGCATCACTGAGCAGACTCTTTGGTAATTTATGGCCTCGGCGCTGGGGATACTCATTTGCCCTCGGCGCTCGGGAGACTCGGCGCTCGGGAGACTCGGCGCTCGGGAGACTCGGCGCTCGGGAGACGCAACGGTGCTGACTGACGGTTGCCGAAATTGAGAGTGAAACTTCCAAGCAGGTCGGCAAATGCGGAAGTGCCTCAAGGTAGTTTTCAAGCCTAGATGTTAAACGCTTGACTTTCAAATCTGTTATCAAGATTTGTGTGACACTGTACCACCAGTTATTCAATATTCATTTAGCTCAAAGATGTCTAAAGAGACACCAAGTAACAGTGGATGGAATATGTTTGATAAACTTTCTAGCCCGATTGAGAACCATTTGTAATTAGGCTATAACGGACTAATGGTTTGACGTAAATGAACTCTTAAAATTAGACAAGGAAACACAATGTTTCCTATCGTCACATCACTGATACAGTTCTAGGTTGCACTATTGATCTGTTGTATCATGTTTTAGCTTGTGGAATGTAAGAAGATAGATAGAGGAATCCTTTGACGATGTTCATATTTTGCTTCTACATTATTTTGTGCCCTTGAAAACGTGAAGTGGCTGCTTCATTAAGAAATCAGGAATGGTTGGATCAATAAGTTTGTATAATTATTTTTTCTATTTATTTTTTTACCCAAATCAAACCAGATAGATTTCTTTTTAGTGTAACGCAAGTATATGTGCAATGAGAGCGTAAAAGTAGGAATACATAAAGTAATAAATGAAGTAAGTAACATCATAGAGAACTTTTAAAGACTATTCCCTGATAAGATGAGATCAGCTTTTGATGTTAAAGAATGAAACTTAGAACTTAACTCAGGTAAGCTAAAGTCATAACTGTATCACAAGGACATAATAGACTACTTATCCACCCAATATACAAAATGAGCTCATAAGTTGGTAGCCCTGTATTCTTTACTTCATTACCGATCAGCTGATTTGCATTGTTACATTCTTACCTACATGGTTTAGTGTTATAGGGAAATTATTTGAAATAAGACACAACATGGTGATTTCACATACTCAAAGGGTGTGTGTTGTAGGTCTACGTTTCTTATATAGATCAGGATTTCCTTAAAATAATATATTTGATTTATTAGATACTTCAGTAACATCTCGAAACCTAATTTAAATTAATTCTTGGTGTAAATCCAATGATCTACTTTTAAAGTATTCTTTAAACGTAAACTATGTATGCTGATATCAAACAACTACACTTATCTAAAACCCCCCGACATGACTAACATCGATCGACGGTAAAAGTGATTTCGCAGCGTTTCCAACTCGTTCAGCGTCGATTGGCTCAATTTGAGTATTAATACGAATGATGTCATGTAAACTGAACCTCAATGATGATAGAATGAGTAGATCTGACGACAACTCTTGAAGAAAGCGATTGTCTGTGACGGCACCACGCAGGGTGTTGTACTTGACACATAACTCTTTCTCATCTCATTTCATATCTGATATTCAGTAATCAGAGAATGAACTGTTAGACGTGAGCAGATTAAATACTGTTCTACCAGAAACCCCGGTCCTTTGTCCCCATAACATTTGTTACTGCCTTCCTGTATATGGGGACAGCATTTCTAATAAGGATAATGTATGGATTATCCAATATATATATTCAACTTGAACCTTTTGTTCTGGCCTTTAGAAGGTTGATCACAAAGCATTTAAGAACGAAGAGGAATACACCTACAACTGAGTAACAAAACACAGGATACACTTCGTTCCACTATTTGGAATCACATTCGATGTTAAGTTGGGTAGAAACCTAGAATATGAAGTTTCGAAAACACATGTTGGGCAACGCCGGAAAATAAAATTCTGGAAACATAAATAATATATTTTATATGGACTCTCCACACATGGGACAGCTGTTTGCCACCTGCTTAATCAAATGGAATTACATTAACGTAACGTAAGATAATGAATTTCGCCGGACACAAGCTGATTGCGATTCGTTTTAGCTATTGAAAACCTCAAATATTTCGTCAAAATAAATAATTACCAACCTAACAAAATGTACACTTAACTTAATTGTAAATGCAAAATCACAAGAAAATGCAATACGGCTTAGATCTCTTTACGAATCACAGGACAATTAAATAAGTTTAAATCGGAATTCTGTGGCTATACCGTCAGAAACGTTATGAAAAGTGATTTTGAAGTCCTTGGGAGTCGATGGGAACATGACTTATTTTGACAATTTGTTTTACTGTCTGGTTTTAAGGTAGTATTGCGAAACATATCGGTCGTCCAACATTTGTTTACCGTACTAGTATTAAAACAACCAAACTCATACGATAAATACCCATTTCCCAAACTACTAACGTAATATTTTGTTAAAGGAGTCAAATTGAAAATAAAACGGGAAAACTATATGTCTAACCAGTACTGTTAGTCAATTCACTATCTGAATCAATCTTTCAAGGAATGCGTCCATGTCTACCGCTGTATATCTCTAGCCCTGACCGCTGATGCTGCATTTACTCTCTCCACCGATGATTATGTTATCACTGATAAATGTTTAGATGCACTGGCAAAAAATATAAATAAACTTGCTCATGCCATCACTATTATTCAGCAAATTGCAAAGCTTTTGATTTTTATTATGTATTTCCATTTTGACCAGTCATAGAAATTTTAAATTTTGGTTTAAGTAGACTAATGCATTTTAAAATGCATTAGTCTTTAACAATTACAGATTTTAGCATTGATTTACCGTAATTTGGGAAAGATCGTCATCCAGAAATTTAAAATAAGGTTAAATACTCGAACAACAAATAACTGGATGACTTATTAAACGTAACTTAACGAAAACCTTTAATCAATTTTGGGTTGTCTATGATATTTTTGATTTAGTGGTACGTGAAAGCAGAACCTGGGATTTTGTATTAAAGTATCTAAGAATAATCTCATCATTTGAAATTGAATCTCTTGATAAAAACGGGCGAGTATCAACAAAAGACAGTCTGGCCGACATACATAACTGGCTGTAAATATGTAAATATAAATGGCTGTATCGGCAAATAAAGCTGATTTCTCCATCTATAGGTATATGGAACGTGAAGCAACTAAATGCAACGCCCATAAAAAAAATACTTTCATGAAATTAAATACTCCCTTTCAATTTTATTTACGTAAGATATTTACAATCAACAAATTTTAGCACCATAGTGGTGAAGCCGCAGCCCATTGTAAAACTTAAATATCTCAAAATATCCTTATGCATTTATACAATACAGAAAAAGAATTTTCAAATCCTGTAAATACACCCCTGTTACGAAATAAGAATCCGCGATCGCGGAAATTAAAGTGCTTTTACGTTTGTATATGATTTCTAGATCAAATATTCTGTTTTGAAACCATCTGAAATTATGCCAACTAGCATGTATCACACAGAAAATTGTCCTATTAACAGTTATCGGGCATTTTCAAGCGTAAACATATGGATTCGGGATGTGTTAGCAGATAAAGTGAGAAGTTAAGATAAGGCTTGTTTCGGCTTATACAGGGTGTCCCGGAACTCTCTACCAATATTTTAGGGCATTGCTCCTGGGGAAGAAACATACCTAAATATCATATTTAAATTGTCCGGAAGTCCTTAGTTACTCACACAGCCGCCATTTTGTTTTTTCAGTTCTTAATTTTTTTCTAAAGAATGGTTAAACTTACGAAATTGAAACTTTGCACAAACATTTATGACAACTAGACAAAGCTACCAAAAAATTATGACGATTTTTTCAATTCATAAAACGAAATGGCGGCCATTTAAAATTTTGTTTCTTAAATAACTCAAAAACCATTGATTTTACAAAAATTTTAAAATGGCCGCCATTTTGTTTTATGAATTGGAAAAATCGTCATTTTTTTTTGTAGCTTTGTATAGTTTTCATAAATTTTTGTGCAAAGTTTCAATTTCGTAAGTTTAACCATTCTTTAGAAAAAAAATTAATAACTGAAAAAACAAAATGGCGGCTGTGTGAGTAACTAAGGACTTCCGGACAATTTAAATATGATATTTAGGTATGTTTCTTACCCAGGAGCAATGCCCTAAAATATTGGTAGAGAGTTCCTGGACACCCTGTATGTATAGAATTAAAACTTGGTGATATACTGAAATCCAACATTTTTAATCAATGTACATCACAAAACATTTAGTCTATTTTATATTTAATGACAATTACCCGTAGTTGCACATACCCGAGCGCAGGGTAAAGTAAAAGCGCTCATAATCTTGCAGACTTAACTTCTGTTGCCTGACGTTAAAACAAACGTTTCACAGGTACAATACATATTTTTTCTCACGATGTAAAATTTTGCTATTTTGTTTTATGTTTAAAAATTAACTTGCGTTACAAATGGGAATCTTTAAGTGCAGAAAATGTAAGATTTCCATTGAATCTCATCTGCAAGTGTGACGAACCATACTTGTATTGGAAGTATGTTTTTATGATTATGTTTTATAAAAGAGTAATAAATTAATTAAAAGACAGTAAATTGGAAATAGACAGTTTGAAGACAACGACGATACATAAAACATGTTAAAATTACAGAATTAAAACAATTAATAAATGTGTCTGAAACTTAAGAGTGTTGGAAAACATGAAACTGTCAATTGCTTGGCAACTGTTTATAGGCCTACTGTAATTCATACTTATAAATTGCAGTATAATAGCAGTAAATTAACAATAGTTCTTATAAGCTTAATTTACCAAAGAAGTATTTTAATAAGTATTTTGGTAAACTAACCTACAACTCTGAGACTTGTCAATATAAATTAGTTGCAACTGTGCCACTGCAGTCTCAGAGTTTGTTATGTTTACTCTAAAGGGTCAATTCCTTATCAAACGGGCTTATTACTATTTATTCAGTTACTTTGCTTACTCGTATCCTAATCGTTCAAATCATATATAAATACAGTGTGTTTTGTTGAAGTTTTGATAGTATTGTATTCGTATTTATTCAAACACTTTAAATAACAAATTTTCTAATACTGTAAATTTTAAAATAAAATGTCACCAATATTTTAGTATTTAAAAAAATAATTGGTGAATTTTTTATTTAAAAATGTATTGAAACCACTATTTCCAGCTCTTTTTGAAGAAAAGAAAAAAATTCTGTTGAAAATAAAATAAAATAGTCTAACCGTTTATAAAAGTTAAACATCAAAATATAACTAAAACCATGAATATTGCTACTTAAACATACGAAAAGCATAAAGTACAAAGCATAAGAAAGGATTAACTGAAAAAGTTAAAAAATTATAAATTATTATTAATCAAGACAAATTATGATTTACTAGCCAATCATAATAATTGATATTTATGATTGTGGTTGTGATAACAAAGTAATTGACAACTTATCACATCATAATGTATGTCTGGGTCTATGTTAATGTGATGTTGCTATCTTTAACAATTACTGTTTGATAAGATGATAGTTTATTGAAGATTGGATGATCAGATTGTTTAAATATTCAAAACTAAGGGAAACCTGTGCTTTTGAATTTTGCAGACTCCTCTGCTAATGGGAACTAATTGTTACGGTGCTAATGACAATCAATTAAATATATCATTCACCCATTATAATTAAAAGGTCTTACATAAAAACTAATATAGCAATAGTTTCTACAAAATTAAATAAAAATTGAAGCATTCGTTTATACACTTCTTCCTTTTAAATAATGTTTTGAATGTCAAATAATGTACTGATAAAATCATTGTTAGGCCTAAGCATATAGGGCTAAACATGTAGAGACAATACAATCTTATAATAATATTAAATATTATACAGTAATAGCATATCCAAAAACATAACAATTCAGCTCATTTAAATGTATTTAAATAAACATCAAGACCTTTCTCGCTTTCTCACTAACAATTTGTAGAAATTAGAAAATCTTTCAACTTATTAAAATCCTAATTTCCAATAGTAAAGTTCTCTAATAATGGTCATAAGAATAGAGATTATTTTAACCTTAAGACATTTTTACTTTCCCCCCCTTCATACAGTATATGGAGAAAGTAGGCTATTTTCATAGACATTCTGAGTTTTGAGTGGAAATATTTGACTTTGGCCTCCCTGAACTCAAAATGTCTGTGTGTGTGTGTGCTAGTGTGTGGATGACATTTGGTCCGATTTTGATGAAATTTGGTAATGATGAAAGTTAGCAAAGGATCCATGGTATCTCCAGGAGTTTTTTTTTTTAACAAAGAGGGTAAAAAACGGCTTAAAAATTTGGATCAACATTTAGTATGTTTTAGATAAAGTTATTTTGATTGATTGATTAAATACGTTTTATCCATATCATATAAAATGTTGGAACACTTCAATAATTATTCTTACCAATTTCACTGGTCTAGTCCATCTGTCCGAGTGTAGACAGAAGTTTAAATCAACTCTTTGTGCCACTGTTATTGCCACTTAAAATGCTGATATCATCACTTTAGTGGCCACATAGTGGGGAATGTGTATTTGCTCTTAGTTAATTGTAGTTGTTGTAGCCTTAAAATTAAATACTGCCATTGACTATATACACTAACCATATTACACAAATAAACAGGGTGTCCCATAAGTAAGTACTACAGATTTATGAATAGGTTTTATGGGTAAAAAACAAATCAAGAATACATTTTCACAAAAAATCCTTGTTAGTGAGATAGCTATCATAGGTACCATTTTAATTTTAAATCCCTCGGTATTTATAATTTAAATCTTTAAAACTTATATAGATAAAGATATCTTTATAAAATTTGGTATACGATTTGGAGTAGCTATAACTTATTTGCGAAAAAATAATCTTAAAAAAATGGGTTTTCGTTTCAAAATGGCAGCCATTTTAATTTTTATAGCATTATATACTAAAAATGGCTGATTGTATGAAGAAATCTCAAGAAGCATGTAGCATTTCAGATTTCCTATAAAATTACAGTAAGGTCGCTAGAAATCATGATACAGTATTTCAGCTAGGCCTATTTGTTATTTGATCCTTTTGAAGAATCCGGTGTTGTTTGATAAGAAATTTTAAATGTTAAATAAAAAAGTTTTTGTTACTTTTCATTAAATGGGCCATATTTTAGTAATACGAGTTACAAACATTTAAATGACCGCCATTTTGAAATTAGGCATCTGTTGCATAAGCAGTTTTTCCCCCAGATAGGTTATTTCTAGGCCTTCTTTAAATCGTGCATTAAATTTCATAAAGATATCTTCAAATGTTTTTAGCATATAAACTATATATAAAAATAAAATCTAACATAGGGGTTTCAGAAAACAATTTTCTTGATTTCTCAGTTTATTCTTAAGCATATCAACTATTTCTAAATTTTACAAAACACTATGTATACATAATTAATTACTACTTTCCCATACAATTTTCCGCATTAAAATGGAATGTTCATAATTTATATTTGTTTACCACAGAGACAAATTACTAACAAAACTTAGTTTAATGTACTATCTTTAATCTGTGTTTTGGTTACTAATGTACACTTGTTCTTCATCATTTAAGTTTTTCATATAATTTGAATTATACTTGAAGACACTGACCCAATTTTTAAGGAGTTTAAACAGATCTTTAAAGTTATTATGATGATAATCCCATTATTATATATATGATTGAGTTTAGTGAAAAGTGTACAAAACTTAATTATCCAAAACAAAAGTTGACAGGATGATAAAATTTATACTGAAAGACTTATAAATAAAAAAAAAAATTATGTTTCATGATAAAGCTATGATATATTTACTTTAAAGTAAGTATCATAACACTTTCTTGACCCAAGACTATTCAATTCAATTCATCACATATTTATTCATTTAAATATGCATAGTTTAATCTAGAAGGGTGTCAATGGTTACATTAAAATATAAACACACATAAAAAGCATTTATAATAGGCCTACATTCTAACAAAAAAATAAAGTAATACAGTCATTGCACAAAAATATAAAACAAAAATGCAGTTTTAAGAAATAACAATAGATTATTGCAACTCAATGTTGTTATTGCTTAGCCCAGAAATCTTTGAATCAGTTCAGATTGTAAAACGTATCCAAACCATCTTATATTAGAATGTTTTGTTAACACATACATTGCAACCTTGTGAACCTCTTTGAACTTGGATCAGTTTCTACCTACAGCCTAGTTTAAACTGCCAAGTCTAGTTATGTCATCACTGTTGCCGGCCATTTTGTTAGGTTTATTAGTGATTGTTTAAGTTCTGGCTGAGATTAAAGCTCAATCTATTAATAGTTTTAATTGTTGTCAGTCCAGAACAGTTGTCCACCACGCATTGTCTCTACTGGCCCCATTCCAAACGCTTCTTCTAATCAAACAAGTTCTAATTCTGAGAGGGAGTTGGATTACAGTAAAAATGCCAAACATATTTTAATGTCTTAAGCACAATGGGAAATGAAAATTGCATGTTTGGTTTTGCATTTGAAAGGTTTTCATGAATAGATATACTATGTACTTCGACTACAGATATTATAGGGATGGAGACTTAGTTTAATTATATGAGTGTGCTGTTATCAATTCAAGCCTGGCATTCCTGACATTTCTGCAAAGCAACTGATAAGGCAACTTACAATAAACAATTCCAACAGTTATGCCTCATCACTTTAAGTACTGTATCAAAAAGTAAGGGAGTTAATAGAATTTTTACAATATAGTACTCAAACCTGCAGTTTGCATGGTGTTTGTTGTTGTACGTTTTACTATTTAAAATGAGAACTAAACTATTTTTGTTATGGACTATTCTTAATTAATTGAAAGTGTCCAAGTTACTGAATAGCATAAAACATACAGGGTAGGTAAAAAGTCTGGAGACCCCCTGTTAATTTTTTAATGGCCCATACTAGAAAAACTAAACTCTGCTCACCTTTATGGCATGTTATCAAGTACTTTTTGGGCATAACCGCCACTTGGTGTACATCCCCAAAATGGGGGATTTCGGGGGAAACTCAAAAATTTCAAAAGGTAAGACCCATCGAGTGACCCCTCATTTTAAAGGTCCTGATAAAAGAAAACTAACAATGCAAACTCGAGGTCTCTATCTCAATCCAGTTAAAAATGGCAGCTGATTGAAATCTTCAAAAAATCAGAATTAACTTGATATTTTGGGATCACATCATTTGTCCGAGTTTTCAATTGTCCGAGACAAATGAACCTCACCCGATATTTTATATTCAATTGGCTGCCATATTTTACTGTGTTAAGATAGAGACCTCTAGTTTCCATTTTTAGTTTTCTTTTATCATGACCTTCAAAATGAGAGGTCACTCGGTGGGGCTTAAATTTAAAAATTTTGAGTTTCCCCCAAAATCCCCCAATTTGAGTTTGGGGACCATGTAGCAATTAGGCTCAAAAAGTACTTCATAACATGCCATAAAGGTGTGCCGAAATTATTTTTTCTAGTATGAGCCGGTAAAAAATTAACAGGGGGGTCTCCAGACTTTTAACTCTGTATATATATATTTTTTGTCCTAGGACGCTAGGCACGAGTCTGGGATTGTTTTTCACATTACTTCAGGCTAGACCTAGGGGTTGCGGCATTATCACTTAGATAAAATCCATTGGTGACTTGGGGGGGATCAAACCCGGGACCTCAGGGACTGAAGTCCCGCGCTCTAACCACTACGCCAGATCGCTCCCCACTAACCCTGTATATGACACAAATATATTTGTGATCTTAACCCAGTTCCATTCTCATCATATAAATTCAATTTTTAATTGATCATGTTTAAACAGTCCTCTTAGATCACATACACCTGTTACAACCTAACTGCTTATGTAATATTACCGTAGACACCAATCTATTTAAACAAGCACTAAATGCCAGACACTTTTTAAAATTTTACTACTATATTACACGGGAAATAATCAGTCTTGAAACTGAATTAGCACACTCTGTAGGACAGGTTTTTTTAACTGCCTGTCATTGCTGAAAAATCTCACTCTTACAGGTAAATGCTTAAAAGAAAATTTGTCCTCAGTTGTGGCAACACTAATACAAATCTACTTTAGGTGTATGGCATATACTGTTTGCCTGTTTAAAAGGATTTTCATTTCTCAAGCATATTTCTTGAGTTTTTGTATTCTTTGATCATTTTAGATTATATTTTACCACTACTGTATTCTGTGCAAATATAAGAACATTTCTGCTTATTTTACAGAAGCCAAGATGGGGGCCATGTTCCGGAGTGAGGAGATGGCGCTCTGTCAGTTGTTTATACAACCTGAGGCGGCCTACCCCTCCATCGCTTTACTGGGGGAAGCTGGCATCGTACAGTTCAGAGATGTAAGTAGTCTTGGAATATTTATTGTAATCTCATCGAGAAACATTATGGAACTTTCCACACAAATATTGGATGCTTCACAAATACTTTCATACTGATGATATGGGCAAATTTGATTACTGCAGGTTAAAACGGAAATGTCACAAAATCTGTTTGATTGCCCCTTTTGATGGCTCTTCAAATGGGACTATCCGGTTTTCATACTACAGTATGAGGGAAGCTGGTCTTTTGGTTCATGAAATAAAGATTATTTTTTGTCGTTAAGGATTTATCTTAAAATGATGGATACAATAACGTTTTACCGAAGAATTTACTTTGCGGTTGGTTGCTGAAATCAGTGGTGTAGTCGTAAAATGTCCTGTGGGAACGCTCACCATGGTCTAAGAGTTGACTAAACATAGACGATTTATATATAAGACAACTGGAAAAAGCAGAGTTGGACACGTTCCTCTTTTTTTCCAATAGCCAACATAACTCAACAACACTCAACCAGCGGGAACACACCGTTCCCACGCTTTCCCGATCCACTATACGACTATTTAAAGTACATTGTAATGTTAATAGCGATATATTTAGAATAAATATTTTTAATTTCTCAAGAGATGGTCTTTTTAACACCCTTTTGCCAACTATTTACAATCACTCCACTAACTTGATCTTTGTCTGCAGCTGAATTCTGAAGTGAATGCGTTCCACCGCAAGTTCGTGTCAGAGGTGAGAAGATGTGATGAGATGGAGCGTAAGCTTCGATACATTGAGGCTGAAGTTCTAAAGGATAAAGTCGCCATTCCTGAATCAACGACCACTCCTAAAGCTCCTGTACCTAGGGAGATCATTGACCTGGAGGTAGGAGAAAATGTTTTAATTTAAAACCATTTTTGAAAAACAGTGATCCCTTGATGACATGATATTAAGGTTGTGATTGACGTTTTTATTTATCTCGTAGATTACTCCAAGGGTATTGTTTCTGTTTATAGCTTTGTTGTGATAAGCCATACAACACAGTGGCGGTTCCAAAAGGAGACTACATATGGGCTAAACCCCCTGTGTACCTATTGGACCCTGGAAAAATAAATCTAAACATAGGCCTAAATTTCGTGAACGTAACAAAGGGTTTTGGTCACAGTTATAAGCGTTGAACATGGCTTTAGAAAGTCACCAAATGGGTTTAAAAATACAACATTTTCTGGAGGAGAATCCCCGGGCCCCCTTCCTTTCTTGGGGGGTGTGGAACTCACCCTGGTAGCCACCCTGACATGGCCCTAGAACAACAACTGATACAATGCTAGGAATAACTAGAAAAACCAAGACAAAGTCTAAAGTAATTGACAAAAACTGTCGATCTCTTTTTACAAGACAAGGATGAAAGAAAAGTGTTCCTGTTTAAAACTCATGTTTGTTAATGACGAATAAATACCTTAAGTTTTTTTACACACAAAAAACAAATAAAAAATTTAATGGAATAAACATATTTTTAAAAACTGTTTTTATTTTTAGATATGTTTTTTCTAGGCTCACCTTGAGAGAACTGAAAGTGAAATTTTGGAATCAAGTCATAATGCTGTTAACTTAAAATTTAACTATCTTGAGCTAACAGAGTTGAAACATTTGCTTGAAAAGACAACAACATTCTTTCAGGAGGTGAGTATCATAAGAATATGTTTTGGATTTTGATTAATGTACAGCCATTATAAAGAAGTGAATGAATTATTGGGATTTAGTTAAAACAAATTAATTAGTATTTTAGACTACTCAAGCATACTTCACAGGTCTGCGTAGTGATAGGTATGTTTTACACTCCTAGGTATTGGTTTAAAACAAGATATATCCTTTTTCTTTAAGAGTCTAGTTTAGGCCAAGACATAAATATGTACACAATAAATTTTCACAATTATATACTAAATCACAAAACCACTTAATATAACACTTTTGTACCTGATAAAATCATAACACACAAATTCAAGGCATAAAAGTTCTATTTAAAAGTACCCATTGGCTAGTTTCAATAATCAACTTGGACTGTAGACAGTTTTGGACCTAATGGTCTATCATTATGCTACTAGGCATTCAAAAGTGTTTACAAGTTTGCAAGTTACAACTTAAGGGTGCGCTCTACCTCAGCTCGGAAATCTCAGCTCGGGCTTCAGTTGCTATGTTGCACCATTGGACAGTGCCGCGAGAAGCGCTTGCAGAGGTTTCCAAGAGAACTGTTTTCGAATTAACCAATAATGATAGCTACGCACTGTAAATAGCTTACAATAGTGCAAATACCAATCTATAGTTCTGCGTTTTTCAAATTTTCAAATAACGTTTTTTGAATAAGTAAGGGCTAGTTGAAAAGGCCTTTTTTCATGTCCTACAAATAAAGTTTATAAGGTGTGTATTAAAAAGAAATGAAATAATGAAACGCAGAACTAAAGAAAATTTCATCCTCTTTAATATGAGACCTCAAATTTGATTCTACCTTCAATGTAGCAGGTGAAAACAGTAATCTTGCAAACCCTTGCATTCGGTTGCACGTCAGGGGTAGAGCGCGCCCTTAAATAACATTTCTCGATAAAATTAGTCCTTTCTATCCATCTATTATGTTGAAAACGGAGATTCTGATTAATTGAACTCTTAAGAGTTTCAAGGAGGGTGTAAGGGAATGTTCTTTTTCCCTAAACTACTCTCTGGTATATGCATGGAATATTTTATGTTCATTACTAATTATTACTCTTCACATAATATACACCATTCACATTTTTTTGGTTAACAATCAAAAACGTTTCTTAAACGAGAATGTAGGCTTCCTCGGTCAAAGAATTCTGAAATTTCGACCACTATTTTTTCCAGTTTATCCTCAGAAGTCCGAGATCCAACAGTTTTAAAATGTTTTGTAAAGAAAAATTTGATTTCATCAAAAAATAAACAAGATAGAAAGAAGTCCAATTCAGAAGCCTACCAAGGCTAACTGTGGATCCAACTAAAGTCAATTAAGTCTAATTGTTAACCCACTTGTATTGGTGATTGATTGTTTGTTGAAAACAAATCATTAACTCAAGTGCTTCAACAGGAGTCAAGTGGGTCTCTTCTGTGAATATTAGGCTTTTCAAACTATTTACTCCATTTCAAAATGAATTAGTTTAGATTCTGGTTGTTATTCATTCAGTATTTTGTTAAATACATGTATATCCTCAACATCCCAGACAGCAAATCATAAATCAATGAAAAAGTAATTTTAGTATTTTTTTTCATTACACTAATTAAGGTGTTATCATTACATTTTTGTTCGGAATGTAATTTGATGAATGAAAAGAGCGTTTTGAAGGCTGGGACCAAATAAATACTAGTACAATTGACAGTTGACGAACATGATTAATAGTAGGTTTCAATTTCAGATTAGTGTAAACTTAATTATCTTAATATTTGTTGTTTGGCAATCCTTATTTTAAAATTCAACACATTTTCCAATTTTTAGCTTTTCGAGTTAATTTGTTTTAAGAAAAATTAGTTTTCCTATCTCGGGGAAAAGCGTTTACTGTATCAACCTTGGTCCATAGCCTGCAAAACCACTCTTTTGGCCCTTGGAGCAAAATGTAATATTGAAAATATCTTCTATTAATAGTTGTGATTAAATAATAATGAATATCTGCTGTTTAAAGGTTTTATACTTACAGGATTGAGTTATTGAATTCAAAGGCGAAAAAAGTAACTTTAATTTTATTTTCACTTTTTTGTTTTTGTTTTGAGCTTGACTTGGATGTTATCAATGTAAGTATAAACTTTAAAAACTGTGTGTAAAAGTCAATCACAATACATAATCACAATCACTCGCATTCGTTAATTGTTACACTAATATTTTTTCATATTATTTTAAATATTAGTACTCTTACTTCCAATATTTTACCTTTCATTTGTTCTAAACCTCCAAGTAATATTTTTTGGAATATATTCTTTAAAAATACTATTTTTAAACTGAGAATTATGTATGTATTTTTTGTTATTGAAGTTGGGAAACAAGTAATAGAGCGTTTCACCCTGCATGAAGGACCAAAGCATGGTATCAGCACTTCCTAAGAACGGAAATGTGCAAATTGTATTAGTAGCATGAATAATTGCATGAATTAAACTTGTATACCCAAAGTTTTATTTTATATTTTGTGTGTTACTATGTATGTGTCAGTAAACATAATACATAACTTATGAAAAATCTGATTGTGTATGGACACGCTTTGTACTACACTACCAAACGTTTATAAAAGAAAAAAAATATTGAAATATTAAAAAATAAAAATATTGAACAAAATTGAAAAATATTGATTTAGATTGTTTTTATAGATTATTTACAAGAGTTCTTAACCAAGATATGCTATTTCAAAAGTTTATACTACAACTTTGGTTTATTAATAGTGTTATTCTGTTATTTTGCAATATATTGAAATTTCAGTGGGTCTACTCTATAGTCTGTATTATGGAACCTGTCTCCTGACTGGCGTGGGCCTTTAACTACTGGCCAGTCCCCAGGCAGAAGGAGCGTCAGGAGACATGTTATACAGTGTCATACAATAGTCTGTATGACATGTTTTATCGTACAGACTATATAGTGCAGACCCATTGGAATTTCACGTCCTTATAAGAAGGGGAGAAATTCTAATTTGAATTAATGAGTTACGTATGAGTGTATTATTTATTTGAAATTGAATATTCAAAGTGATAAATGTTCATAGGTAAATTATGAAGGACCACCGCAAATTACGAAATACTAAACATAATGAATCACTCTGACCCTGTGAAAATCCAATAAATCAAGTAGGGCTTTTTACAATAGGCTTAATGTTTGAATTCATATGTAATTTTTTGACGTACCATTTATTGTATTTCATCATAAAATCTTTTGCGTTTTTATGGCAAGACAACAAACATAATTGTAACCTCATATTGACCAATTAAAACATAGGATTCGTCCTAGAGATATTTAAGCTACCTAGTACTGAGGCTTATTTTTATTAAATCTCCAATGGTAAAATTAGTTACGCACATTGTGGAGCGGGATCTGCTTTTCAAAAAATCCTACACTGTAAATAATATTCGACCCGTGTTTTTCCGGGACTCATGGTGAGCGTTATTGAAAAATGTAATACTACACCACTCAAAAATACCCATTTTGATTTTATATTAGGCCTATAATTATACTCTAAAATGTTTAAATTAAAACAAATTGTGGTGTTAATATTTTTACCTACACCCATTTATTAAACTAGCAGTTTCAGTTCAGTTCTTATTGAAAATTGAAAAGATTCAGCATTGCTTACTTGCTTAACAGCATTGTTTTTTTTTACTTAACAACAAGGGTAACTGACCAATGAGGTTTAAGGATTTAGAGGTAGTAAATAAAATTGTAACTTCAACTACCTAATCAGCTGTTCAGGCCATTAATGAGTGGTGCAATTAGTGTTTGGAACAATGATTCGTTACATCACTGTCAGTGGCAATAGAGTTCATAAACGAAAACATAACCTATCCTAGAAGTTATGAGTAGTGATTTTTAGTAATTAAAACACTGTAAAAGTAGTATACAGCTCGCGTAAATAGTCTTTACACAATAGTTGCGTGGACTACTATTTACAGACTGTTTTGGGTCGTACCTTAAATTTCTACTTGTGTTGTTAAAGCTATCTTTACGCGATCGTTGCGTAAACTAGTAATAAAATTGAGCAAATTTCCCTTTTAAATGTGTTATAATATTTTGCAGGATTCTATGAGAAGTATTGTACAACCAGTAAAATTTACATTAATTATTGAAGTTTTTATCATCTTCAGAACAGTATTTTTGTTTGATACCTGTCATTATGATGGTGTCTTAACCTTTAAATCACTAATACATATTAAAATGGTGTAAATACGGTATATGATCTATGATAATCATTAAAAATGCTTACAGCAACTAGTTTCAGCACCGAGTTGGGGCCATCAACAGGCTGTACAAGAACGTAGTCATTCTCTTCTGAAGGTGTCCAATGTAACAAATAAAAAAATAAAAACATGAAACAGTGCACAGTTGAAGCCAAACACAAACGATACGGAAATAAAAATGTCACGATAAAATTTTAAAAACCATATGATTAGTCGGAAGAGAACCCGGCAGAAATTAAGTTTATTGACGATATTTTTTGTAAATGCTAACGGGTCATGTTTTTATGAGTGACTTTGACTTCAACTACGTACTGTTTCGTATTTTGAAAGTTGTTAAATTGACGGTCTTCAAAATAGGATGCCTACAATATGTTCTTGTGATGCCGAAACTAGTTGTAAGCGATTTTTAGGATTACCATAAAGCAGGTTTTAACACCATTTTAATACCTATCATATTATTTAAAACTAACACGATAATTTCATATGATCAATTATAAACAAAGCACAAATGGTATTTATTTGAAACTTTTTGTGTGTTTTCTGCACTTACGCAAAAAGAACAAGCTTAAGACCTTGCTGTGTGTTTTATTAACAATAAACGTGTGAATTTTTGCTTAGTATAACATCAAACAGTTATTTAAGTTGAATGTACAAAAACACACATCTGATTTATAAAATGCCTACTTTGGAAATACTGAAATTTATACAAGTAAAAATAGGTTTGTTTCAGATTTTTATCAAGCTCTGATTTGGGTCATTGTCTGTAATAACTATGCAGTAAAGCCTCTTCAATTCTCATCTTTCAATACTTTGCATTTTATTGGCCAACAACTAATTCTTACTGAACGTTAATATAACTATTCATACAAATTGGCTATGAATACTTGCAGATTAAAAATAAAAATTAAAACTTAAGTTTCATAAATAAAAAGCCTTACATTTCAAACTTATGTGTTATTCATGAGGAGAATAAGTAAACTGTGGTAGTTTACTAATATTGATAAAAATGGATAAATTTATTAATTTTTCTTCTATAAAGTAGTATATTAAAAAAAAAACCAAGAGCAAACCAAAGTACAGTAAAGGTAAACCTAATATTATTTAAATAGGGAGTAAATTTGTTATGTTTAAGGAAATATTTGAATACAAATTCAGTCAGAAAAATTGAATTTTGCCTGGCCTGCAGGTTTGTTGTGAAGGAGGTTTTTCACTTTTTTAATGGACATTTTAAAAAACATACAATCTTCATTTAAGTAAATAATGCCTTTTCAAAACAGCTTAATACAGCTTTCTACCAATGCATTGATGAGGTTGTACTGTAAATTAGTTGTGCAACTAGTACTGACACATTAGTTTACTACTTCACTAAATTACTAAATCATTAGTTTACAACATCATTACAATTAACTGCAAACACTAATATAATTTACATTTTTATATTTGCAGAAAAATTACTACCACACAATTCACAAAGCACTAAACAAGACTTGTTTACACCACTAACATCACAGTTTTGTTATCTTAGTTCTATGGCTATTTCTCAAAGTCTCACTAAACAGATAGAGAGAAGTGTAATCATTGACAACAGTTAGTGATCATATCCTCGCTAGTAGCGTCTAGGTTAAGAGCCACTAACCGCATGCTAGCTAAGCCTATAGTGTGTTTAGTCTTGTTTCCCGACTGGTTTCTTTGTTTCCGTTTCTCCAGTCTGTTCCTTTCCAACAGCAGGAAGGGGGGGCAGGTGACTCCCTCACCAAGGCTCTCATAGCCGATGATACTCAGCAGATCTCCCGAGGAAGACTGGGGTAAGTAGACAGGCGATACGGTAGAGTCCTGCAAACTCGCCTCTTGATAACCTGTAAAGACTGTCATGATCCTGGTGGCAAACTATAGAACTCAGTAGCTTAGATACTCAGTCACTGTCTTTGCCGTTTATACCTATACCCTTAGCACTAGCAGTTTAGGAAAGCCCATGAATGTCAGGTAGGCTCACGCTAGGTAGGGGATTAGGACGAACTAGATTCCTTTCCGCTCTCCTTTAATTAGTCTCAAGTGGCATTTCCTTTATTAAATGTAAATTTCATAAAGTTTGATGATAAATCTCAAAATTGTTAGAAGAAATTTGATTTTGCTCATCAACACGAGATAGTTGATTCCAAAACGACAATTCGGCATTTATGAAAACTATTTATGTGGGAATGGAATACCAAGAAACACAAATGCATAAACCATATTTTCATATTATTTATTAAATATTAACCATCAACATATTTATAGACACAAATTGCAATACAAAAATATTAACATATGCTAAAGTTTAAGAAGTTCTATAGAGAATTTTAGTTTTTAAATGGTAAACGAACAAAGAGACAAAGTGTGTGAAAATAAATCATTAAATAATTTGTAGCAGTATGGGAGACTATGACATGTTTTAATGGATAGAAACTTAAAAATTAATATGAACAGATGCAACTTGATTTTTAATAGATTGTCTACTGATATTCTATATTAGTTAGCAGATTGATATATGTCATGGAGTATGTTTTGTGAAGATAAATTTAAATAAATCATGGACTGTTTGGTATCATTTTAAATTTAGTTTTAAGGAGATATTATATGTAGGTATTGACTGTTTTAAGTTACAGTTTGTATATTAGTGGTGCAAGAGTAAGAGTGGTCTATGCGGGCCCACAGTTTGCATGAGCTTGAGAGATATTTGCGCCTCCCTCCGCACCCTGACTGCCGGGTAATTTTCCTATTTGCACTCCCAATAAACCTAAAGTGGCCTTGGATCTAGGGTCTGTCCTAATCCTCTCTGCTAGTGAGGGTTGTGTGTGCGTGTTAAGGGTAACTAACTTGGCGTCCAGGGGCATTCCTACAGTGCTAAAGGTATAATAGTGATGAGGTCAACTGAGTCACCCATACCTAACAACTAAAGCTAGCAGCCATCTAAGGGAGCAAGCCAGTAGTTTAATTGTTTGTTTATCTGTCAGAACCATAACGATAAAATTAAAAAGTAAGTCATGAATATTCTTTGACAAGTTAAATTGATGTACTTTAATGTTACAGTATAGTGCTGTAGGTGTAGCATTTATATAAGAGAAATGAAAAAATAAAATCATTATTCTCTTCCTGAAAACTCTCCATTTCCAAAATTAAGCACCAGTTTGGCTCCCACTACGCAGAGTTTGCGGGATTGTAGTGTATCGAGAAAAAATGTGTGTTTGTAAAATAAAAATTCCGTTTTTGCACATCCAAAGGTGAGTGTTAGAAGGCATGACTTTCTGCTTTGTATTGTGAAGAAGTTCATAATATAAACTAAGCCAGGGTGGACTTCAGTGGCTTAGTTATTGCCTTGGATTTAGCTTTGTGAATGGCAGATCTTATTTTTGTTATCTAGATTTTTTATGAGATTGGCATTTACCTTGTATTTGCCCAAGGTTCCACATAGGCCTGTGCAAGGAACGTATCCAGCAAAGGAAAGGGTGAGCCGGGACATAACAGGGGTGAACTGTACTGATAAAAAGTAGTGGAAGGTACCAGGATCTGAACCCATGACATTGCTGCCTTGGGCCCGAAGCCTGTAGCTCTACAGACTGAGCCACCGACTCACCATTTCATTTTAAGATAAATGAATTCAAATACATTGTATATGTTGTTGCCCCTAATGGTTCACAAAAAAAGTAGGCCTATATTATAATTAAAGTAACTTATCTCAAAAAAAAAAAAAAAAACAAAAAAAACGACGATGTGGAAGGATCTGTTGCGGAAAAAAATTATGAAGACTTATGTAAACTCCACTCTAAATGGTTTGAATAAAGTCGTTTTGAATTCTTACTTACTTACTCTCATGCCCAGGCATATCTAAGGAGATATTTGGCAGCATCAACAACGCCCCTCAATCTTTCTCTATCTTCTGCGTCTTCCTCGGTTGCTCCTAATCACTCCAGGTCCGATCTCGTTGCCCTTGTCAGCGAACTCTTTCACTTGGCTCCACCACTTTTGCTTTGGCCTTCCTCTCGGTCATCTTTCGGGATTTCTCATAAAAACTTGTTTCAGATTACTATCCTCCTTTCTTCTCAAAACCTGCCCAGCCCATCTATTTCTTCCACATTAAAATTCATAAACCACATCTGGATCCTTGTAGAGTTCTCTCAATTCCCTATTGTGTCTTCTCCTCCATTCTCCTTTGGGCCCTAAATCTTTTTTAGAATCTTGTTTTTAAAAGTTATTAATTTCCTCTCTTCCCTTTTATTGAATTTCCATGTTTCAGCTCCTTATAATAATACTGGACGGATGATGGTTTTATATAGTCTAATTTTGGTTGTTTGTGACAGTAATTTGGAGGACATAAGTTTGTTGCATGCATAGGTTTGAATTCACTAGCCTTATTTGTTTGAATAAAGGAGCTCTTGAAAGTAGTAAGTTTTTCCATTAGTTTTACAAAAAATATACATATTTGAGAAAAACTACTATTTTTGACACATTGCATACTTTGTTTTAATACCGATACCTACCTCATTATTTTCTTTCGATACCGATAAAATTGCTTGATTCGATACCGAAACAAATACCTCTGGTATTGAAAGAAAATTATTGTATCGTCCTACCCACAAAATTAATTAATAATCATTAATAATAATAATAATAATTAATAATAACAAATTATTATGTTTGGTTAATTGGAGGGACACCAGTAAGAAAAGAATGTGATGTTTTGTATCATTAAGTGATTTGATGTGATCTTTTTGGACAATTTATAAGAATTGATGCAAGCTTAGGTTTTCAATGTTATCATGAATTTAGGTTTGTAGCTGGTGTCGTCCCACGTGAGAGGGTACCTGCGTTCGAGCGGATGTTGTGGCGAATCTCAAGAGGAAACGTATTCTTACGACAAGCTGAGCTAGAAGAGCCGTTAGAAGATCCTAACACAGTATGTAACCAAAAATGAGCAATTGATGTAACAAATTCTCTTTCATAGTATTGTAATAATAAATAATGTAGCCTGATTTTTTTACGTAGGAAATTAAGAACAGTAGACACCTCCTTAACCGGACATCGGTTTAGTGGGACTACAAAAAATCAAATCAAATAAAAAATAACCAAATTATCTTTATTCACTTTATACATTTGACAGAAGTGACATCTCTTTAACCAAAAAGTTTTTATCAGCACATGGGTTTAACCAGACTGGATTGGCAGGAAGCACAGCAGTACCATAGAGGAGTAACGTACAGAGGAAACATTCAATGGTACACTTATGTGGTGTTTAGCACTAGTCGCTAGTGTCTAGGGTGAATTCATACACCACCACCCTCGCCAACAATTACTACAACACTCTTGGTGGAGGAAGACTCTGTGCCCTGTGCATTAGGAATTTCCACATAGTGCTCGCCGCTCAGGCTCTTCCTTGTTCGTCACTGTAATGTCGCAACTGTAACTACGTTTAAACTTGACAGGAGAAGGAACTAGTGAAATAAAAATTGCATAATTAGTTAATACCACGGGATGCATGGACCGGGATAGAGGTGTGACTGTCACTGGCCTAGGGCACACTGGTGTAGTGGTTAGATACACCGGTATGGGGTGGTCTCGGCAGCCAATGGGAATTTATTAAAAATACATGACGTCACAGACATGGCGTGATATGGTGTGCTGTACACACACACTAACACACATTTACATTTAATACAAATCTGGTTTCCTACAAGAAAAGCAGTTTTACAAATATATTGACTAATATTAAATACATAAAATCATCAAATATGTCACAGTCACAAGTACATGTCCCGCATACTAGAGCTGAAAGCACACGGTCGTCCCCTAAGCTTCTTTCCTCTGTACCTTACTTCTCCGTGATACTGAAACGACTTTTCTTATGGGAAAGATTTCATACCAGTGATCACGTGTCTAAATACAATGTTTTCCCAAATTGAAGTAAAATATTTGGGTTACTTTTTAAATGATTCGCATTCATTAAATGGACTTAGTTTAACCAAAAAATCCATTATCTGGACTGACCTTGGTCCTAATCTTTCTGGATAAGAGAAGATTAAGTAGTTGAATAGATCTTTTTTATCTGGGGAAAATAAAATAAATGTAAAATAATTGTGTGTGGATGTGAACTTAGCGTAAAAACACTTAGGTGTTAAGATGACAGAGGTAGTTCTTTCCTATTCTACGCTCTGGACAGCCCTCATATTATGTGGTACAACTTTAAGAATAGTTTTTGGACATACGTTTAATTACATGAGATTTTATAATTTTTCAGGGAAACCCCATCTGGAAGACCGTGTTTGTGGCGTTCTTCCAAGGAGAACAACTCAAATCTCGTGTAAAGAAGGTTTGCTCAGGATTCCATGCTTCCTTTTACCCTTGTCCTTCTACATCTGCCGAGCGAAACGACATGGTAAAAGGTGTCAAAGCCAGATTGGAGGATCTTAACTTGGTTAGTGTGTTATAATTTTTGTTTTTTTGCAGTTTGGTTTCTTAGTAAAATTCAAGATCAAAAAAGGAATCCATTGAGGATTTAGCTTTTATTAGTTTCAACTCTGGTTGTATTTTGTAAGAAAAATACTAAGCTCTTTTAAAGGAAAGCAGTCCAAACCCATAACATTTTACGGGATATGTTGGGGGTCCAACCTGCCCCCCTCGTATTATGTTTTTTGTATTTTTAATTACAATTTTAAGGGCCCAATAAGGCTGTTGTCAAGGAATGTTTTAGCTACTAAGTGTTTATAGTCACTATTAACACTATTAACCTTTAACATAAAAAAGAACATATCTGGATAAACAGCAGGACTCTTAAAGAAAGAGAGATGTTAAGATAGTGATCTACTTATACTATTTTACATATGTGGTAGTAACTGATAATAATTTTGTATTAAGATACTTATATATTATGATATCTTCTTGTTACAGGTGTTGAATCAAACGAAAGATCATAGACAACGTGTGTTGGTTACGGTCGCCAAGGAACTTCACAACTGGAGCGTCATGGTGCGCAAAATGAAGGTACGCTAGTAATTTTGCATTATAATTATCTAATATTTAATTTTTCTGTGTCAAAAGTAACCTGGAAACTCTCATAAAAGTCAAGGTCAACTCTCCTAGACTGGGATTCTAGGTTATTGTTGTTTAAAATTCATCATTTGGTCTCTCAATTATCTCAAATCTTGTAAATCTGGCCCAAGCAAAACTATCGAAGGGAATCTGTACTCATAAAATTGTAAATCATATAACTGAATGTTTACTTTCCAGGCAATCTATCACACTCTCAATCTGTTCAACATGGATGTGACCAAGAAGTGCCTCATAGGGGAGTGCTGGGTCCCCGTCAAAGATCTGCCGACAGTTAAAGAAGCTCTTGCTCAAGGCAGTGTAAGTAGTCAGCTGTTCCACATACAGGTCTCAACCAGAACTCCATGTATTATTTGGTAGTTTATACTATTATAATAATTAGTTATTTGTGCAACTAGTGAGCAAAGTGAGCAATTGACTCACTCGAGAGAAATACTTACTCACGAGCCGTAGGCGAGTGAGGAATGGTTTCTCGAGTGAGGCAATTGCACTTTGCACTCGAGTTGCACATTATATTTTTCCTACAGTTACCATAAAACAAATAAATTTGCAAGAAACGTAACATATTTTTACACAGAAGTGAACTTTTAAGATGACATTTATTGATACAACAGTACAACAGCTGACCAGCTGATTTACAGCCAGTGCTGCCAACGTATTTCACGCGCATACGACGTTGTCTGCATGCTACGCGCTCACTATTTCGTGCCTTCACGTTGCAAATCTGGAGTGAGACAAAGTAATTAGAGTGAGACAATGTTAACATTGTCCCACTGATGAGCCAATTGGCCACTTTGCTTTCTCAAATCAGTGAGAGAACATGTACATTGTTAGGTAACTGTAGGAAAAATAAATTAAGGTTAAGTGGTAGAGAGGACTTGCTAGTCCTAACTTCGCCTCTTAAATAATGCCATTTAATTTCATTTAACTATACTTAAACTTAAAATGGTTTACTACTGGCATATAACTTAGCAATTCATGGTTGCTGTGGGAGCAACTAATTTCAAATCTGAGGTTGTACCATCATCAGGCCAACAAGGAGCAACAAAGGATTATTTAATTTGAAAGTTGTTAAGTTGTTAAGTTCAATAAAAATCACACAGTGTCTTTTTGCAAAAAAAAGTGATTTTAACCATTCTGCTTTACCATTCTAAATGTGTAAAGTAGAGCAAATAAATAAAAGAATAGGAATTTGATATAGGATAAAAGTACAAGACTTACTCCAATCATACTCGCTGTTAGCTGCAATACATGTATCAATCAATATGAGACCATTTTCCACTTTTAACGGTTTTAAGTTTGAACACCTTCCTTTTAACTTAACACTGAGAATGCTTACATTTATATACCGAACTTGTAGTAATAAACCATGCAAAATGGCAAAATGTAAGAAAAAGCCTGGAGACGTCTGGTTTTGGTTTTGGCCAAAATTTATAAAATGCATTGTGATAAAAAACAGCTGATTCCACAGCACTAATAGGTATTTCGGTATTTCTTAATTACCTTTATGTGAGCAATCTCTTTTTTTATTTTTTTACTAACATATTGCTATGATTCTTTAGACTGCTGTTGGTAGCTCGATTCCATCATTCCTGAATGTGATTGAAACATCTGAAGATCCACCAACATTCAACCGGACTAACAGATTTACTCAGGGATTCCAAAATCTCATCGACTCGTACGGCATTGCCACTTACAGAGAGCTTAATCCAGGTATGGTCAAATGCTTCTTAGGAACACCAGTTTGATAGGATGTCAAGTTTTATTTTTGATTTAAAATATTTATAATAATAATTACTAATACTCTCGCAGCAGTAAACTTACAGACTAAGCGAATTTCCTTTTTCTTGGCTGGATTTAACCTACATCATATAATGTAAAAACGTTATGCTCCAGTAGTTTGAAAGCCACTTTACGCTAGGTCCAACTTATCAAAGTTAAGTATCCTAGGTGAGAAAGGCTGCAGTATTGATGATATCCATGTAGGCTACAAAAAGCCAAACAATGATTAAGTTTAACTGGGAAATTGAAATTGTTATTGGGCCTTTACAGTTGTTTCTCCTGTGTACGCTAAAAAACATGATAATGCTTTATTAATTGAAGTTTGCTATAAATAGCTGTAGTTAATATTTAAAAGGTCAAAACACACATGTTATAAAAGTACAATTTTGTTTTCAACACAATTTTTTTACCGTTGTTACATTATTTGAATGTTTATATTTTCCAAATTTTTGTCTCTTATACTTTTCTTTTTTTATTGACATTCTGATCTTCTCACCCTCAATCACGATAATTATATCAGTGCATATTTTATTCCTATGTTCCAACTATAACTAATATATATTTACCACAGCTCTGTACACAATCATCACTTTTCCATTCCTCTTCGCCATCATGTTTGGAGATGCCGGCCACGGTCTTATTTTAACTCTCTTTGGAGCTTGGATGGTCATTTGGGAACAGAGCCTTGCACGCAAGAAAAGTCACAATGAGGTAACTATTATTATGTGAAATGTTGAAAGGCAACTATTGTTCATACAGGGTGTCCCATAGATATCTCTGGTTTTCACTGATATTCTTCTATATAAGGAAGGCCTTTAAAATAAGGTGTCACTCAATAGGGCTTTACGTTTAACATTGTTGATCTGCCCACAAAACATCCCATTTAGAGTTTCAGGGAACAGTTTTTATACCATCCAAAAAGTGCCCTTTTAGTTTTATGCCAGATAAAGGTGTGCAAAGTTCAGTTTTCTTTAACACAATAAACGGTTAAGAGGGGGTATCATTACTTATGACTTACACTGTATATTTTATCTTAATTGTATTCAATTGATAAATATACAAATTTTAATGATGTATTGTGTAACACAAGTATTTCTTTATTGTAGAACTTTTAAAAAGATTATTTCTATCTGAAGTACTGTTATCACACAAAGGCATTGTAGTCTTAATATGTATAAAAGGATTGAAGTAGGATTTTTATTTCATCAGTCAATAGCCATTTGTGTTGGTAGGTCTGGAATATCTTCTTTGGTGGACGCTACATCATTCTGTTGATGGGCCTGTTCTCCATGTACACTGGACTGATCTACAATGACGTTTTCTCCAAGATGGTAAACATCTTCGGTTCCAGTTGGAAGCTCAATTATAATGCTACTATGTTGATGACCAACAAAGATTTGACTCTGGATCCAAGGGAAGAATATATTCAAACACCTTATCCTGTTGGATTGGATCCAGTTTGGCAGGTAAATGCTTAAAACTAACCCAAATGTTTTCAGTGGATTCGAGATTCATAATTTTGGCTCATGACTTGTCATAAACATAATCCCCCATATGCTTATTTTTATGATATTTTATTAGTATCCCCGGAGGAATTAGAAATGAAAAAGATCCAAAAAAGTTTAAAACAAAACTAACAAATTTCTTAATAAACATGGCAATTTATTCTCAAGAAGAGTTTTTCCACCTCCCTCAAGAATACTAGATATTAAGAAGGCATCTGTATTTTTCCTACAGGAAAAATATTGGTTGGTAGTATTTTTCCTATCTAGGTTAAAGAAAACTAGATATTAAGAAGGGAGATGTATTTTTTAATTTAAGATTTATTTTTAATCTGTATTTTATATTTTAATAATTGTAATCTTTGACACTATTCAAATGCTGTATTATGTATACTTCTCAATGAATAAAGAAATTGAAAATTGAAATTGAAATTGAAATTTCTGTTTGTTCTTCGTTGAGGCTGGTTTTGTGCACGGTGGCATTCGTCAGGCGTTCCTAGTTCAATTATGGTAAATAGAAGAATTTATGCACAGCTTCAGTAAAAAAGTGTCGCCGGAAGGATGGGGGTTCTCTGAATTATGGCAGCATAGAAAATGCATTTGCAAAAAAGTCACGCTTCTCTCTAAATACATTGAATTAAACGGTTGTGTTTATGAATGGCTACTATCAATAAAAGGCAGTAGTATTTTTCATACTCTACATTGTATATTCTCCATATTTTATATCCTCCATTGTATAAATATTGTTATCATAGATCAAAAATAATATTTTCTATGCCACTCCTTTATTTGTAAATGGTTTAAAAAATTTAATAGTTTGTGGAATGAAAACGGTCCTCTGTGAGTTCTGAACCTATTTATGAGATCTTCACAGACCAAAACCTTTATTATACATGGGGTTTTTAGACATAAACTTGCAAGGTTTTTAAACAACTTGTTGTTTTAAACAACTTTTAAACTTGTTGCTAGCCTAATGGTTAGCATCACAGACTTCTGTGCCGGAGGGACGGGTTCAATTCCCGACACATCCACAAATCATATGGGTTTGGACCACTTTCGAAAAAAACTTTTGACATCACTACAAGAAAAATAAAAAATAAACATGTAAAACGTGATAGAGTTCTTTTTTTTAATAAAAAAATAAAAAATAATACTCTTATCATGATGGTAAACATTGGTTGAGTTGAGGTATTCAATTCTAGAACACAACCTCAACACTGAGATCTTTATTACCCCCCTAGTTGGCACAAATATCTTTGCCGTGTGACCGAATCGGTCAGTCGTCTTGCAAGCATGGACTGGCTCTGTACATAAAACCAGCCTAAGAGTACGGAAAAACCACTACCTTTGCCTCAATAATAATATATTAATTTTTTAATTTGCATAATTTTGTTGATAAAACCACCTATTTAGGTGGAACCACACTATTATCTAAGGGATTAGTTCTAGATTCCGTTATTCTGTTTACATATTTTAAACTTGTACTTTTTCCTTTATTTGAATTAACCTAGTTGTTGTGGTTGACAGAGTGCTGCTAACAAGATTGTCTTTCTCAATTCTTACAAGATGAAACTTTCGATCATATTTGGAGTGGTCCACATGATGTTTGGAGTAACACTAAGCGTCATCAATCATGTGTAAGTCATAAACTACGCAATATAACTATACAGTATGATTAAGCCTTAGTATTACCCAGGTCACAACGGAAAAGTGAATGCTGTTGTTAAAAGCAAAAGGAGAAATTAAGTTTTTCAATTAAATCCAAAATAAAATTATTAATAATAGTTCATAATTTTATTCATGAGATGACTATGGAAAATGATTGTATTATCATTGGGTTTTGGATACTGAAGTAGACATTCCATCCATATGGTCCAGCCATAGAGAATTGTTGAATGTGTTGAATGTTGTCTCTTGTGTTCACAGAGTGTGTTACTGTTGAAAATATTTTTCCGTTTTACTTTTTGACACTTTGATCATTTATGTATCATGAAAGATGCTAGTGTATTTTAGTTCAGCATGGTTAAAAAGTTTGCGTATTTGATAAAATCAGTGATTGTCATCAACCCACTCTGTCAATGGCTGAAATCAACTAAGTTCATGTTCATTCTAGCACAGAAAACATACTACTATAACCCAGAATGCCAACCGCATGGTAAAAAGCATTAAGTGTTTTGAGAGAGCTTTGCCTGTCAATCCGTAGGCAGCGCCACCAGCGTTGCTGAGTGCATGGCAACGCTGGTGGCGCTGCCTACGGATTGACAGGCAAAGCTCTCTCAAAACACTTAATGCTTTTTACCATGCGGTTGGCATTCTGGGTTATAGCAGTACGTTTTCTGTGATTCTAGCTAGCTACAGCTCTGTTTTGTGGAATGGGATGTATATTTCTATCAATAATCAAAGACATAACACTGGCAATGTTTTCAAAGAAGAAATGAGAGAGAACGATGGTTGAGGGAATATACGAAGGATGATGGCTCATAGCTCATAGTTTTGGTTCCGAAATTTCTTGAAGTTAAGCACTGGTTATACAATTTTTACAAAAATCTTTGGACTTCTAATTTTATTTGATTGTATAAATTGATTATTTGTTGATTAAATCTGTAGTATGTAGTGAATTAAAACTATGTTTGTGATTTTGAAGTTCTACTTCATCAATTTGTCTTGTTAAAAATAATACTTTTGCTTTAAAGTGATTCAGCGGCTAAAAATATGTAACCAAATTTATTATTTTCAGACATTTTCGGCGGCCAATGAACATTCTCCTGGAATATCTTCCCCAGATGATCTTTCTCACACTTTTGTTTTTCTACATGGTGGCTATGATGTTTATCAAGTGGGTCTTGTACGCACCAAGGAATGGTAAGAATGACAACATAGAAATGAGCAATTATGATAATTTTTAATCCAAACCCAAAACAGTCTGTAAATATAGTAGTTTACGCAAAGATCGTGTATAGACTATTCACGTGAGTTGCGTACACTACTTTACTTACGACCGTTTTTTAACACTAACAATTACTACTCATAACTTCTAAGAGAGGTTATGTTTTTTTCGTTTATAACCTCTCATTGCCACTGATAGTGATGCACTTGACTCATTGTTCCAACATCTCGTTGTTATAGTAAGATTACTATTATTGTTACAAAGCTTCAAAATATTATTTTAAAGCATAAATAATGAAAATTTGTTTGATTTTCCAGAACTGAAGACAGGACCGCGCTGTGCTCCTTCAGTACTCATCCTATTCATAAACATGATGTTGTTTAAGCCAGGTTCTCCTTACGAGGGATGTGATGAATTCATGTTTGAAGGCCAGGTAATTCAGTCAAAGAATGAGTTCTTTAAATAATTAACTAAATGATCGTTTGATTACAATTTTTGATAAGTAAAAATCCTAGAACAGCCAACTAAAGGATCAGTGCACTTGAAAGTAAATGATTTTAAACAGAATTAATTTTAATAGGTCTACAAATTAAATCCTAAAATAATTAGTAATGTTAATTATGTTGGTAAAGTTGAAGAGACGTTTTATAAATTTACTTTTACCAGCAACAACATTTTTTTTAACTTGGAGACAAGTTAAGCTTAGGATGGTAACCATTCAACTCTTGGCATAATTGTATAAATTTGATTAACCAAAAACACATTGTCAAGGAAAAACTGACTTCTTAATGGTTCAATGTTTCTAATCCTGTTGGTAGATATAGTTCTCTTATGTCATGAACTAATTTGGATGAATAAATGTAGCTATTTATTAACTTATCATGGTAAATAATTTGTTTGGCGTATGTCAGTAATGAACATATATAATTTAGTATACTTCAAAAACTAATAAATATTTATTTTTGTTGAATTCAGAAATTAGTCCAGACGATGTTTGTCATCATAGCCATGCTTTGTGTGCCCATCATGTTGTTTGGTAAACCCATCTACTTGCTCTGTTGTGGAGGACTCAAGAAGCACAGAAAAGTAGTAATTTCTTACGATGAACAGGTAATAAAATCTAAATTAGGTATACAAGATAAGTAGTGTAACTGGCTAAATTTTGGAAAGTTTTTTTTTGTTGATAACAACAGAACATTTATATCAGAATTCATTGTCCTACTTTATAAAAAAAATATAAATAGACAAGTTAGGTAAATACATAGGCAACAACAATTTGAATTTCCCATTATCATGCGCAGTAGTCTTAGTTCAATCGAAAAACCCAAAGACGCTCCTGCGCACGTGCACAACTATCTTGCTACTTGGATAATCCAAGGTGAACACAAGTCAGTCGCCTCTACAACATTAAACTGGGTGCTCGACCGACAATCAATAATCAAGGAGAACGTCTCTACTTCTTTTTAATACTACTTTACTTGACCCTTAGAATAATTCAAACGTATTTCACTTATACAGGGTGACAAAAAAGTCTGGAAACGGCTTGATATCTTTAACTAAATTCGTTAGAAAATTCAAACCTTTCACATCAACTTATATGTATGAAAACTACTTTTTGCAAGCATTACCATTTTTTTTACCTTCGCCAGGGCACGGCCGACGAGGAGTAGGTACACAATCTTTAATGTAAGCATAGCTTGATATGCACATCATTTAAAGGTCTGGTCAAGTGGAGTTCATTGCTGGAAACCGCGTCAAAAAAGGTTCATCCGTTACAAAATCCAAAGTTATTGCGGAAGATACCTGCACAGGCCTTAGTAATGGTAAATACTCGTAGTCAACATTAGCCGGGAAATCTGAAAACCGGTTAAATTTGTTTTGAAGATTGAATAAATTTAGTCTATGGGCTAGTTGACTTAAAAATACAATTTCAGCTCTCAAGCTAATTTAACAAAAAATATGATTAACTACTATTTATTTAACTGTATGCAATTGGTTTTCCAATGGCACAACCAGAATATAAAACATTAATACACATCATTAGGTAATCTTGTATAAACTATTAAATGTTTGACCATATGAATGTTGCTGAGCAGGCTGCCAGTAATGGTGATTTACGGGATGGCATCGAGCTCCAACCATCCGGTCCTCCGGTCCCGGAACCTGAGGAACACGATGAGAGTGAAGCACCAGCAGAAATATTAATTCATCAAGCCATACACACCATAGAGTATGTCTTGAGCACAGTGAGCCACACGGCATCTTACTTGCGACTATGGGCGCTCTCCTTGGCACACGCTCGTAAGTGATCGATCATCAACAGGCCTAATATCATGACTTTCTTCTACAGTTTTTTTCTTGCCTCCTATAATACAAGGCTGTGGCGTTGGTGCGTGACAATGTCGTAACAGCCAACCTATTGCCATGGTAATAGTAATAGCATATGTGTAAAACAAACATAAACATTACGCAGAGCTCCATTATAAACTAGTGCAACAGCTGTTTCGGTTCGCCGGAACATAGGTGTTACCTTTTGTTTTGCCGCAGCTTTTATTAATGGAGGCTTTGTGTTGTATATACACGTTTGTATTCTGTCTTATACTATTACTATTGTACTCTATGTCATGAATAGCCTACTTGTCCTAGCACAGAGACCCGGAATGAAGCCTCTTTCATGTTAGCTCTCTCATGTTAGCCTCCAATGACAGAACATCTCTTATTTACAGCTCCCATTTCCCAATGTATAATTAATAGTTATGTGCAAGATACATAACACTTTGGTTTTATGTAAAGAACGAGTTGATTTTAATGATTCGTGAACACCCCTCGCCCTCACAATATATCCGAATGATTCCTGTGTTAAGGTAAAAGGTCATAAATAAGCCAATGCCAAGTTAGTCAATTTTAATTCTTTTAAAAGTTTACTAGGTTATTAAATGCTATTAAGTGCTTAATGTGTAAATCTACAAAATAATACACATAAACTAAAATCTATTATAAGAAAATTTATATCTTCCCTTAGGTCTACTTTCCACCATATGCCTATTTTGATGGTATACGAGTATTCACCCAAAAAGAACCATGGTTTCTGAAACGTAACTTCAACCCCCTCTTTCAAGGGGCAAAGAATTGTATTTCTGTTGTTTCAATACCTACAAAATTGTTTTGAATTTATATTATCTGTCTACTATAGGGATTTTACACTAATCAAAAGGGGCTAGGATTTTAGAAATTTTTCTGAGGATAGCAGGGTTACCTGAAAGAGGAAGAGACCAAACTTGCCCCAGAAACACAAATATTTACACTGTACATACACATAAATAATTAAAATGTTTAAAATCATTGACAGCATTTATAACTAAGGAAGAGAGAGTTTTCTTCAGGTCTGATGCTGGTCTAATGTTTCTTGTGCCAGTTTGGACTCTTTCCTATTCAGGCAAACCTGTTATCCAAAAAACATTCCTGTCACACCCTCATAGCTCCAGTGCTGACTGTGACTATTAGTACTCAAACTTCATAAAGATAAATAATGAGAGACATGACAATGTTGCAGAGTTGTCAGAAGTGCTATGGAGCATGGTGCTGAGAAAAGGCTTGGACACAGAGAGCCACTGGGGTGCTATAACACTCTATGTATCCTTTGGAGCTTGGGCACTTTTCACCATAGCCATCTTGGTGATGATGGAGGGTTTATCGGCCTTCCTACACACACTCAGGCTTCACTGGTGAGTAGCAATGCCTTATACGTGTGCAGTTACATAATGAAAGTACAGTAAAACTCAAATCATCCGAATCAGTAGGTATTAGGCAAGCCTAGCTTTTATTACCACGATCGAAGAGAGCGTCTGCAAAGATTTTGGAATTGAAAAATTCACGCTTTCGCTGCATTTGTAGAGGAAGATGGTGATTTTCTGTCACCGTGGGAGATGAGGATGATGTCGACAAGACTGCGGGAAACATAAAAGATTTTTGCGATCGCGGAAAACGATGATGATGTTTCCATGACCGCTGGAGATGTTCAGGATTTTGCCGTGATCACAGCTTCTGCCTTTTCTAATTAACAGTGATTCTTAATTTTGGGTTCTTTTAATTCTTTCTGGAAGCGATTAGGATAGTCAGAGGTGATCAGGACATTTTGAGTTCGTATGGTTAGAGTTCTACTGTAAAAGAACATAGGACTCTAGTTTTTGGAATAGAAGGGTTATTTTGATATAAACTGATCAAGAAGTTTGAGCGGGAGAAGAGATAAGCCAACTGAGACTGCCCTTGGACTTTGATCCTGTTCAGCCTACCTGTTCCTACCTGTGTGAGGAAGGAAGCTAGCTCAAGAAATACAAATACTTTATACAAGTATTTTTTAAGGAAAGGTCTAGGCCAGGATTTTGAATTGTAGAAGAAGGAGGATAGCAGCTAGCTTACCTTGAAAGTGTAGGTAGGCTATAGAACATCTAAAAGATACACTGTACACACAATATTTCGTCCCCTTGGGACCCTTTCTTCTACAATTCAAAATACATTACACAAGTTATTGTTAACAGTGCAGGGTCTTTGCCTTGTGACAGACTAGACTTTATCCTACTCAGCTTTGGTCCTTCTTGATCCTTGAGATTTTTTTTTATATCATAAATTTACATAACTCCATATAAGTTAATTCGTCACAAACCTTCTTTTCAAATTACAATTTAACGTTACAATTTAGAGTTAAATACAATAGAACCCCTCATATCCTACCTCGGAATGACCGACTCCTGGAGATATCCAACCTAGTGTCCGACCGTCTACTTGTTTTCTGTCTGGGGCTATAACGCTGAGCGCGATTGTTGAACCGAGAGGCTGATCGCGGATGTTGCCATAATCGTGGCAGACGATCACCACTGACGATAATAATGGGTGTTGCCACCGTCGCGGGAGACATTAGACATTATTTATTTGCACATAACATTCTTTTAGATGTGATAACATATAGAACAGGTGCATTGTCAAAATTGAGCCTAGACTAGAAAAATACAAAGTACAAAGTAACAGGAAAAAATACCTAGCCAAATAATGTTAATACAGTATAGTAGTTAAAAAAATTAAAAACAAAAAATTAACTCAAGGGATGGATATAAAATTCTTCTATTTTATAAAACGCACGTTCAAGGAGTCCATTTTTCAATGTTTCTTGAAACTTGTTTGAACTCATTATTTTATAATATACCGGTAGTTTATTATACATTTTTAAACCTGCATACAAAGGACTTTTTTCAAATAAGGTCAAACGGTGATTTGGTAATCTGAAAATTGTTTCATTTCTTGTACTATAGTTGTGTGTGAATTTGAATGAATCCGGGAGGTTATTTTTTATATTGTGTATGTAGTTTAATAATTCAAATATGTATAGTCCTGTGAGTGTTTGGATTTTTAAATTTTGAAAATGTAATTTACAAGGACTTCTGGGGTGGGAATTACTCATAATTCGGATGATTCTTTTCTGAAGTCTGAAAACAGAGACAATTACCAAAGTCGTGGGGACTGCAAGTTATGCTCACAGGTGTTTTTGCGATCGCAGGAGACGATAACCGAAGTTGCGGACACTGCAGGTTATGCTCCTCCCGATATTCAACCTTTTGGCCGTTCCGACCATGGCCCGGCCCCGTCATGGTTGGATATAACGCATTCTACTGTATAGCATTATTTTTATCAGCAGGATTCAAGAAAAAATAATGAATAAATTTACATGTTATTGAAAATTATTGCAAAGAATCATATCTTAATAAATTCAAACCAAACCAATGTACAATTTAAAACTAATACTATTTTTTTATCAGAAATATACAATGTGCTCTTTTTTGGTAGAATGATAATAGTTGATGATTTATTTTGTTGCAGGGTTGAGTTCATGAGCAAATTCTATGATGGGAGAGGCTACCTGTTCCAGCCGTTTTCCTTCAAGCATATTTTAGAAGCTGAAGAAAATGCTGATGCTGACTAAGTCAACTTTCAAAGTTTGCTTATTTTTACAAAGAAGACAGAAACATAAGCAATAACTGAAGATATTTTAATTGTTTTTCAACCAGTTACTTTGAGACATTAAGTTTGAGATAAACAATACATTCCTAATAAAAATATTTACAATTTATATTTGAACAGTTGTTTTAACTTAGCATAGATTGTATATTTGAAATGTTGTATTATAATGGTGCTACGTATAGATTTTAATCAAACAAAATGCCTTATAAGGGACCAAGTCTTTTACCTTTCTTGTTACCTATAGAGAATTATTTTACTGTGGCTTGTTAATTCAGATTCAAAAACTGAAGACTTTCTTATTTTTCTTTTACCATGTTGATTGTTTTTAACATTTTTACTCTTTCGAGTACTTACAGTTTCAGTATTAAAGAAAATTGTGAATGTTTATAGTATTTTTATTCTGTAGTTGTCTGGGGTTGTATGTAGCAAGGGTTGAACCGTTTAAGTAAATAAATTAATTCATGTTAAATTTTGTTTTGTTTCCTTCTATTCCTCAATTGCTTTTTCTAATGACACCTTAAAAAAAAAACGCTATAAAATTACTACAAGAATGGAAGGAAAATTAATTCAAACACATTACAAATTTTGGATAAAAAAATCAAAGAGTTTTAGATAGCTCAAAAAAAATTCTATCATCAATTTAAAATGTATCAGAGTCAGATAAGTTTGTTCCTCCAACCTTCAAGTTTGCAAAGTTTTCAATAAAGGAAATAACTAAAGTGAATATAAATAGCTAATTAAAGTGCTGTATCATAATTTAGCTAGTAAAACATTTTAAAGTAACATTCAGGTTGTCTAAGCTACTTTCCAAAAAAAGACTGTATCAATAGCCCTTTTACTCTTGTCCCATTTATTTGCTGTTTCCAACAGCATATATAGATATTAAATCACTGTTAAGTGCTCCCTCACACAATTATTTTTTTGGAAAATTTAGGTATATACTTTACATTTTAAGCAACTAGTAATTAAAATAAAACCATCTTAGTCTCATAAAAATTACAATTAGGTCCAGATTTTAATGAATTTGGGATAAAACGTTTAAACTATCATCTCTTTAAATTGAGACCGTTGAAATAAATGTTTTGGACCCTAAAAATAGACAATATTTCTTGATGCACAAATTTTTTAGTAGTACAGGTGTCAGCAATTGCAAATAATCAAAGTGGCAACAATTAATTAGAAACTGTATTATTGCGTGTATAGAATGACAAATTGCAAATGACATAAAAATAAACGATGTTCAAACCTTGAAAATTAACACAGGTCTTTGCATTATTAATCTATTTTCACATATCAAGTTGCTTCAAAAATCTGCCAACCTTATTGAAAATGTTGAAATGTTTAGTGAAAATAAAAACACAGCGACTGTTCAAGTAACTTTTGAGTTTTGAAAATTTGTAATATGATATTTTAGTGTATCTCATAATCATCCAATCATTTATTTAACAATTAGTCCAGGAATGATACTTCAAAAGGTTGGTAGAGAGTTCGGGGACACCCTGTATAGTTTGAATTAATACAAATATAAGAAAACATAGGTATATTTAAAAATATGTTTTCAAACAGCAATTTAAAAATGAGGACTTATTAAATATAGTCCGTCATACAAAAAGACATTAAATGGTTAAGTGAAGCGATTTGTAAGGAGCTAGATGAATAACTATTTCAGGGTAATATAGAAAATTGTACTATTTTAAAAACAGATTTTACCTGAAGGTAAAAAAAAATAAGACAACAGTGTTATTTTTACAATTTTTCTGACAAGTCTGCTGGTGATGATTGTCTATTAATCAATACAAGTGTTGAGAGAAATCTAATAAAAGCAAACTGTGGTTTTTTAATTTTTAAAGATTTATGAAATATAAAAATAAAAGAAAACTTAATGTAAAGATTTAGGTATGGAAAAGGAAATTGAGGTTTTTGAACAGAAATAATAAACCATTTAAAATAGAGATGATTGAGTAAATATTGCAAAAAAAGGAGCAAATTAGCTAGCACAACACAAACACATTTTGCATTGGAAGTGGGTTATTAAATTTGTTTTTTTACCGTTGCACATTTAGACAAAACATATGACAAAATACCTCTCGTTAGATTTATCTCCCAAAGTAATTTAAAGTGAATATTTTACTTAAAAATTAATAAGGTTTTTTGTAAGGGGTTCACCTTACTGAGGAAAATCCTTTGATCACAGGAAAAAATGTTGGTTTTGGGACAGTTTTGAGTATTTTGTTTCCATATGACGCAAGGGTTATGACAAACCCTGGTGTTAACCCAACCAATCGGTCTACCGCTAAAGGTCATTTTGTGGTAATTGTTAGTCAAGTAACTCGATCCCACATCATTACCCTTGGGCCGAAGCTATTATTCACTTGGCCCGTTCTCATATTATGTAAATTACTAACACAAGTATAACATTACATTTTACACAGGTAAAATCATTTCACACAAATTTGAGTTTGAGTCAAATAAAATCAAAACTAGATACATTTTCATGATAAACAAAACACAAATTTGCCAAAAATTGAATAAAATAAAATAAAATCATAACAAGAATAGCATACAAAATATCAACATTATACAAAACAAAAAATGAACAATAAATAACTACAAATAGCTACATGAATCAATGAATAACTACATGCTTGCAAAAACAAAATACCCCCGCCACAGCAAACCTGAAGACTAAGCGAATTTCCATTTGCCTAATTGGATTTACACTAAAATGTCTCCTTAAAATATCACATTTATTTCCTATTTAAATATCATTAGTTTAACGAGTATTCTAGGTTTGCTGAAACAGGGAGGGTAAAAAGTGTTTTTGTAAAATGTTAATAGTTTAGTATGAAATAAATGTATTTTCCAAATGTGATCAAAATATGCTCATAAACAAGCAAACAATAACAGTTTACTTATTCTCCATAAGAACATGGGTATTTTAAATTTATTTTGAAATTTTACCCGCAACCATTAGGTGCATAATGACGCTTCAATATACAAAATTATTTTTTTTGTAAGCTCTACAAAATGGTTTGGAAAGAAATTGTTACATTTTATGTTTTTAGGGTCAAAAATGAGAAAAAACAATTTTTACCTCATAAAACCCCCTATAAGCCCCCGTTCCCATGGTCCGATCATGCTGGTTCGTAAAATCGTCCGAATAAATGTAGGTTTACACGTTTATACCTAATTTCATTAAAATTGGATAATTTTTGCTTGAGTTATCCTACTAACAAACACTCACACATATATATATAAGAATTTCACCCACCTATATATATATGAATTTGAACGGTTGGTGTTTTTGGCCTCTAGGGACCTCAAAACCTAAAAGTAAATCGGTCCCGGGTCTAGGTCTTACGATGAGTACAATGGTAATAGCTTATTCCCTATATGGTAAATCAGCTAAAAAACTAATCTAGCCCCATACATACACATTTTTTGTCTGCAAGATTCATGACAATGTAGTTGCAAACATTAGTAAAAAAATCATCAAATTGATCGATTATCATTTCATTAAGTCGGGATCGCCACCTTGGCGTGTATTTTAACCCAAATATGATGAAGGATGAGTGTAGAATGGAGTGAGATGATCTGTGTAGCTTTGTTACTGACTAAGATCAGCTGGTTCGTAATTTATTTAAAGCCCAATGATCAGGAACAGCTGAGTCTGGAACCATCAAAAAGGTACTGACTTTTTAGGATCGAACCGGTGACCTTTTAATTGCTAGGCGAGCACTATAAATTCACAAATTCATAATGTAATTATATTTTGATAATTCAAAATATGCTATGTGTACTAAATATATAAATTTGTGTAATAATTGAAAATTAGAAGCAGTTTTATAGATTTAGAGAACATTAGTCAGCTACATAGTCCATGCGGCCCATTGCCTTTTGCGACATGGAAGAACAGTAACAGTAACGTTATAAGATACTGAAACGAAGATGATAGAGGCATCATGACAACTGAAGACTTTTGCTATCTAGTATCTGAAAGGTATATCTGTTTTGTCTTAAATCATAAGTACATTATGTATAAAGAACAGTTATGAAAATTTAATTAACTTGCGAGATGATTCACCCAAGTTCAGTTATATTTTGTTTGATCCTCTTGTCAGATGAAGTGAATTACACATTGAAGATTTGGATTGCACGTAAATATCTTTATTATTAGCATATATGCTTGAATGGGTATTATATTTTTAGGTCGTTCTCTGTCATATCTCCACGTGTGTGAAGTGTGGGATATTGAATTATAAAATGACATGCTGGCAGAAAGCAAGCCTTATTCCATTAGTCACCCAACGAAGGCTATTTTAAGTCTACCTTAGATTAATAGAGGAAATGAGTTTACTGTATTCCTCAATCAAACTTAAACAAAGAAAATATAAACACTTTGTTTGGTAGAAACGTTGTTATGTACAGGTCATATAAATTTGACCAGGATGAAAATCATCATTCTAATAAAGAAAGTTAATAAGTTGAAAAACAATGTAAAATAATAATAATCTGGAAAATGCAATGAAAAAGACTTTGAAAAAATTTATTCAATTGATAATGAGAAAACTTTACTAAATTAATTATTTAGTCAACTGTTAAAAGTCTTCTAAGCTGTAAGCACTGATTGATTTCTTTGATACAAAGCTGTGCCTTTGTTTTGTAGGGTCAATTTAAAGCGATTAATGTACCAAAAAACAAGTTTTACTATTGAAATTTCTACATCCTTTAACAAACTTACTTAGAAATTAGTCGATAAAATAAAAAAAAGTTAAGAAAGTATTATAAAATTAATAGCTAAATTATAGTAGTTAATGAATTCAAACATTTTAGTTTCTTCCGCCAATATAATGTCTGATATATAATTTCTAGATTTTTCATGTTAGATGACATCAAGAACTTAGTGTACCGGTATAAAGAAAAAACACGTGGTTCTGACCATATCAGCATGGAGTTACAGGTACGTATTTATTCTATGATATCAGAAAATCTAATTAGCAATAGCAACAGTCACGTTCAATATGAACTAATATCTGGTGGGGAGAATGAACACATGAATATTTGTAGTTTCACAAACACATAGCATGAATTGCTAATTATACTAATTAATAGTTTTAATATACAAATTTGATCATAGCCTCTTCCATTGTATTTGTTAGTTAACATGTATTTTATACATAGTAAATTACGCATTCAGCGTAGGAATATTTTATTCAGTAAAATGTCTTCAAAAATTCGTCAAAGGATTGTGTGCATTTGTAAAAATAATTATCGTAACTGACAGATATAAATATCCGTTTATGCTTAAGTTCTCCTTCAAAAAGGCAGGACCTGTTTGGGACTGCCTGCATGTTTTTTTGTCATTCAAAATTATAAAAGCCCCTGTTTTTAACCCACAACAAACGTAAATCGTGCATAACAAGTACAAGCTATTTCTCTAAACCCAAAATTTTTACATGTAAAAAATCTTTAGAGTGGATTAATTATGTTAACTACTACCTGTAAAATAAATGCCTCTTGGATATTTTAAATGTAATCAATACCCTATTATATCCCTGTTATATCTTTCATTAAATGGGTTCTGTTTTGGAGTATGCAATAAGCAGTAGGCCTAGTTATGAAAATTAGGGCGTTCATTCTTTATGAAAATATGGGAGGATTAGTCAAAAATATATTTTTTGTTTTCAGAACAACACATAAAGAAGCCTTTTTGTTCCCCTTCCAACTGTTAGGGATTCCATAAGTTTTTTACAGTTGGTACTTTTAAATATCTCTTTTTCAATAGCCCTACCCACTTAATACACACTTAAACGTGCTTATCACTTAAAGCAGTTTTTTAGGTTCAGGAACCACAAAAATAATAAAAGGAGTCGCTTGAAACTTTTGGTGGATACAATTCTTTCCTAATTAGGAATAATTAGGAATATAATTATTCTGACGAACGAATAGTAGAAGGAGAAAGTGCAAAAATCGTAAATATAATTTCTTCATATTACTATTTATTTACAGTTTACCCGTTTAATTAATTCGGTATTTAGTGAAATTAATTGGTTTCATGGTTCCTATCTCTTGCTGTTGACACAATTCAGCTTTTATTAAGCAAATAATCCCGTCACATGTTGGCGTTTAAAATACTGAGGATTTCCCACGTATGTTATATTGATCATTGAAAACGTGATTAAATCCGACAATTGTTTTTACTTTAAACAAGCATTTGTTTTACTTTTATATTTTAGACGATTGATGCAGCAATGTACACTTATGCTATAGAAATCATTGTTAGTAGTAACATTGACTATATACCACAGCCAAGTTGTGGTATATATTCAATGGTAGTAATTACATTTGAAAACATTCTACATTTATTACTATTTTTTTATTAATTTGTCTTTGACAAAAACTAGTTTCCACACTTAAATGTTGTCTTCATCACTATAAAAAAAAACTAATAATAAATAATAATAAAAAATAATAAATAAGACGTTTCTTTTATTTACTTTCCGTAAATTTAATAACACGTACAATGCTGATCAAGAAGTTATTTAAAAAATAATAACGAAATAAAACAAATAAACTAAACTATAAGTAAATTTGGATTTTGTGAGTTTGGATATTTTCATTTTTTTATATTGGCCTACTATATAATATCTTTTACTATTAATACATCATAGACATTCCATCCCCATGTTAAAGTTGTAACCAGGTTTTTAATAAAATTTGTCTCAGTTGATGTGAGCCACCTATAGATTGCGGTGATCTAAATTACTGATTTCTGCCGATTACATGATGGTTTTTACCAAGTCAAACTGATGGAATGACTTATTATAAGCTATAGCAACTGTTGTGACCCAGCAACTATATCAGTAACAAAAAATAAGGTACAAAATAGAGTTTTAGACACTAGCGCAATCTGTGACTGGCTCACACAACTACATTCTTTTTTAGTAAAAAATTGGCGACAGCTGATCCATATAGATGGGATGTCTTCTTCTGTATCCAATAGTTAATGATAATATTTATTTTTAAATTGGACTAAAAGATTTTTTCGAATATCGGATTTGAGTTGTTAATGTTCTTGGTGTTGAGCAAATTTTGATGACGATTCTTGTAGTTTGTAAATTTGTGAATATATATATATGAAAATATTCTTAGCGTATTTTGTTATATACATTACAGAAACATGTATCCCTTCAATAATCTAGAAATTATAAATTTTTATTTTTATTTTTGGATCTATGCTGTCTGTGTTTAGAACAACAAATATTTGTTTATCAATCTTTTTTAAAACTTTGGAGTTTGTAATCGTTTATATGTATTTTACATGTATTTTCATATTGTATATATATTGTAATTGTATATGTATTGGTTCATTGAAATCCTTAAAACACTAGTGCAACTAGTTATCATTATTAGTGATTGGATTTATTTCTGTACAGTAATTTGAAACACAACAATCTAGCAAGTTGTTTTTTTACAAAGGTATTAATACCAATATGTGGAACTTGATATTTGTGTTGGATTTTTCTGTATTGTCGCGAAACGTGATCGGGAATTAGTTTTTGCACCCAATGAAACTCATATCAGAACAATTCAATATATCACAATTACTTGAATTTATTGTTTGAAAGATATTAGTGTACTCAATTTTCACTTTAGTTTTATCTGAAAAGTTCAAAATCAAATTTATTTTAGTAATATAAATATAATATGAATAAATAAGTAATAAAAGAGGGCCTGTTTTGAAACAACTGATACTGATTGTAAGATCACGATTATGTAACATATATCGTATGTAATCTCATAGAATGAAAATCAATATTGGTATTATATGTTTTTAAATATAAACAAACAATTTGATCCACTTTCGTTGATCAGTTGTATTCTCTTCAGTGTTAGTTTAATGATTTGTTTTGTCCCATTCTTTCGTAAAGATTTATACTTTTGTTGAAGTGAATTTGTTCTCCTCACTTACATTTTATTTTAATTTACAGTAACTGTTTTTTGAATGCTTAAATGTGTTCTTTAAAGCATAAAAGTATATCGTCATGTTTGTGAAAAAATAAAGTGTAGAAAATCCGTTACAATTTATCTCTTCGATTCTTGAATGCTCTTTTGTCATTAGTGATATTTGTTCATTTGTTTCAGTTGGATATTTTTGTCATCAAGAAACCAACTATTTTTCCATTTGTGTCCAGACGCGTATTTTGGCAATATTCCTTAATTGACAATGAAATACAAATTTTAGTAAACCAATTTTTTTTATACAATGGCATTTTTGTTTTATCTTACGAATCTTAACCACTTCCCCTTGTAGACAACTAAATGGAAAATGATTAATATTTAAGTTATTAACATACCCCTACCCCTAGGCTATGCAATCAATACTTTGGAAAAACTTCATGTTTACATCAAACAAAAAATATATAATAACCAATAAGCAAATATACCATGTGCTCTTTACTAAGTACCTAATTTAATTCTGAAGGAGTTGACCAAGAACTCTCTTTGAGTTGAGGACTTTCTTCATACCTTGTAGTCTAAACTTGTTCACTTGAAGACTTAGACTTACGCTTGTCATGAATGCTAATCCCACCTCAAAGGAAGGTAATTCAAACTTGATTATAACTTTATCTTACAGCAAGGAAAACTTTTATTACAAAACTCTCCATTTTAATCATTATAATCCTAAAACAAACACCCTAACTTAACACAGGGAAGATGTCGAAGCAATAGCTGAAATCTTGAGCGTTCGTGTAATTCTAAGTAAACAAAAACGTTACGACCCGACTGTATTGCTAACATTGGTCCTAATGTAACGTTATGTCTTGTGTCTGTATTCAAACGTATACAGACACAGTAAGTAATGTAGTAGTGTAATGTAATGTAATAGACACTTAATGTAATGTTATCAAGCCATCAGTGTTGCAACTTCTTTCCTAATATAACGTAATAGTATGTCTTGTATTATTGGAGAGGTGGTCCTACTATAGTTATGTATTGTGCCTGTAACGTATGTTTATAATATGATACTATTTATTTTATGTATAACATAACTCATTGTGTTATGTATTGTTACATATTTTGTCTACATTTAAAAGTATATCATATATGCGTGTTTGTATATTTTTTTAACTCATTGAGTAGACATAAACAGTCAGCTGATGTTAAGGACTTTCCAAATTTTAGTCGTAACAATGTTTCGTCTGCTGATTCTACGAAGGCAATATCCAGCCCCAGTTAAAAAATGTATTCTTATATCATTATAAAGGTTTGATTGGGTCCATTATCGTGCTGTATGTACAGGGTGTCCCGTAAGTAAAAATCCAAACTCCGGGAAATGTTTTTATAGGTCAAGGGAGAAAATCAACAATGATTTCCAGATATCCACCATTATCGGTTTTTACATAAACATTTTTGTATTTAAATTGTTCTGAACGATCTTTATGGAACTTGGTATGTATATTAAGGTAGACGGGTCCTGTGTGAGTATAATTAACCTAGTGCAATTCAAAATTGTAAAATGATGCCATTATAATTAAAATCACAACAAAAATACGAATTTTATTTTAAAATTGAAGTTTAAGTTTTATAAAACAAATAAAATCCTATCAAATTATACCAACCAAGTTTAGAAGATCGTATGAGAAATATCCGAAATATTACCGTTTTAGGTATAAATTAAGGCAAAATGAAGTGCAACCTTACCACCGTAGCTTTACCTAATTTTAAAACTAAAAATCATTAGTTTTAACGTATATTTCTCTACAAATATACCACTTTAACTACATTCAGATAAATTATAAAGAGAAGAGAATTTCTGTCAAACATATTGTGCCGACGGAGTAGTACGTTACTGCATCTAAATAATAGTACTGCTGCCCGTATACAGTATAATACGGAAAGTAAATAAAAGAAACGTCTTATAACACTTAAAACATATATTTACGCTTATACTGTTACTCACAAGACGGTAAATATACAAAAAAGATGGTAAGTGGTGATTGATTTCGATTGGACACTCCAATCATCATCAGAATCTTGAATCTGATTCAAGATTATTGTCATTCGCCTATTGGGTCTGATGATGATTGGAGTGTCCAATCGAAATCGATCACCACTTACCATCTTTTTTGTATATTTACCGTCTTGTGAATAACAGTATAAGCGTAAATATATGTTTTAAGTGTTATAAGACGTTTCTTTTATTTACTTTCCGTAAATTTAATAACACGTACAATGCTGATCAAGAAGTTATACAGTATAATAGTAAAATAATGTGGAAACCATTTTGTGTACTCATTTACAAGATTGATTTACCAGAATTGTAGGTGTTATTAAATTTTCTGAAAGTACATAAAGATACGTCTAATACCACTGCAATATATACAGGATGCTCAAAAAAGGCGGGGACATAATTTACGGAGTGATTCCTTGGGTCAAAATAAAGAGAAAATCAAGAATATATTTTTTTTTTTCAAAATCGCTTCGTTAACCAAATATGGTAACCGCCATTTTGCATTTTTTATCTTTGATTTTTTTTTACCAATCATAATGAAACTTGGTGTGAATGTTAAAATAGAAGAGACCAATGTTAGATTTTTTTTAAACTTAAATTACTAAATAATGACTGATTTTATGAAGAAATGTCAGGTACACTTTTATTTAGCATTTTTAATTCTCTATCAAACGATACCAAGTTCAAAAAGATCGAATACGAAGTAGCTGAAATATTACGATTTTAATTGTAAAATGGGGCAAACCTGCCTAGCTTAGCCTTATTCTACCCCATTTTACAAAGTTAGTAATACTTCAGCTTTTTCTTATTCGATATATTTGAGCTTGGTATCATTTGATTGGAAAATAAAATGCTAAATAAAAGGGTTCTTGACATTTTTAATAAAATCAGCCATTCTTTATTATTTCAAGTTTAAAAACTAAAATGGCCGCCATTTTAAAATTTATAGTTGAATCAAGATATTTTTTTTCTAACATGGGTCTCTTCTACCTTAACATACATACCAAGTTTCATAAAGGTAGGTTGAAAAAATTCAAAGATAAAAATGTGTATATAAAAAATACAAAATGACAGATATCTGGTTAACAAAGCGATTTTGAAAAAAACATGTTATTCTTAATTTTCTCTTTATTTTGACCCAAGGAATCACTACGTAAATTATGTCCCTACCTTTTTGAACACCCTCAAAACGGTAAATACAGGATGGTAAGTGGTGATCGATTTAAATTGGACACACATCATCAGACCCAATAGGCGAATACCACTTACCATCTTAAATATGTATTTACAAATATATTTATATTTCAATAATATATATTTTAATCTTTATTATTTTTATGTCTTGTGAGTCGACGGTATAAATGTAAATATGTACTTTTAGTTAATATTGTACACACATTTTCTCAGCTCTATCCCGCTTTAGATTTTATTTTTAGTCAGTGATTTTTAATGATAAGATATTTAAGCTCATAGTATTGATTACTGATGAAGCTAAACTTTACCATTCTGCATTTTAACACCTTATCAAATACTGTCTATGTAATTTCAACCCATGTTCTAAAAACATGAAATGCTAAAACGTGTAAAAATACACATTAATTCAACAGCCAATATAATTTGTCTTAGGTACTTGGTATATGATACCTGATTCTTTCACGTTGCAAGAGAAGATTCAAAATAGCTCAGAGGTATTTGTCAATCAACTACATCCTACTCTGCACCGACACTACAAGACAACCTATTTTCAGAAGTTGTCTTTTGAGACACTGAACACTTCCATTGACACAATTCGTGCATTTGCTATAAAACCGCTTAAGATATTTCTCCTTTTTGTTGGAGAAGTTTTCAAGTCACAAACCATTTATGTTTGGAAAAAGTTTTTAAAGAAAAGAAAATCACGTTTGTTCAAGGAATTGAATAACGCTACTTGAGATAGATTACTTGAGTTAAACACAGTAGCGCTTAATTAAAAAAAAAATAGTTAAATACCTATATTACGAGGATGTGTTGATAACAATTTCTATTAAACACATAAAAAACTGAAAAACCTACAATAATTCAACGTAACGAAAACCACAGGGTCGAATTAAATTTTTAAAGCTAACGTGAAAATCACAAAGTAAAAGGCTGTAGGTATTTTGTATTTGCAATCATAGAACTGTCTAGCCATTTGATTTAAAACAAATATTTTAAAGATGTTAATACGTTACATATACAGATTACTTTGAACACTGTACAGAATGTGAACAGAGTACATGATTAATAAGTTTAACACATTTAATACATAGTTAAATACCTCATATAACGTTAAGAAGTGGCATGACGATTAATAACAGGCATGTGGCATAAAAATAACAAAATCAATAAAACCAAAACAATAAAAAAGCTATTGGTGTTTAAAGAAAACTGAAAAATAAATATTAAAAGCTTAAAGCTGTCTCTTAGTTGGCAAAGTTACCAAGTCACAAGAAATCTTTATTAAAAACTTTATAAATATTTAAAAAGTCTAAAAAAGTTGTCTTTCAAAGTTTTTTGTAATGTAACATGCACGACTCATTTAAGCTAAGCACAGTAGAGCATGGACTATAAGAAAAAAAAATAGTTAAATACCTATAAGGAACTACTTCCTATGAGGTAGTATTTTACAATCATACAGAGTTAAAAAAGAATGAAAATCCCCAAAACATAAACACCAACTCTTACCAACTGAATCAAATTTAAGAACAAAACTAAACCTGACAATATAAAAACCATTCGTAAAAAACTTAAATTGCCGTTATTTCGGTGGCGTTATAGTCAAATCACAAACAGTTTTTATTCAAATTATAATGCATATTAATACTTTGTAATAATTTCACTACCCAGCCTACTTAAATCAATTTTGAACAACATTATTTCGATTCCAGTTCTTAGAGTTTATGTTTTATAGTGTTTAGGATTAAAGTTATTAAAAGACCCTGAACACACTGTAATAACATCTTGGCACTCAAGCAAGGAATTTTAAGTGTATAAAGTTAACGTAGGTCGAGTTCGGAAAATTAGAGGGTTTGGTTTATGATGACATTTTACGGTAGTCACTCATAGCTGCAGGGCAAGTTACGGCTTGTCCTCGGATCAAATTATCCTCCGGTTTTAGCTTGCCTCCATATAATATGTATACTTGACGAATAATTCGATTTCCAAACATGAAAACTCCTTATCCAATTAAATCCACCTCAATATTAAATATACCCTCGTCAATTTCATCCGAGCTTCTTTGGGGGTTAATAATGAATTTTCAAGTTTAAACGTTCGTCGTCCAAAATGTTGAAACATAGCAATATGAGTGTTAAATGTAGACCTACACCTACGGCTTTTAGAGAGACCAGTACCTACCACCTACCACCTACGGACCTACCAGTACCTATACAGTGTGACAATCAAGTAATATAGCGACTTAATAGCTTTAAAACGAAAAGAGATATCACAACCAAATTCGAAATATAATTTCTGGTAATAGTAAGCTACTTTCAAATTTAAAATTCAAATTGAAATTCTTTATTTACTCATAACATCTTTTTTGTAGTACAATTATATAGATAGGAGTTTTGTCAATAGTTATGATGATAAAACTAATTACAATTATGAAAACTTAAAAAAATGTAATAGTAATACTGTACAAAAAAAATCTGTCAATTTCTAAAACTAACCTTAAACTACATGATGAAATACCAGTCTGTATCAGGACAGGATATAGGCTATTGTGCTGTATATAATTTGACTACAGACTTAAATTGATTATTAAAGACTTAAACAGTGGCACAACCTATCCTTCAAAATTATCCAGAGTATGATTTTTACAATTACAATTTATGTAAGGATTTGATGGTATTTTTTTATGACCTTTTGCTTATACTTTTTGATAGCTTGTTAAAATATTTGATTGCCATGTAATTTGGACTATTTTCATACAGAGAAAGTCTATGGTGTGGATATTGAAATAAGTGTGAGTGGCGTGTGAAATAGTTATGGTTGAATTTAAACGTATCAAAACTGTCCTGATTATTGTAGAGTAACTTGAAAATTTCTAGTTGTTGGATATTTGAATTTTGAACTATTACGTTGCTGTCATCAGCATAAAAGAAAATATCACCAGAGGTGAGAATCAATGTCATTGATAAATATCAGGAATAATAAAGGGCCCAGTATTGAACCCTGAGGAACTCCATGGACGCCCTTTTCCCAGCTTGATACAAATTTTCTTTTACTTTAAAATGACTGTCCGTTGTTTTCTATTATTTAAGTAGTTTGAAAGTAGTTTTATGAATTTATCGCCAATACATACTTTCTTTAGTTTATTTGCTAAAAATCTTGTAATTAACATAGTCAAACGCACTAGATAGGTCACAGAATAGGTATGCCCGCAGAACTCTGTTTTCCCTCTAATGCTTATGTGACCATGTTAAACAACCCAGTCAATGCAGATTGTGGTAGATTGATTTGTCCTAAAACCAAATTGTGATTCTGAAAAAAAAACTATTAATTTCCAATAAATTTGTAAGTCGTGAATTTATTGTTTTTTTCAAATATTTTGGAAAAATTACTTAAAATAAAAATAGGTCTATAATTTGTTGTATCTGTTTTCATCCCTTTCTTGAATATTGATTTTACCTCAGATAAGTTAAGCTTATCTGGGAACTGACCTGTACTTAATCACTGATTGACTATTATACTAAGAACTGGGGATATTAATGGTTCTGAAATTTTTATAAGTTTTGTTGGGACCGCATCCCAGCTAACAGCGCTCGAATTGCTTAAACTACGTATTATTTCACAAACTTTTGGGGTCTGTGTTGGATGAAGGTCCAGTAAAAGGGCTTAGGTTTAATTCACAATCAGTCACAGGAGGTTTTGATATACCTAAATTATCAACTGTCTCAATAAAATGGCCGTCAAAATGAGATGCTATAATATACGGATCATCTATCAAGTTACCATTAACCTCCAACTGTATTTACTCTGTGTTTTTATAATTTTTTAACCAATTTCTTCTTTACTACAGACCAGTATCAATTACTGGATACTGGTTACTGGTTTAAAGTTATCATTTGCTACTTTCTTACTCAGTTTTATAAGAACATTAAGGTTTTTTCTAAAGTTTTTATATTCTAACTTAGCATTTCCACAATCAGATTCCTTTGCTTTTCCATACAGGTGTTTTTATTTTCAGCTAACATTTTAATTTCATCATTCATCCAAAAAGGTTTAGTGGGTTTCCTAAATTTTGACAATTTTAATGGAAAACATTCATTCATAGTCATTACAAATACATTTAAAAACCAATCAAAACTGCTACAAGATGATTTTAAAGTATCAAAGCTCTAAAGTTTATGGTTAAGTAAAATTAAGAAAAGCTCTGAGTTTTCTTGTGAAAAGTGTCTTTTTAAAATGCTAGAAGGACTTAGATCTTTATAACTTCTAGGAAGTAATGCAACTTTTTTATGTGCATGGTGATAGTATGTCACCTTATTGGGGACGGCCCATTTGGAGTAAGTTGAAGAGGTTCTATACGAACAGGCAGGTAAGGCATTTAGACTCATGGTTGCTGGAGGTTCCCAGTTGAAAATATTATCGGTAAGCATAGGTTGATATGTACATAAAATTAAAGGTCTTGTTTAACTAAAAACAATGCCTTAAACCGGATCTCAAATAGACAACCGAGTCAAAAAATGCAGCCGTTCAAATATTTCTTTATCTGATATTTTCAATCTTTAAACGGCTGCCATTTTTTACTCAGTTGTTCTTTTGAGCTCAAATTCGTGGCATTGTATTCTCCTAATAAAGACTTTTGTGTCGTAAGCATATTGAACTATGCTTACGTTCATGATTTTCTTCCGTCTTCTAGCCGGCACCCCCTAAAGAGGTAGCGTATACTAGCATTCCAAATTCGACGAATCTTTGAACAGCTGTCATTTTTGATTCAATTATCCTATGATGTCCTGTTTTCGGCATTGTTTTTTTTTTGTTCAACAAGACCTTTAATTTGATGCACATATCGACCTGTGCTTACCATTAACATTTTCAACTTTCTCCAAATGGCCATCCACACAGAAAGATTCACCAAACATTCAGAATTACTTGTAACTAAAACTTGAACATCCAAAGTTTTACCATTCTCAAGCAAAAGCAGACACTTATATACCAGCAGTATTACAGTTTGATATGGTTTTAGTTCTAGAACTAAAAAAATATTCGCCTGTATTGACGTCATCAGCTGTTACATTGTTTTACGTCGATAGGGCTATAAATGCAGTTAAGCTATCAACTTGTGTTTAACGGTAGTAACCACCGATTGAGCACTTTGTGTATCGATTGTATCACTACAATGTAAATTTTGAAGGTTACTTACAGTTTAGAATTGAGTTTTGTGAAGTGAAGAAGCTTAGTTGGATAAAAGTTTGATTCAGCGCAGATTGATGTTAACCATAGCTCATCACGGGGCCCGATAGCGTTTTGATCCTTAACTTTCCTAGTCGTTAAAACTTGGAGCTCGTAAGGAAGCGTGTGGAGCTTATACGGGGTTTTAGTGTGCATGAGCACATCATCCAAAACTGCAGACAAATTTGAACCCTTATCTTGAGTTAACACAGAGTTCAATGTTCAACAAAAGGTGTTTTGTCAATCTATTGTTAATCGTAGCTGTAAAGTTTCAGAGCTACATTTCCGAAATCGTCAAAGCAACATCAAATATCGTTAAAAATTAATATTTGAATAACTGAACGTTAATCACAGTTAAGGCCTTCCGTATCCGGATCGGGGTCCGAACTTCATTTCTTTTGTTTGTCCGGGCGTGTAAAATGGCAATAAATATAACTCTAGTCAATGTTAATACCTCATGTTGTTAGCGTACGGATGACTGGTGTAATAATAAAGAATAGTTTCTATATCTTATACTGTCAAAGTGTAGGCTACTGCAGTTTCATTTCCAAGGGGAACTTCTTAACCCTATGAAGGACATGAAATTTCATTCCAGAGGAAGTCGTTAAAGTTAAAAATCTATCGAAGTCAGATTTACACAAATCACAGATGAACGCATGAACAAATTTAATAAACATTACAAAAACCCGGATCAACTTTTAGACCTGCCCTCTGTGCGTATCGTGTTTTCCAGTACCGGGTTTTTGTAATGTTTTAAAATTTGTTCGTGCGTTCGTCTGTGATTTGTGTAAATGTGACTTCGATGGATTTTAACTTTGACGACTTCCTCTGGAATGAAATTTTATGTCCTTCATAGCCTGAAGAAGTTCCCCTTGGGAATGAAACTACAGTGCCTATAGACTACTAGGGATCACTTTTACAGTATTAAGGTATTTAAACCATTATTTATTAATATTAATACATTAACTATAATATATAATTATTGCCATTCAAGATAATGGTTAAATGACCTGTATCACTATATATTTAACTAGTAGCTTCGGTCATCATTCTGCCTATTTATGGACTCATTATGCCATGTATCATTTAATACTCCACTTCATACATTTATCAGAACTTACTTACCTCATAACTTAAGGTTGTAGTCCTACCGTATAAGAAGTCGGTGTACTGATTCACCCTCAAACTTCTGTCTGAGATTTATCAGGGATTGGTGAGGAGCAACAAGTCGTGTATAGAGGGGGGGGGGAGGTTGTGGGGGTGTGACAGGAGGACTGCAACCCCCTTGTATATAACATAGCAGACGCCTTCTTTCACTCAGTCGCGTTCCTCTTCTGCCCGTAATCCACCAGCGTTCTCAGGTAGGCTTCATCCCCCAAATTAGTTGTTTTGACGAGTAAAATATGATAATAAATTAGAACATAATATTAATTTACATAAGGTTGATACAGGTAAAACGCAAGTGTGATGGTCAACAAATTTACTTCACCCTCGTTCTGTTGCAATACGCAATTTATATTATCGACGATAATGAAATATTGTAGTGTATAAATTCGTTGAATAGTTGTTATGGTTTTGTAACAACAAGAAATAAATTAATTACATTCCAATATGGAACTACTTTTTTCTAAACATCTCGGAAACAACACAAAACATGATAATCTAAATGATAGACATATGCCAACTATTGCTTTCATTTATAGCACAAACAAAAATTGGCGGTTTATTGAAACCGAGAAGACAAATTATTATTAAGTATCGTAAAATAATTTGATCAGCTATGAATTGTCAAAAAATCAAAGGATGGCGTTAAACAAAACTAAATATGTATAATAAATGCTAACAATTTCAATCTATATTGTATAGTTAATAAATGGTATCAGCATTCTGACACATACTTTCTCCCATAAGTTTGTCAACAACCTTTATCATGTGTAAGCGGTTGAGTAAATATACGGAAATGGGATTTGTACAATTTTTTTCAGAATTTAAAGGACTATAACAAACTAAATGTTTATCAAAATCGTTCGGGCCGTTTTGGAAAAATCCGATTTTTCCGTTATTTTATGGGGTTTTTATGGGAAAATAACATAATTTACAATAACTTTTAAACCGTAATTTTTACAGAAATGGGATTTGTACCATTTTGTTCAGAATATAAAGGACTATAACATACTAAATTTTTATCAAAATCGGTTTGGCCATTTTTGGGAAAATCCTTTTTCTTAAGATAGAAATAATAACAGCTTTGACATCATATTTGCATACTTCAATGCACGCACTGTCAAGTAAAACATCACCAGCAGGTTGTTTTGTAGGGGATAACTCAATCCTTGGGGTTACTTAAATTTCCCGCACATCTTTAAAAGTGGGACATAGTTCTTGACTGACAAAATTAAAATCAATGTACTATCCTTCTTCACCTGGATTTATAGTCCTGGTTATCAATACTGAAAGTAGATTTACTTTCGCACATAAACATAGACAAACCAGAAATTTGCCATTCTTCGCTATTTCAATAGGGATTATTTTATCCCATAACACCCATTGATAAAAGATAACAATATTATTAGTCTTTTATTATTTTTACTTATTGAAAACATTAAAACTGTCCACTTGATTATATATTATGCCGAACCCGATTAAATGAGAATGAGAAATAGAACACTCCAAATGTTCTACATCCCATTCATTTAACACAACCCTTAAACAATAATTAATTTACCTATTTTGCCTGAAGGTAATAATAATTTATGAAATGCGCATCGAGTACTAGTTCAACCTACAATCTACAATACCTCAGGCAAAATAGGTAAATAAATTATTGTATAATACAGGTCTTGTCACTGGGTTCAAACAACATTGAACCCAGAATTACAGTTAAAGGTGGTACGCTATCGTAATTATATAACAATAGTTTATCAAATTAAAAATCAATGACAAATGAACACTACATATTCGTAAAAAAAATTTAAATAACAATTGGTAGAAGGAAAATGCCGAAAGATAATCCATCGAAGTTGACAAAATTAAACATTGCGTAATCATTAAGTATAATTAATCACAACCAAACTGAATTTAAACATTTGAACATTTTGTTTCCATCAAAGGGGTTTATTTTATCCAATTAGTTCATTCTACACTATTGATGGATTTGTCAATGAATAAAAAATTCGGGATATTAATTTATATTTGTGTATTTCTTTAATGAGGCAACAATTCTGAATTCAATGATGTAACTAAAATAGCTTATCTAATCCATGTTTGAGCCTGTAATAACTAAAAATAGGGGTTATCTTTGTTTATAGCTCAATCCGTTGTAGTTTGGAATACGGCCGTTCTGGTATTACAACGACATACAACGCACATGGAGGATTCAGGTAAAACAGCGTCACCATAGTCGAAACATATTACACCGACTATATTTTTACATTTAACAAAAATACAAAATTAAATCGAACAGGCCTGTTGCACACACGGTACTGGTTGATATTGCCGTCATCTAGATGCCGATTAAAATCAAACATTTATGTATTCAGTTTAATAATTTAAATCAAGCGTTGACCGACTTACGTTATATGGAAATTATGAAAATAAAAATGATTCGTGTATTTCCTACGTCTGTGTCAGTCGATCATCAGGGATAAAGTAATGCCTCAAACTCTCAAAGGCAAACTGACTATATTGTCTACTAGCTATAATGAGATATTAAGCTATGATAGCTTGGCTCAATACAGCAAACTAGCCCGCAGGAAGAGCTTCTCAAAGGACAATCACTGACCGTATAATTTATAGGTAACAAAGCTACATGACAGATAGTGTGTCATTTCCTATTTCGACCTCCAATAATCAAACGCACCTACCTACACTACAAGCGCTTAAGCTAAGTTAATAGTTTCCCTGAATGTCCTATTTCACCTATTCGTGATGTAGGGTTATCAGGTAAAACTTTTGACACCATGCAAACATTGCCTTGAGTCTCTTGAGCGCAATCGGATCTATCTTTGAATTCTTCTGTATTGTTTTTGAGTCTTTGAGGCAAAGTTTCCTCAAAAGGAAACTAAAATAACAACAAAGGTGTGGTGTAGAACCAATGAGTAGCCGATAATGTCTTCGCTAAGGTCTTAACGAGTTTTACCAAAATTATTATTATTTATGATTTTTACTTTGAAGAAGTAACGCACACCTAGTGGCGTATTTTAAACGAAATATGCATGCAATATTTTCTAAGTGCGTTATATTTCGATGGAACAGCTGATCAGCTGTTAATTTTATTCAGGAATAAAGGCCTGATCTATACAGGTCCAGTTTCGAACCATAAAAAGCTAAGAGGTTTTCTCAGAATTGAACCAACGACTGGTTGTCAGCCAAAACTACCGGGTAACGGGGCCCACGAAGCCGCTGTAAGTTTTAGGGTTCTTGGGGAATGTGAAACTTTATAGAATTGTGCGAGCTACTATAAACTGGCATAGTATATTCGGCGAAATTCAGTTATAGAACGGTGGTACAGAATTTGTGCCAGGACCAAGTGGGGAACCAACACAATTATTTAAATACGATTGTAATCTTAAGAATTAGATCTTTGAGGTCCATTAGAAGTTAAGAACAAAAGAAAGGCTTATTTTAGCCAACAACATGGGCCAGAACAACATGGGGAACAGAATACAGGTCGATTCTAAAAGAAGTAAGCGACTTAATACGCATGTAAATAAATAGTTACATAATTTATATTGGTGTAGTAGGTATGTGAAGTAAACTACTTCAAGTTCGATTTGAAACAGCTGATTACCCCTCAAAAATTCGATCAATATGTTAAGTGTCAACGATAACGCTTAGGACCTAAATGGTCTCTTAAATACAAAGAAATAAATGTGTGTGCTTGATTTTGGAAACACTTAATCAGTTACTGTTGTTCAGCATCAATGTACCACACGCTAATAAAGTCCCTCCAAATAGGATTCTATTTTCAATTAGCGAAGGGAGCTCAGAACTACAGGTTGTGAGGACAAAGGCCACAGCACTTATACTCAGGTTGAATAAGCAAGTGTTCCTCTAATACAAAGTCGTGAAAGGAGATTAAAATTTCAAAACAGAGACTTATGCTGAGAACGTTTCCATGTAAGCAATTGGCACGGTAAGGTAAGGGAAGACCATAGTGAAAATCTTCAAACCTGCTGAATTCTAGCTTGCGATGTCTTCCACGTAGCCCAGATTTCATTTGGTTTATATATTGTAGGATTACGTGAAAGAGTGTTTTAAATGCCTCTCCGATTAGGAGAGATATTGCAGCCTATATTTGCAGCTAAGATAAATGATTTTAGCTACAGTTTTTAGCGGGTACTTATCAACCTACGTACTTTGGAGACTTTGGTCATAGCTCAAATATAGGATCGACTTGTTGTATGTGAACCGAGGTGCACATACTGAACTTTTTCATACATGAAAACTTTTTATACGTATTTTCTGAAAACCTAATTTTCATTTTCCTTGTAATTAAGTACTTTACCAACACAGTTGTTTATCCATCGTGTAATCAGTGTGTTATTTTATATACACTCGACTATTATGTGAGTACACACACAGCTTGAGATTTTATAGCTAGGGCCCAAAAGTTAAGGTTTCAACTATTTTATAAGGTGCTTCTTTAGTACGAGCAATGTTTACGTATTTGATTTTTAAAATTTAAATTATTCAGTTAATTACCATACCGAAAAGTGATTTTCTTCAGAATTGTTTCATACAGTTAGTATGTACACGTATTTGTTAAAAAAATTATTGTAGTGTGGGTTTAAAGTATAAGTTTGGACATTTAATACTAGTTGTAAATTTTACGTAAAATATTGTAAATTACACACAAATATGTTGAAACGGTTGATTTTGTTTGACTGTAAACTATTTTAGGGATTGGTACGGTCACCATTTTGAATTGCTGAATGTGTAGTTTTACCATATCATCACAATTAAATTAAATATTTGACCCATCAACTAAGAACCACGACCAGGATTTGGTTCTGTGACAACTCATAACAATATATACAATGATTTGGATAATGTTATCAAGTAAACAAAAATAACTTTTTGGGGGTTTCGAAGGTGCTTGAATAATTTATTATCTATTTATTTTATAAATCGTACCATTTCTTAGATGTGTTCCTATCCAAATTCTCGATTAGATTCACCATCTTTTCATAGGCCTAAACCAAAACTTGTACATTATTAGAATTGGAACAAGCTTTGGCATTTCGTTAATACAGAGACAAAATACACTTACTGGCAACGAACTCCGATAATAATAGCTTGAGAAGTTTATTTTTTATGTACAGAAATATAAAGACTAGATATTTTGTTGAGGGTTTCCAATACACTAATAAAACTCAACAATCAATAAACTTATGAAACATCTGTTCCAGAAAACGTCCTAGCCATCAATACCGTGGGACTAAAAATGTAAATGCGGCATTAAACCTTTACAGTGCGGTAGCATTTTTATAACTTTTTATATACTCTTTATAAGCTAAAAGTATTGTTAAAGCTTATCTTACAAAAAGGAAAATTAAGCAAAAAGTTATCTTAATATTTGTCATGGTCCTAGTACAAACAGTCGGGAGAGGACTTAAATTTCAAGTTAACTTAATTAATCTTTATGGGATTTGAGTTAAATGTTTTATTGAAAATAATGTACAATGCTTGCAATATTTCTTAAAAGATTCGTATGGTCTGTCTAGAAGGAAACTATAGAATAACTTCCACACAAAGGTATACTTTATACAATTCTAACAAAGAATAGATCTGGATTTCGAGTCTGTTTAATCCACTCATATTGCTGGGATCTAAAACCAAATCCTATTAAAATAAGTCTCAAAATAGATGCCAAATATAAATTAGGTAGGTACACATTACTTTTTTACAGTAATCCACTACTTGCAGTATTGGCAAACGTTTGATATTTTTATGTAATATTTGAAACGCGGCAATAAATTACAAATCCAGTAATGGAAGTTAATTGAATACGATTAAATATACACCAAAATATTAGTTAACGTAGCCGATGGTTATTCCTCGTTTTGAGAAGCGTAGAATATAAACAATTATTGTAATCATACTATTGACATCAAAAGTGAGCTTCAAATCTACCATGTGTTATTAAAGAATTAGAGTTCATCGAACATATTTTCAAATCCTCGCTTTTACTGGAATTGGTCCGAATTTAAAACGGCAGAGACATGACGCAATCAAGTCTTTTACAGTTAATACTCACAATAACTCCATTAATTGGGATCTTTTAGTAAATTCACATTTTAGTTGGAAAAGTGAATTATTATATTCATGACGTAGGATATACATAATTTATATGTATATTTATGTAATAAAAATGCTTTTATGGTACTATATTGTACATAACGTATTTAGCGTACGATACGGCCTATTATGTCATTGGATTTCTAATAACTGAAATGATATACAGTATTACCAAAATCCTTAATACGTTTGTATTGTATTATTTCTTCTTGTATTCCTTCATCAGTAGGTCTACAGTTCTATGGACATAGAATACCATTGGAAATTCATCAGGAAAGCAAGGCGGTAATAACCCATCACGTTTTCCCCACTCTTATTACGTGGAACGTGCTAAAAAACAGAACATTGTTAGGTATTTGATGGACAGCTTTGATTTATTTGATTGGCAAACTTCCTTTACGATATGGTCTACTAGAGGATTTATGTATAATTACTCATAATTAGCCAAATAAAATAATAAAATGATAATAAATTCAACACCTCAGTATTCTGGGTGGTCCAGTAGTGTTGTGCTCGCTTCAAATCTGGTGATTTCTGGTTCGATCCCAACTGATGACGATCCCGTATCTGATATCAATTGTAAAGGCTAGAAATTAATGATTCTGTCTAATAAAATGTCGGTGTTAGATAGTATAGAGTTTGGAAAGTTCCTAAAAAAACTTAACAATTTCAATTACGATAAATCCACTAGATACAAGTTGCAGAAGCCCCTAAGTTGTTGTGAACATTTTTAATGACAAATTGATATTTGAGGAGACACGAGTGTTCTCACACTTTCATGTCTACAGAACTGCCAAGTAGCCTCCGACAGTATATACTTTACCATAAGTGTTTCAGAATTTAAAATAATAAAAAAAATATTTTTAAGAAAATATTACATCTTTTTATTTACAAGAAACTTAAAACTTCAATAAAAAACAACATAATTATCAAATACAGGCTAGATTCCCTTCTAATCCTATTGTTTTTACTACGATGATTCCTGGATTTAAACTTTAAAGGTTTTGTAGCTTACTCATTCCTACTAACTTATAATACCGAATAAACTGCACAGTTTTATAGTTCTAGGAATGATGACAGTTGAAACAATCTTTCACATTAAATCACATTAGGTCAAAAGATCATTTACACTTTAATCACTAATGTTTGTAAATGCATTGGTCTTTCTTTACCTAACTCTATCCTAAAATAACCAAACCTTCAAGAGCTCAGTTACATAATTTAGGAGGAAATATGTATCCATTACAAAAAAAAAGTAAAAATTATAAGACACCAAATATACAACTTTGTATAAACTGTGTACTGAACTTTCACATGCCGATTTTTAAATATAGCACAAACGTTTCACTAAAATTACATTACAGTATATAGAGTTTCGTGTAACATTTATGCTAAACGTAAAATGGTTTTTATTAGCAAAAATTGTGTCAGCGCATTTGCCTCCGTTGTTGCTGATAGGAATGAAAAGATACGAACAACGTATATTACACATTCTGCAAGCGTTTTTTCATTGACTTTGAACAGTGTTAGTAGACACTTCTCATCCTATGTAAAATCCCAACCCTCTTTTGATGTGTGTTTACCGCTTGAGTGCGTTGATACGTCTAGTCGAATAATTCCCTCTTATTTTAAGATGAATTTATTTTACAGTCTACGTTTGGATCTTTGTTAATAGTACAAGAAATCTTTTAGAAACTGTTTATGATCAAGCAAAATAAGAAGAAATTAAATATAAAACAATAAAGCATTTTAGGAATCATCAGTTAGAAACATAGCTTGAATAACCTTATATTGCTCTAGTTTCGAGTAGCAAATCTTTATTATTTCAAGGTAAAACTAAAATAAAAACAAATTTTGAACAAATTAAAACCCAGATAATACTCCGTTTCAATTCCCAATATCGTTGGTCCGGGAAATGATGAAATTTAATACAGCCCTTCATATTAATGCCAAAAATTATAAACATATATGTTTTTAAATCGGAAAAATGCTTTTATAAAGATGAAAGGGACTGTAATGGAGTGTTTATAAAGATCAAGGTATGACTAGTTACAATGGGCTAAAACAACAACAACTAGAAAAAGTGCTCAATGAAATACCCCAGGGAAAAGTACTCAAGGAAAGTGTTGAGGTAAAAGTGCACAGGACTTTCGACGGGAGCCAGTAATAATCACCTACCCACCCTTAAAGCACTTTTCGCCCCTATTTAAGTCACAGGATAAATGTATAAGTCATATTTGAATGTCAGTCAATGAGAGAGTCCAAACCCCCCTACAAAGTCTGGGCACAGGAAATAAGGTAAATTACTAGAAAGATTAAAGTGTTTTACAATTTATATATACAATTCGTATTCCTGCGTTATAGTGAAAGACAATAATAATTGCCTGTTGTGTATCGGTAGTTTTGAATATATTTTTATAAAGTTGTAGAAAATCCCTTTTTATTTATTTTAGGTTTATTTTTTTTGTCACGTCAAAAACTTTTAGCATAGAGACTTTCTTCATGGTAGCTTAAGTCAATGTTATTTACCCAAAGAAATGCGAAAACTTATATTATATAGCTGTTTGAATATAAACCTAAGAAGCAAACAAATTTTCTTAGTCTGCAGGTTTGCTGCGAGGATGGGGTTGGCGTTTTGTTGGGGATAGAAAGATGGAGATGAAATACTGATGTAGGATAATTAAACATAAATAAAATTGTCCCATAAGTTCCTTTTAGTGCAGCGTTCTATAAATAAGCATGGCATTGGTCAAATGCTGGAACTAATAGATAAACCTTAATGATTAAAGTTGCATTATTACCTTTTTAAGAGTCTTTGGAGGCTGGCGGCCATCTTGTAATAATTTCATACAGCCACTGAAGAGTTTGAGTTATTTAAAATACCGAAATATTTTTTCAAATATCATGTGATTGTAATTTAAATATTTAAGGTACTATGATTTCAGAAATGTCCTTTGTGTTTTTATAATTGTTTTCCAAGGGAGTCCTTGGAAGCTGGCGACCATCTTATATTTTCCAACCATAATTGCAATGTTAATTTCAAAACAGTCGCTAAAGAATTATTAACTATCTCAAAATATTTCTTTTTAAACCAAAGGGATTGTTGTTTGAATATCTAGAGCTGGGAACTATTGGATTATACATTTTCTTTTTATTTTTGTAGTTTTTTTTTTATTTGAAACGGCTAGGCTCCATATGAATAATTTGACAACTCTAGTGGAAAAACGCTCATGAAACTCCTTGGATAAAACAACTTATCGTGTGATTGAACTTAATTCTAATTGATTAAATTAACGCAAGGTTACATAGCAAACTTGTAATAATCATTTAACATCAAAGGTTAAGTTTGCCGTTTCGTCTGTCTATTTGATAATGTTTGTATTACACAACTGGAAGGCTAAAGAGCTAAATCAACAAAAAGCTACACTTTACTGTAACAATGGATTTAATTTAGTTGCTTGTCAACAAACATTGTTAGATTGTTCTTCTTGTTCGAGTTTCAAATTTCCGTTTAAATGTGATGTATATTTGCAACGTAGAGCTCATCTCCTTTATACATAGGTAATGAAATAAACGGGTTTTCTGTTCCGTTAAAAGTGTTTTAAAAGGGAATGCAATATTAAATTGTTATTGTACGATGTTGCATTGATAATAATATACATTAACTCTAATGATTGTTTATTGGTAGTTTTAGGTGAATTTCCCATTTATATTTATATATATTAACTAATATATATTATATATGAGTGTGTGTTTGCACGATAGCTCGAGAAAAAAATCATCCGATTCTGATAAAGTTTGGTACAAACGTTTAAACCTACGTTTATTAAAGTTAGTGAACCATGGGATTTGTGGGATAAAACTAGCGGTTTCTCATTTTTTACCTCAAAACTTAAAATGACTCAATTTCTCTCAAAACCATTTTGTAGTGCTTAAAATGCAAATAATGTATTGACATGAAGTTGTTGTTGTACGGTTATTGATTACAGAGAAAATTAAAAAAATAAAATTTATAATTCCTACGTTATTTATTTTGAGAATAAGCCAACTATTGTAGTTGATGTATTTTTATCAAACTTGGCAAATTTATTTATTTTATATTACGCTATCAGTATTTAACTAAAAACACATACTAACCTCCCTGTAGCAGCAAACCTAGGTACTCGTTAAACCAAATATTATTTATTTAAATTGATTTGAGCGAAAATAAAATCAGGCAAGTGGAAATTCGCGTATTCTGATACAGGTTTGCTACAGCCGTACCTTTGTGTCAATAATAGCTTGCAAAACTTTTTTGCTTTAAAGAAAACAATAAAAAATGTACGCTGCCCACACTATACGGGTAACATGGATCATAATGATGAACTGAAAAAACTGACAAAAAGGACTTTTACGAGATTACGAATGCAACATATTTTTATGTGCATATTTTTATATAACAATTGCCCATCTTCTCAAGAGTATCATTAAATGAGTAAGAAAGTTTAAGAAGGCTTTGTGACAAACTTGTTGAAGTTCTCTTTTGTAAGCTTGAACAATAAGTTCAATTTTCAATACTTTACTTGTCGATAAGTATAAAAGTTTCAAAAATAAGAACTGCGATGCGCAGGTAATCTGAGTCTTTCCATTAGATTGAGTTCAAATGTTGAACTTCTATTTTATTAGCTGAAAAACATTCTTCAGCTATAACACCCACGATTACAATTTTTTTTTTTTAAGTATAGAAAGTGTTGTGATTTTGTTAAGTAAGCTTTTGTATTGGTTGGAAAACTGTTTTATGATTTGTAATTGAGTAATACAGTATTCCTTGGCCTTTTTCCAATTTAGAAAGTGTTAATTATAGCTTGATATTGCTTGTTTGAAAAGCAGTTTTTCATTATGAAATCAATACACTTTACTTTCATTATCAGGACGGTTTTAATGAGCAAATTGTTGAAATGATTATATTATTCGAGGTTTCAAGACAATATAATGCTCAATTCATTCTAACTTCGACATTACTTTAATCTTAATAGATTATATGGCTCAAATGCTTTCAGACAATACATTTTCGTCACCTTACTCTAATCCCATATCTCAGTCTAGATCTCATTTTCCCCAACGGGAAAATTCTAGATATTATATTTACAGAAAAGTGAAGTTACAACTCCTTTTTTATTTGATTGCCTAGTTGATACGAAAAAGGACGAAAATTAGAGGAAATCTGAGAAAAATTAGCAAATATGTAAGCTGACTTTTAAGAAAAGGATATTTTTCTGCTACACTACTAAATACAAAACTTTTAGAGTGACATTGCAATAAAAACTCTGTTTTTGGGAAAACCTTTGACTATTTATAGAAGTAGACCTCCCATATTTAGCCTATGTTAAAGTTGTCGCCATGTTTTAATAAAAATAGACGTAGTTGAAGTGAGCGGGACAGATAGCTCTGATTGAAATTACTAATTTCTGATATATTTGAACTTTTTACCAAGTAAAACTGAAATGACGACTAATCGTAAGACATAGCGTCTTCATTTTGTATCACGTCAACCAACTTAGTGACAATGGACAAGGTATGAAATTTGGTTTTAGACAATATCATATTCCCACAATCTTTGACTGGCTCAAACAACTACCGCATGTCTTTTTTTATAAAGAGTTGGTGACAGTTGGTTCATAAGCATGGGATGTCTAATTGAGTAACCAAAAGTCAAAGGTAAAACTCAATAAGAATTTAACCAGACGAAGTCTTAGAATACTTAGTAACTCAATGTATATGATAAATATATAAGTTTAGACTCTTTTACAAAAGGGATAAGCTTTTCACTTACTCTTCTCTCATAGTTTGACATAACTGAAAGTTGAAACAATATCGGGAAAACCTTGAGTCCTTAGGAGATCGAAGCGAGCTTAACTTGCATTGCTTCCGCTGAGCTTGTTGAACTGAGAAAAGCAAGTTTAGCGTTGGCTTATCAAGCTTTATAGTTTATAGTACACTAATATCCTTACATAGCACATTACTTGCGCATTTACTTGCATGATTTCGTGTCTAATATTGTATACAGACAGCAAAATTATTTTATTGAAATAGAAACTAAAAAATATATTTTTATACATAAAATTTATAGAATGTTGTCAACAGTTTACTGATGCAGAACCTTTGTACAAAAAAATGTTTACACTTTTTAATTTTTTATTATTTTTTATTTTTTAATTATATATCCTCATAGGAAAAGATTCCTACATCACTTGAAGATATAATTGAATAAAAGGACGTTATTACGAAGATTAATGATGTTATAGACAATCAACTATAACAATAACTGTCGTAATAATCGGCGGATATATCCACCTACAGTCCGCTATGCACAAAATGCTAGCGGATATATCCGCCTATAGTCCGGCAAAGGGTTATGAATTTATCAAACGAAACCTGAAAATTAAAAACTACCTTAAATCAAAATTACCTCATGAATTCATTCATTTTATAGTTTATAATCGGTGACACGAATGCTCATCTAGATTTCCTATAGCATTGCGAAATTATTATGTGGGTTTCTCTGACCTTTTCACATATCTGGCCAAGTATGGATTTTCCTTTGGCCGGCGAGGAGTTCTCGTGTTGTGTTTTAGGTCTACTCTTCTCTATTCGTGAGGAATAATACCCAACCAGGTTTCCAACAATTCTATTGTTGGTCTTCAAGCCACTTCCTCTAATTCTCATTATCCTTTATGAGCCCACTTCACCCAAGCTATAACAAAAGTCCGAATTCAATACTGTTCATTACTAATAATTTCATTAACCACTGATCCTCTCAAAGGTATGAACAATTTTAGAGAAGGGTTAGTCAATTCCATGTGTAATTATCTATACATTCTTAGTAGTAAACATAACAGGATTTATACACAAACCTAGCTAAACCTATCACGAAAATAGTACAAAAGGAGGGTAGGTGATCGCATTTAACGTGACCAACACGTCTGCACTATATGGAGACCTAATCACTGTATTATCAAATGTTAGATGGTTCATTGCTCTTAAGTAATGTAAGAAGACCACTCACATGTTAAGTGCCGGGAGGCAAATCATAACGATCCAGCCTTATTTTAACATTATTTGGTTTAAAATGTAGCACGTTTTAAAATATTGTTGACACTCCTTTGAACATTCGCCTAACAGTTACTGCAAATAGAAGAGGAAATATCTGTTCCGTTGATATCCTTTAGTGGTCTAATTGAGGGTGAAAATGTGATAATGTAATTAAAGCCATATTTAAACTGTTATAATTTACGTCAAAGGTATATTGACGTCAGTTGGGAAGGGATTGTGAAGGTGGGGTGCACCACCGGAAATAAAAACATACGAACGGAAATGACGTAATATTCGTATATACATGTAACCAATCACAAAGTATCAGACGGACAACAGTGTTTTTGACATGTGTAGGGGACGCTTTCCTCGCCACAATTACGTAGATATTTTTATAAACGGCCTTATCTTTGACTACGAATTGGCGGTACACAAGTTTTTTCTGACAGAGCCGGACCTAGTTACCTTACTACGTTTTTAATTTAAATATGTGGAGGCTTGCGTGTAATGCGGTTCCATCATCATGTGTATGTGAGGTTACCTAGGTGAGCTAGGATGTACGGTGGTAGCCTGGGTAAAATATGACTGCTTACTGCTGCAGCCTGGCTTTGAAGAATACTGCTAACTTTTGTACCCTGGGTAGAATATCAATTCTTTAACCAAGCGGGTAGATGGTTGGTCCTTAGGTGTTTCTCCAAAACAAAACATTCCGTGAAAGTTTCTCACGTTTCTGTGAAACATTGAAATGAGACAGCACTGATGAGCTTAGGGCAGGTTTCTGATTGTTAAGCCTAAGCGTCTTAAAAGGAAATATTTGATGGATATTTATTTTCATACATGACATTATTTACAGCAGATGCTGCTCATTTATAAAAAGATGTTAAACTTAAATATCGGTTTGCTACTGAGGATTTACTGTAGTTCTCCTACTTATTAACATCTGGTTGGGTACACACACAAAAATAAATCCCTCTAGATTTTCATGAAGGTATGATTCTCAGTACAGAGACAATTGTCGTTGACAGAGACATCCTACCCTAAATAGAATTCGTTTGGAGGAAATCGTGTTTTGTGTGTTGTGAGAGGCACAGTAAGTCCCGAATCATCAGGTAACAGCATTTCTAAAAGATAACTTGAATTCAAATTTATGCAACCAGAACAGTGATAAAGTAACTCAAAATTGATCAATTTAGATTAACCAAAAACAGGAACGAGTGCAGTTACATGCACGTTTTTCAACTAAGCCATGTCTTTACTTGACTGGACACTTGATCAACACTTGGTCAACACATGGGCAGAACATTTCATGTTAAAGCTCAAGTTGTGTATAATACAATCGGATACACAACCTAAAATATGACTCAACAAGAGCCGAATCTCCAGGGTTCTAACGGATCCATGAGCATTTATTCATCATGTTCAAGTCTTGTCATGGCATATCAGATTCCGCCTTGAGCACATGGAGTCTCCCAAGGTGTGGTGCATTGAGGGTAGGGGGAAGTGCCCAGTCCCCGGTTCAAGTCCTGGGGATTTTCCCTCAGCATTTCCCCTTCTTACTTTTCCATCGGGTGTGTATCAGACCACTTTTACCGGTGCTTCCTGTTTGTACCCATTGTTTCATGCCCATTCCTTGGCCTTCATAAACACTTTTACACTACAGAAACCTAAACACAGAACGCGATCCATCATGGCAGGATCATAGATTTTCTTTCATGACGTTTTTGAATACAACGACGAGACGCGTCGTCCCATAGGGGTAGGAACTGGCTAAGGGGTAGTTGATGAAGTAGGGAACATGATTTTTCTCTCAGATTTGATCCAGCGAGATTGCCTGTGACGAACGTTCGATGGAGACCTTAATTTATGGTCACCTCTCGGATTTCTTTATCCTTAGTATACAACTAAAGAATAAACTGATAATAATTGAACAAATAATAAACAAATTTATCAGTGCAATAAGTTTATGCTATGCTCCATTGTAAAAAGCAATGTCACCATTAGCTTCGCATTCTCAAACCTGAACAAGGGAATGCGTGAAACGGAAATTGGCTCACGCTGACCGGAAGTTGGTTAATAAACGTTCAGCCGACAAAAGCAAAAAGTTAGTTATAACTGTGATGGAAAGTGTTTCATAACACTTACAAACATTTCCATGAAAATAGGTGATCATTCAAGAGGATACTGATGTATAAAACTAGTATCTTAATATACTGTTTCACCTACATCTTTTAGTATGTTCTAGTCTTCAGCATATCTGTGATAGGAATCAGCTGTTTTTGTTTATCTTAAAAAAAAAACTTGAGCTTGTTTTATAATCATGTGCTGCTTTCCCACGATGTTACAATGGGCTGCAACAACTATTTCGCAAAGTATATTGTGTTTGTAAATAGTTGCATAGTATAAATATTGTATAGAGTTATTTTATTTGTTGTGTAATGTTGCACTTGTGGTATTCCTACCGTAAGATCTTGCTACCAGGGTTATGAATAACACATTGTGCCTAAACTTTCTTTATCTATAATATGGACAGTAGGTATGTCGGTGTTAGTAAATTGAGACATTCATACTACGTTATTAGTCAATATGATAAAATCAAAATAAATCGATAAAATAGCTAATCTGAATTTGAATACATATAGCCATAGAGTTATTTACATAAGATACATTCATTAGTTTACTATATATCCCCGCCACAGCAAACCTGTGGGCAAAGTTAATTTCGAATTTCCACTGAAATATCGCCTTAAACATGTTACATAGATTTATGTATATAGATGGTATGAAATAAACAAAAGTACCAAATGTGATCAAAATACGTATTTCTATAAACAAGGTAACTTAATCAATTAACTAATTTCCAACAAGATACCCATGGTAGTTTTTAATTTAATTTTTTTAAATTTTCTTAGTAGCCATTAGACATACAACAACGCTTCAATGTACTAAATTAATTGTTTTTAGCAGTACAAATTGGTTTAGAACAATCCTTTAAAAGTTAATATCATAAAAAGTAATACTAAACATACTTTTTAATTCGTAAACTTAATAATTTAATAATTTATTTTATTTCCAAAGGAGAAAGCTGATCCTTCATAATTGGGGTTTTTATAGCCTGAATATTTTTATTAATAACTCCAAGAAACATTGGTAAAGACAATTCACTCGTTCATTTCCTGGACAGACCGAATTTCACCAAACTACAATGTAGCGTTCTTAGTCAACCTTAAAAATTTTATAAATATACTCCCTTCGTTAAGCAAATGAACGAAGGGTGTTCTTGCTTTGATGGCAGTCGAGTGTTATGGTTGTTGCTTTAATGGCAGTCGAGTGTTATGGTTGTTGATTTGATGGCAGTCGAGTGTTATGGTTGTTGCTTTGATGGCAGTCGAGTGTTATGGTTGTTGCTTTAATGGCAGTCGAGTGTTATGGTTGTTGCTTTAATGGCAGTCGAGTGTTATGGTTGTTGATTTGATGGCAGTTGAGTGTTATTTGTTGTTGCTTTGATGGCAGTCGAGTGTTATGGTTGTTGCTTTAATGACAGTCGAGTGTTATGGTTGTTGCTTTAATGGCAATCGAGTGTTATGGTTGTTGATTTGATGGCAGTCGAGTGTTATGGTTGTTGCTTTGATGGCAGTCGAGTGTTATGGTTGTTGCTTTAATGGCAGTCGAGTGTTATGGTTGTTGCTTTGATGGCAGCAGAGTGTTATGGTTGTTGCTTTACTGGCAGTCGAGTGTTATGGTTGTTGCTTTAATGGCAGTCGAGTGTTATGGTTGTTGCTTTAATGGCAGTCGAGTGTTATGGTTGTTGCTTTAATGACAGTCGAGTGTTATGGTTGTTGATTTGATGGCAGTCGAGTGTTATGGTTGTTGATTTGATGGCAGTCGAGTGTTATGGTTGTTGCTTTGATGGCAGTCGAGTGTTATGGTTGTTGCTTTAATGGCAGTCGAGTGTTATGGTTGTTGCTTTGATGGCAGCCGAGTGTTATGGTTGTTGCTTTACTGGCAGTCGAGTGTTATGGTTGTTGCTTTAATGGCAGTCGAGTGTTATGGTTGTTGCTTTAATGGCAGTCGAGTGTTATGGTTGTTGCTTTAATGGCAGTCGAGTGTTATAGTTGTTGCTTTGATGGCAGTCGAGTGTTATGGTTCTTGCTTTGATGGCAGTCGAGTGTTATGGTTCTTGCTTTGATGGCAGTCGAGTGATATGGTTCTTGCTTTGATGGCAGTCGAGTGTTATGGTTCTTGCTTTGATGGCAGTCGAGTGATATGGTTCTTGCTTTGATGGCAGTCGAGTGTTATGGTTCTTGCTTTGATGGCAGTCGAGTGATATGGTTCTTGCTTTGATGGCAGTCAAGTGATATGGTTCTTGCTTTGATGGCAGTCGAGTGGTATGGTTCTTGCTTTGATGGCAGTCGAGTGATATGGTTCTTGCTTTGATGGCAGTCGAGTGTTATGGTTCTTGCTTTGATGGCAGTCGAGTGATATGGTTCTTGCTTTGATGGCAGTCGAGTGTTATGCTTCTTGCTTTGATGGCAGTCGAGTGTTATGGTTCTTGCTTTGATGGCAGTCGAGTGATATGGTTGTTGCTTTGATGGCAGTCGAGTGTTATGGTTCGTTAACTGGATACTCTCTTTCATAAAATTATCTTGTCAGCAGTTGCTGATCATGTGAAGGGATGTTTTTGTCCGGTTCATCAATAAGGGAAAGAGTTTTTAAAATTATTTCTTGCCATTTTAACAACTTGAAAACTATTTCAACTAAATGTAACAATATGTATGTACACTTTTGCATTATTGGTGTTGTTGCCAAAAGAGTACAGCAAACATTGGAAAAGTACCTTCAAAGGGAAAGAAAGGTTGAGTTGGAAATTGCGTCCTCAAATAAACCCGTATAAAATAACATACCAAATTATCTTCAAATCTTTCAATAGATTGTCTTACAGAATACAATGCCAATCTAAATGCAACAACAAAATTCGATAAAACATAAAGAGAAGGAATTTACTACGTTTTTATTTATTATTTTTTACTAGATAATTTAGCATGATACAGTGGATTACTTAATTTTGTTTGGTTCTTACCAGGGAAAATTGCTTGAACATGTGATTTAATACTCATATTAAACACATATTCCATGTATTTTTGCTTATTCATATTAATACTTTGGAATCCTGAATTGCAACCAATGACTTAAAACCTTTTTCTTGGGCTATAGTGAAGAAGGCACCACGCAAAAATGTAATGAGAGTGCTCATTACTGTATGGCCTCATTCCCTTGGGCTTAATTTGTCTGCATGGAAACAGTCATTAAACTTTATCAAAACATAAATACCCCCGCCGCAGCAAACCTGCAGACTAAGCGAATTTCCATTTGCCTGATTGGATTTACACTAAAATGTCGCCTTAAAAATATCACATTTATTCCCTATTTAAATCAAATCAGTTAACACATACTTAGGTTTGCTGCAACAGGGAGGGTTAAAGTGTTTTTTTTTTATGTAAAATGTTAATAGTTAGTAAGAAATAAAAACATTTTCCAAATTCGGGCAAAATATGTTAATAAATAAGCAAACTACAACAGTTTACTTATCCTCCATAAGAATAACATGGGAATTTTAAATTTACAATTTTTTTGAATTTTCTCCGTAACCATTAGGCGCATTATAACGCTTCAATATACTAAATTATTTGTTTTTTTAAGCTCTACAAAATAGTTTGGAAAGAAATTGCAAAAACTTAAGTTTTTTGGGTCAAAAATGGGAAAAACCCATTTTTACCCCATAAAAGCCCCCATAAATCCCCGTTCCCATGGTCCGATTATGCTGGTTCGCGAACTCGTTCGAATAAACGTAGGTTTACACGTTTGTACCAAATTTCATCAAAATCGGATCATTTTTGCTCGAGTTATCGCGCTAACGGACACATATATAAATATATATATAAATTAAATATTTAAGTAAATAAGTACAACTGAGCACCCTGAATATTATATTTTATAAAATATAATATTCAGGGTGCTCAGTTGTACTTATTTACTTAAATATTTAATATATCAGCAGCCCTATTAAGTGAACACCTAAATTAAAAACATAAATGACTAACAATTTAAAAATATATATAAATATATATATATAAATATATAAATATATATATATATATATAAATATATATATATATATATATATATATATATATGAATTTGAACGGATGCTATTTTTGGCCTCTAGGGACCTCAAAACGAAAAAAAAAATCGGTCCCGGGTCCAGGTCTTACCATGAGTACTACGGTAATAGCTTATTCCCTATATGGGAAATTCGCTAAAAGAAAACTTAGTTTAGACCTATGAAGTAGTGAGGAAAATTCAAATCACTTTAACAAATCATTCAATCAGGCTTTCGGTATTGCTAGCCAGGTTGGAATTTTTTAATTCAACGTTTTGATTTCCTTCTTAATAAGAAATAACTAAAATAAGTGGAAGTTCTTCAAAAACATTGAATCAAATACCTAAATTAACCATACAATAATGTTAGCATTAATGTTGCCAATATAACATTAATGTTACCAAATCTTACCATGTTACCATAAATATTGTCAGGTCCATGTAGACTCCAGTACAGCAACGTTTAGATATGTACATTTTCCAAGTAGAGTAGAAAGAAAACATTAGTAAAACGAAGATGTGAGTTTTTTACCACTATGTCTATTTCTTATATGGGCTTCATATTATTCAATCATTTATACCAATGTTATTGTTTTGTACTTTATGTATGAAATATTTTAAATAGTCGTTCATCAATATGAAATATCTGTTGAAAATAAAATTATAAAATAGCCAAGATATATATACACACTTATATATATATATATATATATATATATATATATACACACACACACACACACAGGGTGATTGATATAAGTGTGCCAGCTGTTTTATTCGAAATTTATAAGAGATATCAAAAAATGTTAAATTGTAATTGCCTTGCATTTTTTATTAAAACATTTTGGTCAAGTTGAAAAAATAATTTTTAGGCGCAGTTTAATGCTGGCACACTTATATCAATCACCCTGTATGTATATATATATATACTATACCGACTTCTATAATAACATTGAGCTTGCTATAAAATTATTAACTATTTAGGAAGTTATCAAAATATCCGCAATGGCTTTAATACAAGTTGTGAGAGCAATTTTTTTAATTACTTAATACATGGATTTTATTCTACCAAATCCTAAAATTATGTTAAAAGCTGTTTAATTAAGTCAATCTAGAAACAAATTTAAAATAATATTGAATTCGCTCCAATTTTCAAAACATCTGCACCAGAGTAACTTTCTGTTGTTGACATGACAAGTGAGCTTGAACTTACACTATTGTCTATGCTTAAGCTCATTAAAGAGAACCCAGGCAAAGTTAACAAAGTCATGTGGGTACCCTGAGAATTGAACCCCTCTCCCCAAAAGACCAAAAGACCACTAACCTAGCTATAAATTAATAGTGTAACTTCTATTGAGTATTAATCAATTTTAGAATTTCATAATAGGGTAACAAATAGCTTTGTAAAATTTACTATGTTAAGTCTGCATTTTTACTGATATACATTCCATAATTGTTTCCAGTTTTTCATTAGCAATATTCCTTTTAGCGAATTTCCCATATAGGGGATAAGCTATTACCGTAGTACTCATGGTAAGACCTGGGCCCGGGACCGATTTACTTTCTCGTTTTGAGGTCTCTAGACGCCAAAAACACAATCCGGTCAAATTCATATATAGCACGATAACTCAAGCAAAAATGATCCGATTTTGATGTAATTTGGTACAAACGTGTAAACCTACATTCATTCGAACGAGTTCGCGAACCAGCATGATCGGACTATGGGAACAGGGGTTTATGGGGTTCTTATGAGGTAAAAATTGGGGTTTCCCATTTATAACCCTAAACACAAAAAATTCACAATTTCATTCCAAACCATTTTGTAGAGCTTAAAAAACAAATAATTTAGTATATTGAAGTGTTATTATGCACCTAATGGTTACGGATAAAATTCCAAAAAATTTTAAATTTTAAATTCCCATGTTATTCTTATGGAGAATACACCAACTGTTGCAGTTTGCTTGTTTATGAACATATTTTGATCAAATTTGGAAAATACATTCATTTCTTAATAAGCTACAGTATTAACATTTTACAACAAAAACACTTTTTATCCTCCCTGTTGCAGCAAACCTAAGTACTCGTGAAACTAATTATATTTCAATAGGGAATAAATGTGATAATTTTAAGGAGACATTTGAGTGTAAATCCAATCAGGCAAATGGAAATTTGCTAAGTCTGCAGGTTTGCTGTGGCGGGGGTATTTTATACGATGATTTTTTTCTTTTAAAATGTCTAAATCAAATCAACAACAAATATTAGTTACTACTGTACTCTTTAAACATGCATTTTATTTTTTTACTTATACGATGATCATGCAAATTTTAAAATACAGCAATTGATTTTCAAAGCAGTAATTGATTTTCAAATGCAGTAATAATTTCTTGATAGGTAATTGATTTTCAAAGGTTAATTAAATTGTAAAGCCTGATTACGAAATTACTTGTAACACAAGTAACTGATGTGGCAAACTTCCAAACTGTCATTTGCATGAAATACGACAATTTGAGGGTAAACAAATTTAACCAACACATTTTTACGTCAATACCAATACACTTATCAAGTGCTGATTATTTAATTATTTTTATTTAAAAATATATCACACATTATAATGTTTTTATCGAATGTTTTGATGTAATCTCAAATAAAAGCAGTGGTATTTTAAAAACTATATTTACTTTAAATGGTTGTATAGTGGAAGACAACTTTTCCGTAACCACTATCTTGTAGCCTTTGATCTTTTCATAGAAAGTAAAGTAGAAGTTTCATTCTTTCCATAGAAAGTAATCTGGTTTATAGCAATATCGGTGCTTTGATGGAACGGCTACATATAAATAACATGTTATAACACATTGTTCGTCAAAATGAAAATACCTTACAATATTTTTTCATTAAGTTCAATAAGGGTTGTATAGTTTTATTGCTCATTAAGGCTTTATTAGGGGCTATTACAACATTTGTTGATGTTTCAAATAATCAAAACTCGATTTTGGAATTTCCAATATCTATAAAGTTTAATTGAAAAGTTAAGTATGCTTAAGCTTAGTTGTTAAACTAGGACTTACTTGTTTTGGAAGTGTAAACTACGCGAAAGCCAAGATTATTATGTAATGCATACAGTGTGCTCATCCTTATTTTCGTGATAGCTAGAGCTTTCTTGATGTTTAAGAGAAAATCTCTTGTCGGGTACTCTATGAAATTTGTATTCTACATTTCTGTTTGAATATTTGAATATGATTTGAAAAAAATTATCAAAAACTTTATCATGAAAAGCAAGCCAAAAAGATCTTTTCTATACTTCGGAGATGTATCTACACTTGTCCTGAAGTAGTAAAAACACTTAATGCATACAAAGTATGTAAAAAATCGAATAATCTATAAAAAATACATAGCTTTCCTACTTGAATGCAGGTCTTTGTTGCCAAAAGATCAGGGAAGGAAGTTCAACTTAGGCCTAATTAGCTATTCTTTTTTCGTGACATTTCAAATTTTAATTGTTTCTATTTTTGTTATGGCTACTCATAAATTTAATCGTAATATTGACAAACATACAACAAACGTAAAGTAATGCTTCGTCATCCTGGTACAGAGTATATAAATTTCAGTAGTTGTAGAACAATGCTTTTATATGGGGAATGACACACACTACTTATTTTTGGAGAGGGGAAGGAAATTGAAGTGGGTGGAATCCTGAGAGGAACCTTCGTACAGTTTCAGTGTGGACATTCTTGAAACATTCGCTGGTAGAGTCAACACAATGAATGGCCCTTCACATTGGTGGTAGCGCCGCCACAATGTTGTTCTAGCAAATTTGTTGTGAAGCATCTCATGTGTTTGCTAGTGGTAACATAATTAAGATTTAGGTCCAAAATAACTTGGCTAAAAAATACTTTATGTAGTGTAAATCTATTTCTTAATATTTCACTCATTTTCTTTCAATGAAAGAACTGAGGCTTTGGATTTATATAACATACGTACACTATTCTTCTTACATGTATAAAAGGACTTCTAAATGGAGTTTCAAACGGAACCCGAATTACAAAGTACCGTGAAACATTGTTTAAGAACAAAACTAGCATATGATTAATTGGTGTAACTGTTTTCTATACTTATTGCCAATGAGTTGATAATCATTGTGACATTGTTGCCCGAACGGTTTGGTCTTATAGGGAATTGATTGTGAATACCTTTACCTTTCTTTACTGGTTCTTTATCGTTGCCCAGCCATAGCTGGATAGATTGCGTTATAAAAAAAATTAAAACTTTTAACTATATACACTATATACAATGTGATGGATCATGATGTCTAAACTGAGTTAGGGGTTTCAAAAATTCAGGAGTAAAGGGGCCTAGTCTTCAACTCCCTAGACATGTGCGCTACGAACGCTTTAATAAGTGGCTTCTGGTTTCAACACAGTCAGAGTGGGGAAACAGTCCGAGTCCGAGTTTCATTGATCCGATGGGATTGTCGATCAAGTTTGCTCTGGTTCGCATGAAAAGAGGTCTACACTAAAAGACGGATTTGCTAGTTGTTACAATTCTGAGTATCTTCTTCTGGAGTCTGAAGGATCTATTAGAACCAGGTGCAACCCACGACTGCAAACCGTAGTTCAGGTGACTATGGAATAGGCCGTAATACATAGTCAGTAAATAGTGTTCAGATATATCCAGCTTGATTTTGCGAAGCAGAAAAAATGTTTTGGATGGTTTGTTGTTGAGGAGGGATATATGGTCTTCCCTTAAGAGCTGGCTGTCTATCCAGAAACCTAACAATTTGACACACTGTGAGTCTTCGATGGGAACTTGGTTTTTTTTTAGAGTACACATTAGGTTTTGGGTCTTAATACCATTCAGCTTAAGCGTATTCTGCACAAACCAATCCTTGGCAGCCGCCATGAAAGTCTCAGAGTCAATTTGGAGAAGGTCCAGTCGAGAATTTCTGGATATCAGGGTCGTCTGCGTAGAGGAAAGACTTCCCTTCACATCTCAGATCTTGATGTGGATGACGAAAAGCAGAGGGCCTAGGACAGAGCCTTTTGGTATGCCATGCTCAATATGCAGTCCACTTGAGAAGACACCACTAATAGAGACCGTTTGACGTCGATTCTCGAGATAGCTCTCAAGAAATTGATAGGTCATACCTCCCACACCATATGCTTTTAGCTTATCCAGCAAGACTTTGTGGCTTGTGACGTCAAACGCCTTACTAAGGCCACAAAGCGTTAGCTGCACATATTCCCTTTCCTCAAAAGTTGCAGAAACCTTGGAGACAAGTTCAGTCACTGCTGTCACATTTAATTTAGACGGGCGTAAACCATGTTGGGACTGAAAAAGGGAATTTGATTTAAATAAGTCCATCAGTTGTTTTTTCATTACGGTTTCAAAGATTTTCCCTAGTATAGGGATGACTGATATTGGCCTGTAACTGGATGGAATTGAGTGTTTTTTAAAAACAGGCACAGTTTTAGCCCTCTCTATCGCATTAGGAAAAATCTCATTTTGCAGGCAGTAGTTAATTAAGAATGTCAAAGGTTCAACTAGGTGTAATGACAGATTTTAGTTCTATGGTAGATACTCCATAGATGTCCTGGCTGTTCGAGTTGGAAAAGTTGCTAACTATCTTGAGAATGCTATGTGTGGTACATTAGGTGAATATTAATGTTACCTGAAAGGAGGATTCTAGCTTTAAGCCTGCTAAGTTACCTTAACCAGTCGTCCAAACGTGAAAAGAAGCTTTCGAGATTCCCAGAGGGAGAATGGTAGATTGAAACAATGATCCTTCCTGTCAACCATATCAACAAGGTGTATGGAAGCAAAATTCAGGTCCATCTCTACAAAAAACTCAGATAGATCCTCATTTTTTACATTTAAAATTTTTATTTACACTATTTACATAAATTAGCCTGCCTCCATGAATGTGCAACTGTCGACACCATACACTTTGAAGACTCAAGAATTCAAGATTCTTATACCATTCATACTCATGAGAGTTTAGCCAGTGCTCACATTTACAAAGCATGTCGGGTTTATGCTGAAGCACAAATAAGGATAGTAGGTCAAATTTAGTCCTTAGGAATATTTACGCTAGCAACTTTAATGTTGGCAGAAAGTGATGTGTGTGTGTGTTGGCTTAGTCTTATTTGAAATATTTACATTAGGCCTATTTGAAATTCTTACCTCAGTGGGTCTAGGGTTAGGGGTTAGTTCTTCAGTTAACCTGTTTGAGGGGCTTTCCTCCTGTAAAATAAAAACGTTGTACAGCAACATTCTTAGGCCAAATGTCTGTTTCAAGCAGATTGTCTTTAAGTTCACAGTCTGCACCAATTTATAAACTGCTGTTGATGCCTTTTGAGTCCAGCTTCTCTACAACAAAATCCCTTTGAGGAAACCTTTTCTTAAGAAAGTCTTCAACATTAGAGGAGGATGTGTCTTTATTTAGTTTACTAAGGTGAAACCATTCTCTTTTAACACCACAAAGCTCATCACCTCCTGTACCAACAATAACTTGCATGTCCCTGACTCTAGATACACCTTTTTCCCTATATAGTTGTTTTCCTATTGTTAACATGGAAGTTATGCTTAGGTTCGATTGGATAGATAGAGTAGGCCTACCTGCAGGTTGTTTTTGCACTTGTTTAAGAGAAGCTAGGTGCTCATTGGCAGATGAAATTAAGTTGGGTTCTTGACCAGATTTACTCCTTTCGCATAGGCCTACAAAAAATTGCAACAGCTTACTAACATTAGGTTTTTCGATTTTTGCACAACTTCATTCCAGGGTAATTTTTGTTGTTCAACAAGTGGATCCACGATGTCACAATCAATTTTATCCACAAGAGGTGACAGTTGGGTCATAGATTGTTTTGGACCAGATAACAGATCAAGATCAGAGCGGTCGAGATTGCGAGGAGTTCGGTAGTTGATACATTTCAATGTTGGTTTCAGACAAGTGATTATCTAAGTTCTGTAGGTTGTCAGATGTTTCCACCATTCCAAGATTGTCACCTGTAGTCTGATGATTTTTTTGTTGTGTCGTCCACAGCTTCCGGTTGATTTACAGAAACATTTTGCACGCTGTGTTCTAACCTCAAATGCACTCAACAACTTTATCGAGTTTTATATTTATAGACATTGTCACTAGATAGTCTCTTGACGATGGAAAATAATTTGTCTAACATATCATGGAAGTGGAAGTAGTCCTGTACATAGAACTCGTAGTCACGGGCTTTTTCAATGCGGCCGGTACAGTCCTTACACAACCACTTGATAGCTTCATGAAATTGATTTATAGCGTCATAATTTTCTTTACTGATGTTCACACAGTTTATATGGAACCATCCACCACAGAAACCGTACAACACACTGCATCTTCATCCTTCAAAGTCGGGGTTTTCCACACTTTACAGTTTAGTCGGAGTCATCATTACATATTCCACCGCCATATTTGTGTCCCCCCGAATAAGAATCAACGAGGTGTTTTCGCAACCTCAAAGGGTATGTATTACTTTTAAAGTGTGTTTTTACTTGTAGACTCGTGCAGATGCAAATTATCAGCTGATTAATAGTGTTGATTTGATTTATGTTCGATATTTTTGTTTTATGTTGAATTTTTATTTTAGAGGCTTATTTGTTGTTTTAAGAAAAAAGATGTTATTTGTTCAGATTTTCAAAGTAGAAATTATAAGTAGGTTGCACAATAGTACAGAAGATTTTTATTTTCTAACAACTTGTACACCCAAAGCAACAAACTGATTGTTTTTAAAACTCCTCTTAAAATTCGCACATTTCGTAAGGGCTTTTCAGTTACGAACATTCCCCTAGTCCCAGCACAACATTCTTAAATCCATTCTCAGGAAAATACATGATATGACATGAACTAAAAAAACGATGCTAACAACCTCATGTGAGTTTACCTAAAAAAATTTGGGACGCGAGCTGGTTTAGTGGTAGAGCGCGGGGCTGAGGAGCCCGACGTCCCGGGTTTAATTCCCACCAATCACCAATATATTTTATCCATGTAATAATGCTGCAACCCTCTAGGACAAGCCTAATGTAATGTGTAAAACATTCCCCGGCTAGAACCGAGCGTCCTCGGATATGAAGGTGGGGTATAACATTACCTATAAAAGTTTTGTGCAGGACCCAAATACTAAGTCAGAACCTCTGGTAGCATGCTCATGAAAATGTTCGTTGTAAGTAAAACAAATAAAATATATTTTTCAATGGAAAGGTAATAAACCACGTATACATTTATTACTGACATGAAACTCTCCTAAATAGAAAGGAGAACAGAGAAACAGGAAGAAGAATCAATACACAGTATCAATGACAAAAAGGTTCTCTCTAGACCAGTCTAGGCTGACTCCAGAGTTCAGCTTACAACTCGGTTCTCTATCTTATTTAACTTCATCCATAGTTTAGAAATACAATAATTTTGCATAAGTAAATAAAATAAAAAATAATTAAATGTATTTTTTTTACCAGGAGCTTTTTTATGTTATAATTTACTGAGTATAGGTAATTTATATGTTTTTATTTTATTTTGAAATTATGTATTCACCAATTGTAACCACATATGAAGGTTAACTGCAAATATATTTGTAATTAATTTGTTTTACCAATACAATGCTGGATATGTACATCTTAAAGTGTTACGTTTGTAAAATAAGACATTTAATGGACAAAGCTGTTACGCCACACAGTTTGTAAACATTCAATTTCTGTTAAAAAATTGCCGTTGCAAAACAATGTCCAATTCGAAGATAATTGAGTGGAATATGCCTTCGGGGGATCAAATATACACACGGACGCCAGTCGGCTTAGGTAAACACTTGTTGAGTAATACTAACATCAGTGACTTTGACAGTAGTTGAGATTATCGTATGCTGTCTTATACTTTGCAACAATATAGTTGCATCGCTAACATGTGCAAATGTGGAACTGACTTGACAGACGAGTGGGACCCTCCGGTTTAAGTACAAGTACAAGACTTCATTACCAAATTGAAAGGGATGTTCGAAGGGACATAACGTTTTATTAGTTTAATCTGCAGGGTTTCCAGGAAAACCTTTGAAATTTACTCTTGATTTTAATTTGTCAGCTGCAGTATAAGGTCAGAGCCAATTTCCAAATTAGTAGTTAATCTAAAAAAAAACAAAAAAAAACAGAAAAGTTATATTGATGCTATTTCGGATTTGGGATTTTAATATTATGTTTGAAGAGTTAAAATACATATCAAACAAACTTAAACCCTTAAGATTGCTTCGTCGTTTATCAAAGATAAACATTTGTTTCAGCTTTGTTAAAGAAAAAAAAATCATCGACTATACTATTGATTGAGCTATTTCCAGAAGTTATTAGGCTTATCAGTTTTTGCTCAAACTTATGCAAATTGAAACCTCTTGAAAAAATCCTTCCTTGAAATATTACTTTAGAGTAGATGAAAATGTTAATTCATTATTGCCTCCAGGATTGATATATGACAATATACCTCACGTCGTCAATCCTAAAATTAGTATAATGGCATCTAGTTTCGAAACATCAGTAGTTTCATTGTAGAGCCTCTTGCCTCTTAAAATTAATGGGAAATCTTGTCGTCGTCAATACACAATAGTACATTTAACATATACAAACACGGACGCAAATTATTTACAAAAATGAAAGCGCAGCCGGCCATAAGTACCGCGGTGACAGACACGTTGCAACTAACACAAACAGAAAATATTAAATATTGAATATAGTTCCTCAGTAAAATAATCGTTAACATCAAAGAAGAAGTAGTTTAATAATGGTGCATTTCGTTACTCCGATTAGCAGTGGATGTTTAATTTACACTCCAACTAAACAAAGGATGTATCATTGTACAAGCATAGATCCTTAAACATGCTGGAAAACATTAGTTCACCCTCTGAATATGCGTTTAACGTGTCAAAAAAGGCGAATTAGTAAACAAATAGGCTAAAACTCATTGAGGTAACCTACATATAGTTAAGTGATAATGCGTTAAGATAACTGAAAAAATGTAGTTTTTTAAGCCTGGAAATGTTTTCAGTATATGTCCCCTCGTATCATTAACGATGTTTTGATGGCGTCATTACTACAACAAAAGTTCTCGTTAGAAAGAGTTGTCTACAATCAGCAAGCCATTATATTCAACTGTTGACAGTATAAAAGGCTGATGCGAAGTGCAACAGCTACTTGATACTTGCGAAATGACTTTCAAACAGCTAGTGAGCTCATTTTGTTCTGTAGAGAAAACACAACTATTTTCAACACAAGATCACCCTATTTTTCATATACCAGTAGTTTACTAATAGAGTCGTGTTGTATTGGCAAACTACCCTTATACCCCGCCGATTGCATTACATATGTGCATGCGAACAGTACATGTTTACTAAAGATTCTTAAAACCTATATCAACTTTCATAACATCAATTACTTAATAATACAGCGACTTTATAACCATTCTTTTCCAACAACTAAGCAAGAGTGGAAATTAAATGTATAATAAATACCCTCTGAGTTCAAAAAGCATGTTAAACGCAAGTATTAATTAACTGATACAGATTACTGTATTCAAATAACGCCTTAGATGAACTGTCTCTACTTGATTTAGAAGCAGAAACACAAACAATTAATCCAGGGCAAGTGAAGTGACTGGTCGGATGGCGGAAGCTTCATTGGATATCAATCACACAATCCAATCTTAGAATTCCCTAGTCGCAAACGGAGATGAGGAATTAAGATGCTGTGGCAGTATTGGGCCCTGTTGCTGTTGTTATGTTATGCTGTGCTGAAATGCTGAAATGCTGTACAATTCATATGTAGTGTGTGCTGCCCGCCCAATAGTTATGGGAAATATGAGAGCAAATAAGCATAAAGAATTTAAAAAATGTACATGGTGTTTTTAAGTTGGGTACTGTTATGTCTTCATTTCCCAGCAAATCTATAAACAATTGTTGGGTTTGGTCAACTATCCCTTAAAAGCATTTGTGATACATTCATTGAAAATCCTACAAACATAGACACTAAAATAAACTGTATCAGCTATTTGACACATACTTTCACCCATTAGGTTGACAACAACCTTTAGCATAGGTTAAGAAGTGGAAATAAATATAATATTTTATGGAGAAATCACAAATTCGGTAATAATTTTTAAACCGTAATCATTACATCTATGGGAGTTATACAGTTTTCTTTAAATTAAAAGTAACATAACATACTATACTACATTATAATTCAAATCGTTCGATTTATTTTTGTGAAAATTCAATTTTCCCGTTGTTTTATGGAATAATTACATAAGCTATAATAACTTTTAAACAGAACATTTTTACAGAATTATGGGTTGAACCATTCTTGTTAGAGTTAAAAGGGCCATAATATGTTAATAATATGTCCATAATATTTTTAGTATGCTAAACGTTAATCAAAATCGTTCGAGCAGTTCGCATTGTTTAAAATACAGTGCGTACTAAAGTAAGTAGGCTTACAACATGAGCAACATTTATTAATATCTTACAGGAAAACTTACATTTAAAAACCTTATTTAAAATACTTAATTCGCGTTCAGTATCTATTATTACAGATAATATTAGATAGCTTCTTCATTAGAAAAAAAAAGTTTTTATGTGAAATTCGTTTAAAATAGGTCTAATTAAGACAAAACGAGATTTCCGTCACTGGTCCCGATCTCGTCTGTATTTATTGTTCTTGTTTAGGCTAAGAACAGCCAAGCATTGATCGTAAAGCGGCAGTTTTATGGATGGTTAGGTCGTCGTGTCCGTTTGGGTAAGTTTTCTGAATATCGTGAGCTCCAACTGAAGTTAAATTCTTAGGTCTAAAAAATTCCAATTGAAATTGGAATTGAAGAAAAGAATTTTCAGAATAAGGGTTAAAGGTGAAATCACGAATCAATACTCGGAACAAAGTTGTACGGACAAAGTGGAAAATCGCAAAAATCGCTTCTAGTATCACTGAGCCTAAGTAATAAAACTATTGTAAGAAATCTTTGAACGCATTAAAGACGCAAATCTCGATAAGTAAGATTCTTCTTTGACGAGTGGAATATAAAAACCAATTCGATACCTGGAATCTAGAACATGACTTGTTCTAGATGAGCAGTGTGAGCTTGTGTGAGCTTGTTCTAGAACTATGAAAATAGTGCTAGTATTTTTTTTTTTTTTTTTTTTTGGGGGGGGGTAGCCGAGTGGTTATTGTGCTCTCCTTCAAATCTGAAGATCGCAGGTTCAATTCTAATCGAGGTGGTTTCCAGACCTTGACGCCATTTTTTGTCACTAGGCTATCAATTAATGATGCTATCTAACTAAACGGTCAACATTAGATAGTAACAAGATTGAAGCTTGTATCGTTCTTTCTGACTATTTCGGCCAAGGAATTAGGGATCGAGTATTCAAGCTTGCAAGTAATTATGTTGAAAAGGTTACTGAGTTATACCGCTGAAGTGCTACCGTTTTGGAGTCCTCTAAGCTTGCATTCTGTGTAAGGTGCTGACGGTCTTTGATGCTGCAATTCTGTCGAGGTTTTAGTTCTATAATGATGTCTGGTATGAAACAAATCTGTTGTTCTTTGATGCTGTGAAACCGTGGTTCTGCACTTCCTGTAATGTTGCGATGCTAAAGTTCTGTGTTGCTAACAACACATGCAACATATTAACAACTATAGTGCGCAGTTTGATGCTTCCTATGGGGGTCATTACACGATGGATATTAATGGCTCACACGGCTGTCGTCAATTGTAAGATATTGACATTGTGCAATACACTACACAATCCACGTAATATACATGGATAACCATCTATAAATGCCATTAAAAACAATCGGTCTAGTTGTATACATGGTGATTGGTACTAAGTGTGACAAACATTTTTTGGTATAAGTACAAAGTATATGAAGTGTGAGGATGCATATAAAAGGTTCCAAGTCAAAAAATTAGCTTCCCAAAGAATTATTTAAAAACAATTTTAAAAAAATTAAAAAAAAACAATGTTTAAACTTAATATAGCAATTTTTCAATTACCTGTAAATGGATTTGAGTAGATAATGTAATCTTCATGTTCTACATTAAATTTTGAATAAGAACAATAGAAAATGACGGAGGTTCAGTAGTAAAAACTCCATTGTAAATAGATTCAAAGATAAAAATTAAGGTGTTTGATAATAATAAAAAAAAACATTGGTTTATTGCATTTTATTGCACCACCCTGTATACAAGAAGGTGGCCAAATATGAGATAATGATGATAAATCTGTGCCATTTTATAAGCTTTCCAACCGTATGCTACACTATTGAGGTTTAGATATGCTTTTGTTTGTTTTAGTGGTTTGAATACTGTACTAGAAAACAGGGAACTTTTTGACTGTTAGTGAATTTCCCATATAGGGAATATAAGCTATTTTTACTGTTCAAACTGAAACAAAAATACAAGTTTTGCTTAACTAATACATGCCGACTTTCTATGTTAAAGACACCATGATTTGGAGTCTTCAAACCATTAAAGCGTACATAAGCAGATCTAAAGCTCAGTATAGTTGGAAAGCTTATAAAATGGCACAACTTTTAACATATTTGGCCACCTTCTTGTATACAGGGTGTAGAAAAATGCAATAGACCAATATTTTTTAAATTTTTATCAAACACCTTAATTTTTATCTTTGAATCTATTTGCAATGAAGTTTTTATTACTGATCTTCTGTCATTTTGTACTGTTCTTATTCAAAATTTAATGTAGAACATGAAAATGACATTATCTACTAAAATCCTTTTACAGGTAATTAAAAAATTGATGTATTAAGTTTAAAAACATAGTTATTTTTGAAAAACTTTAAATAATTCTTTGGGAAGCCAATTTTTAAACTTGGAACCTCCTATGCATCATCAAACTTCATTAAAAAGTGTAGTAAAAGTAATGTTAAAGGATATTGAAATATGGTGTAGGAAATGAGTGAGTAATGTAAATTATATTTCAGTCTGTTAGGGGCGTTTCTATGTAAAATCTTTCAGAGTGGAAATTGTGCTCGATTATTTAACAAAAGTTGTATTATCAAATAAACTGTTACCTGTTCAATATCCTTTGATTCCTGTTATGACGACCGGTTTCGTGACGACAATCACATCATCAGTCCTCGTTGAACGATTCGTTAAGTACACATAAAGTTTTTACCGACGAGTTTTATTAAGGGAACGGTCTGGTTCACGCCCCGGGATTTGCACCCTCTTTTAAAAACGCGAGAATTGTGACATACATGTATATGGAATTTGTATAGATGGATACGCACCGGACACATTGCGTACATTTACACATTTATTTTCTTTATTCTTACTAAAAAATAATTGTTGTTGATGCGGCGCTGACACTATAGCACCCCCCAGACTATCTATAGGTGCCCAGAATATCTCGTTTAGACCTAACCAACTGATAACTGGACTATCTATTGTACCTTCTACAGCACTCTTACTTGACGGAATCCACGCCTCAGTAAAAAATATTTGGTTTGAAAGAAAAAAGTTATGCTTTCATCGGATGTATTGCAAACAATTAGCACCTCTTGTTATAGATTGCACGTTGGATATGGTTTTTTAGGTTATTATAACTATAATTGTATAGTATTATTTTTTTTAAGTTATTGTTAGTTCTTTTTTTATGTGTATTAAGTGAAGTGTGAAGAACTTTTAATTTGATTAAGCAGACAGTTAAGGACTCTATCACGCACAGGTCATTGTGACCCATGTGATATTTTTATTTTTTTGTATTTATTGCTGCAAAACAGTTTGTAATAAATAAAGAATTTTCTCTCTCCCTCACTACAATACACAGTTACTACAGTGACACAAGACTTATCTTACAGAGCAGTATGGTAGGCAACGTGTTAAAAAACCACGAAAGAAAGATGCATACCGTTACATCACGTTGTATTAAATTTAATTAATCAAAATTTCTTTATCCTCGAGTGCTTCTTATTAGCAAACTGGTTTATCGATAACAATTCTTAAACTAGACTACTACAAATCAGTCATAGAAATTCAAAACAAACTATACATAAACAAAGAGAAACTTACAAAGACTAACTTAACAACTTTACGAACTTTACAAAACGCTTTCATTTTTTTCTTGGATGGCAAAGCGAAAGGCCTTTGAACTGAAGCGGAGGACTTGTAAAATGTTGAGCTGAAACAGGAGAACTCTCCTTCATATCTCCAAATTAACTTTGTGTCTTACGCCTACTTAGTGCCACGACGAACAATTACTTCATGAGTCACAAGTCTCTCCATTAGTTATTCTAGTTCTTGTTGAGATAACACCCAAAGGATGAGACAATGAGATCATACACTCCATTCAGCATCGGCTGTTAACAGACCGGTATGATCTCGAACAGAGATGTGTCTTACATTAGGAGACCATAGACGAAAATAATTGCGGTATTTTGCAGCCTAAATCGGTTCATCTCTTCCAAAATTCTGTTACCGTTCTGGAAAGGAGTAATACAGCACTGACATCACCAACGTCTGAACCAACCAGTCTCCGTAAGAACCGAACATAATCTGTACAGTTCTCACAGCCTTCACATAGCAACAGACATAAGTGAGGTAGTTGGAGAAAAGCAAAGCAAGGGTTGAACAGGTACAGTACAAGAGTTTAATTCTATTGATACATATTAGCGGCGTCACAAGGATCAAACGCAAGACATTGCTGCCACGAACTGTTGTCCGTCACGCTACCGACTCAACATTCTGGCACTTGTCAGTAATTGAACAGTATTTATTCCTAAAACACAGTAAAGTTAATTACATCTGTTGTAGAATACAAGATGAAGGCCAGTCCAGCATCAGTTGCAGAGTGCAGCGCAGTTTTGTGTGTGTTGCTTCTGCTAGCAGACGTAGCAACCACAGCTCCCGCCCCATATGATTACGACAGTAAGTACAACACCTGTTATATCCTCTATTTAAGGTTTTTATCTACCATTATTTGTTTTATATCATGCACATTATTGTCCATAGACACAGTAACTAATCTTGATAGTTAAAAATGGTAAATAATAATATTTAGTGGTATCCCCAAAACCTAAAAAAGAAGCTATTTTATTAGGACTTGGAACCATTCGCATAATAATTATCCCCTATACACTCCCACCCCGTCCAATTCAACCAGATTTTAGAGAAGAAATTAAGCATGGGTTTCCCATTTGTACTAAGGAACGTAGTCCATTGCATTTAGTAAAACTGAACTGAGGTAAAGGGATTGTGGAATTTACATACATAAAGCCATAACCAACGAGCTGATTCCCCTAGTTTGTACCAACATAGCCAAACTTTACAGCGTCTCGATTTTCTACCAGAGTTGCCGTGCCAGTGCTACCCCCAGTTGTATTTCTAGCTCAGTGTACTAGTACAACATAACCTAACAAATAAAGAAACAAGTTCAATAAGAAACTTGCCATAAAATGAAGATGAATTATTTATTTATTATGAGTTATTAATTTGAAAAAATAATAAAGTTAACGTTGTTATGGTTTTCTAAGGTGTACGAGATCTCTACGAGGTTCTGCTCCAGCGGGAAGCAATGGCAGACAACTTGCTGAATCAGCACAGGATTGTCCGTAAGAACAACCGCTCCCCTTCATTAAGACTTCGTTTTGGTCGGCGCAGTGACCCTGCCATGCTCCAGGTATGTACAATGGCACAACTTCCAAATGGGCCATTTGCAGATAAAATAGCAATGTGTTAAGAGTGTACTGTGGGTCCGCTGTTTGACTTAAATAAAAATTTACTTTATTTATGAGGCGAAGTTAGAACTAGCGAGTCCTCTTACAAAACAACCTCAAAAGAAGAAGAATAACAAATCCACTTAAATGAATGAAATAATAAAAAATTTTAGGATATTAATTTAATAAAATAAAAATACTGCTGACAGTAAATAAAATTCAAACAGGCCACAAAAAACACATCACACCACTGCCAAAGACCCACTCGCGCTTGCTCCTCAATATAATAGATTTTATGTCTATTACACTCCTTACTGTTTACATTGCCAATACAGCGTCTCAATAATAACACTTACAGTTGTACTTATAACACTTACTGTGAAAAACAAAGTGTGTAACTTAGATATTTATTAGTTTACTATGGTTTAATGTGGCTAGTAAGGTGATTTTACACTCAGACTGCAAATCTTTTGCAACATATCACTCTTATGCAGCAAATGAATATGAAAAGCGTCCTTCAACTTGGACTATTTTCGAGAAGCCTGATACTACTTAGTAACTCTATAAATTATTAACTTAACGAAAACAATATTTATCTTATACTCATGAATACGAACCGCTAAAGAAAACTATTAAAGCTGAAGGTTACAATTTAACTTGTTAAATTAAGTCTCTAACGGTGTTGGGAATAGTTATTTTTCAAAATACAAATATACATTACATTTATTATACATTTATATAAATCACATTATTTCCCCTCGAATTTAATGTTAATTAAGACGAAGAATTTTATTAGTAGTTGGGTGAGATGTGCTTAAAAATTTCAAACCACTACGAAATTTGCAATCCTAAAGAAAGTTTTAAATTAATTATGGCCTATTTTAGAACGAATTATATGAATAATAATCCCCGGAAATGATAAAAAAATAGATGCATTTACTACATTTCTGCACCTTTCAGCACATGCCAAAGAGTTTTATTTATTACGTTTTGAGTGTCCGGTCCCTGTTGAATATAACTGCAGTGCAGGGAATATCCGAGTGAATTTAGGTTTTGTCAATAAATGTGACATCAGCATTGTCTTAAATTTCTTGTAGTACGCTGATTTCTCAAAAATCGTAATTTTGCGTCTACATTTTAATATGGGATTATGATAAATACATTTCTAGGAAAAATATACATATACACAATTACAAACCAGGTACAACTTATTTTGTGAAAACGTGAAGTGACGTAATATGATATGTCAAGTGATGATTTATCTGCTCCATAACGTCTTGCTTGGACCCGAGGGAAAATTAATAATATATTAACACAAGTTTTATATTTTTTTGTTCAAGTATTTTATTTATCCAACATCACAAAAATATAATGAATCAAAATAAAAGAATAACTGCACTAAAATGTTTATTACAACGTTAGGCAGCTTTAGCACTCCCATCCAACAGAGTGGAGATTTAAACATTATTTCTTAATTAAAGATGTTTTCAAGAACAATTCATGTGTGATTTGCTGAACCATCAGCGTATAATATTTCATATGTTCACATACGAAGCTTAACGGAACCCACGTGAAACCATTACAGTGTGAAATGTGATCCCGTATAAAAACGTTTTGTAATTCGATATTGCAGCCACCATGTGGAATTTATTGAACCTTTTGTTAGATTATTTTTGTTCCTAACATTACATATCAGTTATTTGAATGCCTTTGGTAATCAAACCGGGCAAACAATGCAAAAATTTTAAATTATTTTTCATTTTTAGCGTTGATATAAAGAAATGTAAAACATGGTTGACATGGTAATACCTTAAGGCAAGAGATCTATTGATTTTGGGTTGTTAATATAGCTAAAATATATTTATCTATGGTAGAATACTTTTTCATAGTGTTTCTACTAAAGAATGTTTTATTTTTTTTTTTATTTTTTGTGTTTTTTTTATTAATTTTTATTTGGCGAGTCGGTGGCTCAGTTGGTAGCGTCGCGGACTTCGGGCCCAAGGCAGCAGTGTCGTGGGTTCGGATCCTGGTCACTGCCACAAACATTTCATCAGTACAGTTCACCTTCGTACTGTACCGGCTCACCCCTTGCTTTGCTGGATACGTTCCACGCACAGATCTGTAGTCTATGTGGACGGGCAAATGCAAGGTTAAAGAGGCTGCCAACCTCTTTAAAAAAAATGTATGTTTTCGTTAAATTTTAATTTACCCCTATGAAAAAACTTATATTTTTGAAGGAGGAACGCTAACCTAATTTCATTTGAACAATTTCAATAATTTCAAAATTAACAGTCAGACAATGTAGGCCTACATGTTTTGTTGGTCATGATACAGTTAGCCCCTCTCCCTCGGTCAATAAATTGCTCGCGGATTAGCCTCTACCCTCCAAATCTCTGAAGCGTATTACCTTAGCATGTTTTACATAGCAAATGTTTTATTGTGCATGAAATAATGGGCACTTGAATTTACCTCCCTCCATTGTTTAAGCCGCTCAAACTCCAAAATTTTAAGCCTTATACAAAGATTTCGTAGTAGTTTAATTTTTTTACAGCCATATTTAAAAAAAGATTTTTATAAAAAAGTCGGTTAAAATAATATAAATTTAAAACTACAATGTTAAAATACCTTTAGTCGATTAAAAGGAACTTTTGTAGTGAAACAGCTGATCCATTTAGTTTCGACACTTTTAAACTATAGCAATGATGTCATGTAAAATTAGTATTATAGATTATAATGATGGAATTTATCTATTTTTGTATACAATGTATACATATAGCTTGACAGCTAAAGTATGTTTATAAATTTATTCCTTTGCATTAATCACCTCAAGTCTATTTGTCTTATAATTTTTCTCCTTACAAACTTATTTGGCCAATATAGCTTGATTTTAAAATTGCTATCAATTCAATTACAAATCTAATTTATAAAAACCCATAAACAACGTATTTAACCATAGAAAACGATTACTTGGTTTGGTTTACAAATTACGATTTCTAATGATCTGACAAATTAACGGAAATACTTGTAAACGTTGTTTCTAAACAGACCATGAGTGAAATTCAACTATATTGTCCCTTAATGTCAGTTTTGCCATGACAAATCAGTGTACAAAACAAACAACAAACTAAATCTTACGTTAATTAACTTCAGTCAAAAATTTGGAAAAAAATTATACGAATACTAAAAAAATCAATAAAAATTACAGTTCAAGAAACAATGGTCAACTAAAGCTACCTCAGTTATTTTAATGATATCCTTCTGAATTTGTAAAATTTTTAATTTTTATAAAATTATATAAATTTAAAACAAAGCTGAAAAATTCCACTAAATTACCTTAGTTTGATTTTACTACCATAACTTAGCTAAACAGAGTGGAAAATAAAGATGATATTGTGGTTTTATTTTCATATTTTGTTATTGAGTTTGAAAATATTATAGGTGATTGGTTGGTTCTACTTTTAAGTAAATCATGTATGTTGTATGTTTTTATATTTTAGATAAGTTTTTTAATGTTATAATAGTTTCTATTATCCATAGTATTCTATTATCGATAGTATAAATAGTTTCTAGGATAATCCAAGTTATGATTCGTATAATGCTGATAAAATCGGGCTTGTCTTAAACGCATCTTCCCTCTTAAACTAAAAGATTTTTCTGTAATGCGATAAATTTGCATAGTTCTAAACAGTGTATGGAAATAACATAATTTATAATAATTCCATAACTGTAAAGAGTGCTTGGTAGCTGTAATGCAATTTTATTTTTCCAATTATTATAACTAAAGGATCTACACATTTTGCCTGATAGAAATTCCCTGCATTTTTTATGGCCCTACCTTAAAAAAATCTAAAACCAATGCTAAGGACCATGTTATTTCTTATATTGCGAAATATTTATGAGTAGAACAGTAAAACCCTATGGGCTAGTAAATTCCCATTAGGTAGTTACACATTTTTACTGAAATAGCTGAACAATTAGAAACAGACGATAACACGCATTTAACTTAAATATTATGTTTTACTCCTAGAGATTAAATAATTCCAAATCAATTGATGGAGAAACCATATTACCCCAATATATTTTGCAAATAACATGGTATTCATAAGCAGATTGGGATTTAGTGTGAAAAGTCACATGTGAAATAACATGTTGCCTCATGTTAAAGGGGATTTTACTGCAAAGAAGTTGCCAACCATATGTAAATGCAATGCGGAGCCTCGAACAGCTTATCTCCTATCATTGAGCTTCTAAAATGTAATGTTCTATACATCCCATAAGTTTAATTTTACTCACTACCCTTGCCAAATTATGGGCTTCCAATATTCACTCTCAAATACTTTCTGATTTATTAAAATAATGGTGTATAAAGTTTGTTAAACATGTTTGACAAATTCTATATCAACTGCCCTTAGCCAAAAGATAGAAAAAGTGTGTGACGAAAATGGATTTACGTGAAGCCGATGACGATATTCGAATATGGCAAATACACTCCTAGAATAAAAGACATTGTTCAGACATTTAATTGCAGAATGCCTTTAGGTCTGATGACAATAAGATTCAATTTTTTAACTAACTACTGTAGCAGTATAGTGATTTTTTGTATATAAAATGTACAGATTAGAACGATAAAACAAAATACAAATATTGTAAGAAATGTAAGATAATAAATACTTGTAACTTAAAACTTCTTAAAACCCGTATTGACTCAAATTTCTTTTAGAGGTTGGCAGCCTCTTTTACCTTGCATTTGCACGTTCACATGAGCTACAGAAGCCTGTGTGTGGAACGTATTTAACAAATCAAGGGGTGAGCCGGTACAGTACAAGCTATGGTACAAGGGCGAACTGTACTGATAAAAAGTAGTGGCAGATATCAGTATCCGAACCCACGACATCGCTGATTTGGGTCCAAAATCCGCGGCGCTACTGACTGACCCGCCGACTCACTGAACCTACTTTTGCTGGCAATAAAAAGGGATTTTCATTTTGTTGAGTAAATATCGGTACAGATAAAAGAATATAAATAATGCAAAATAAAAAATTTAAGATATAAATAATATTAATTTTAAAAATCATAGAGCTTATATTCACTTACATTGTACATGGAAAATTCTGATTTTACCTTTCACCACTTCTCCAAATGCCTAAGAATGTCCTTACTTTTATGTTGTTTTCAGGTGGAGCGAAATATTCTGGGCTCGTTCCCAGATGGTGGGATCGACAACTAGATCACAGACCACCCCTTGCACCCCTACATGAACTACAAGACACCCCGCAGTAGTAGTACACCTATAGTATAATATACCATTTTATATCCAAACCGTTATTTGGGATAAATTGTACTGTGTGGTATTCAATAAATTTAGCTACGAAAGTATTACTAATTTTACTTGCAGACTTTGCTAACCAAGAAATTATCGATACAATCAATTATTGATATTATTATTGATTATTTAAAAAATCTATATTGATCGAATTGTAAATGCATCAACAGTTCAGTTTAATTAAAAAAAAAATTTAACTCGTTCTGTAATTTTGGTATTTTAAAATATAATGGGGTGGTAAAATATTTACATTATTGACGAGTTTTTTTTTCTTGTCTTGAATTTTTAACTGTTAAAGAAACAAGGAAGAATTCTTAACTTAATGTGTTATAAAGGACATTTACAGTATGGATTTACTATGATCCATCTGGTTATGCATAATATACCCAAAATTCAACAACAATCTATTTTTGAAACCTGTATGAAATGCATACTGTTTTGGTTTAGGTATCGCATATCTGTATTTTGATTATTTATAATTTCAAATCAAAATAAACTTAAATATTTTGAATTACTTTTCCTAATGATTAGTTTTAATAAGTTACAATTGTATTGTATGAATACACAAATTAATCGATTAAAATGGTATATTATTACCTAAATATAGTTTAGGTTGTTCATGTATTTTTCATATATAAGAAATATCTAGTTGTCATACAATAAAAGAGAATTTATTATTTCAGTTACTATCGTAAAATTTATCCATCTCCAATAACCCTATAAACGTGTATGCATAAGTTAGAGAAATGTAAGAGGTATCTCAAAACATTAAAGCTATTTTAATTAGTTTACATCTGTATCATAAAATATATATTATGTTACCTTAAGCATACAAATTTGACTGCCAAGAAATTAAAATAATTTAACACATTGGTAAAAAAACAAAGCTTATTTTGAACAGAGTTTCTTAAATGTATTAATGAAACTTTATGATTATTACATAAATTTAAAAATAAATAAAGAAACATATAATAAGTGAATACAAATACAGTGAAACGACATAAATGTGTATAAATACACATATTAATAGTTAAATTACAACCTTGCCTGACAATAAAAGTTATATAATAAAAGATTGGTAAACATAAAAAATATTTTACATGAAATTTTAATCATATAATATACGACATAACCGTAATCATATTATATAATCGTAAATGTATGTGAAGCAAAGGAAAAACATTGACTTTCTCTATTTTAGATGAGAACGATTAATGAGGTGTCAAGGCCGGTGCACACAGAAACAGACGGACTCTTGCTGGCGGACGAATCTTTTTGTAGGGCACTCACCCACAGGAGTCTCCAAGCAGACGAACTATCCCTTCCCTCAATTACCTCATAAAAAGTTACAAAAAGAAACGAAACAAGTGTGGAACGGGATGACAGTCCCTCACAAGTAGGTGTTACAGGGTGTCTAGCGTCCCATCAAAATAAAATTCAAGGGCAATTCCAGGTTATTCAGGCTCAAAATTTCCAGGACAAAACTTGCCGCTCAAAAAATTAAAACTTACTTATCACTCACGTTTTAATATACCTGCTAGTATATTAAAACCCTTCTCCGAATACTGTGAAGATTTTTATGATCGCAGTCACATCGGTGATCATTACTTTCAATCGTGGCAAATTTTAGATGATTTTCCGTGATTTTAGCAACATTGGCGATTATTTTCAGAGATCGTGGCAAAATTAATTATAATTTCCCGCGATTGCGGCATCACCCGTCATGATTTCTCGCGATGTCGGACATTCATAAACGTATCTTAAAATCGCTGCAAAATGTGCGAAGACTTCTCGCAATCACAGAAATCTCGTGGTCATTGCTTGTGATCGCGGCAACATCCTCTTAACAACCGTGACTATTACGGCGAAATTCGTGATGATTTACCATGATCGCGGAAACTGCCGTGATAATGTCTTGCGATCTCGGCAACGTAATAGTTTCCCCTGCGATTGCGATTATCAACTACGCAAGACGAGAAAAATCTGTAATTTCAGCCAGATTATTCGGCTATCATTCAAACATTTAAATTCCCCAGTTCTTCGTGGATTTCCACCAAATTCACGAATTTCCCACGGTCATCAAATGTTACGAAAAAGTCCCGGTTTCCAGGTGGGCTGGACACCCTTAGTAAACAAACTACAGCACAGCTAGTGGCAAGTACTGGTAAGAAACCCTCTTTGCGCATGTGCAGTCCGCAGCGATTCCAAAAATTCCGTCCGCGAATTCAATCAGACTCCGGCAGACGGACGGATTCCTTTATGCGTGGTCAAATTTGATAACAAGGGGAGTGAATTTTAGTCCGTCTGTCTGCGTGAGTCCGTCTGTGTCTGTGTGCGCCAGCCTTGAGTCCCTGTGAATATGATGAACGATTAAAATAAAAAGTTTGTACATAAGAAGCTAAAAGAGGCTTGAAGGCAAAAGAAATATTTGTTACAGAAGAGTGAAGCCGAAATGCTTGGAGATGGGGCGATCAGAGTGCAACTTGCTAAAAAAATAGACCCCTGCAAGTACACCAAAATAATAACCGTACAATAATGAATATTATAGTTATGAATTTTTCTCCCAGGCTGCAAGCTATAAAAAAGGATGCATGATGTTAGAACTATTCAAAATATGTAACATATAACCGAACAGTGAATGAAAAGTATTTAACAACTTTTCTTTTCATATAAAAAGAAGAACAGTAATATTAGATTTACAAGTTCTTCAAACCCGACCATGATTGCAAAGTACTCTACAGGAAAGGATTAGAATATTAGTTGTATTTTTCATTCGTTAGCTAAGCGGCTGGATTCGTTTGTCATCACTGAATTATCACAAGTTAGTTTGATTTATTATTTACTATATATTGTAAACCACATTGGCCTCCTTTGCTTCTTACATGTCCTCTCGTTGGTACTGATAGTGAATATAGTTATCAGTAGAGTTTCAATAAACACCGCAAACATTTAAATATGACAGTTGACGAGGGTTAGATGAGGATCATATACTTCGACAGGTGGAAACCATACAACCACAAACAAAAAAGGATACAATCGTTGTACAATAATAATTTAAGAATAATTATAGTAGACGCTTTCAAATCCAGCACATTTCGGACTGATCGTCTCAAAAAAAAAAAAAAAAAAAAAAAAAAACATTGCAAGACAAGCTGAGATACCACTATGTATATAGGTAAAAAAAACCAAAAAATAAAAAAAACTATTGGCCAGTGGTTATATAAATCCGGGGTTAATTATTTTTTCTCTTATTTAACCGGTAAAAAAAAAATAAAAAGCACGAGTTGGTTCATAACGACTACCTATCACTCCCTACCCTGAAAAACGCACTAAACTGTCTCAATCTTTCTAAATTTTACCTGACTATTGGACAAGCCGTATCATCAGATCCCGATACTCATAAAATGTGGTAGTGACAGTCTCCATTCGTGGTTTGCAAGAAAGTTAAACAACTTAACAACAACAAATTTGTCCAATATATTCTATTCCCATATTATAATAACTGTTCGAGAATTGGAAATAACAGTTCAATACATTATTGTAAAGATTATATTTTTATTACTGTTGTGATTAGAATAATAAATATATTACTTCTTAAATGCTTAAATCTTTAATGCAAATACTCTAAATCACCCTGGGGCAGAGCCCTAAATGAGTGTTGTTAGGCTCTTAGGCAAAGTATGGTATAAAATGTACCCGTTGAACAAAAATCTTAAGCTCAACGTTGCATGAAACATTTGTAAAACTGTTTTAATCGGTTAACAACGTACAAAGTGAGGTTTAGCTACTAATGAAACATACGTCTGATGATGTGTCGAAACTAGCATAACTATCGTATTGCCAATCATGGAAATGTTTCAAGGGTTTAAGAGATTTATTTCCTGACGATATTGCTAGTGCAGATGAGCCTGCGATTTCAGCTAAGCTTCACAATTACTGGCTCAAACAGCACTTAAATAGTGTTCTATTAGGTGTTAAGTAATGTTGTATAGATCTGTACCATAAGTAGTAATTAACTAGTGTCATACATCCAATGCAAAAACCTGTAATCTAAGAGAATTCGTACTTGATTTATTGAATTTTTACTCGAACACGATGGTTCATTCTACATTATTGTCCACGAGCCTAAGTAACTGTAAAAATCATTCGGTTGAATAATTGTGACAGAATAATTACGGAATACCTTTAATCATAAGAATACTATTTAAGTTGTTTAAAATATTTTATTTTCATGCAAGGAATCGTACTGATTTAGTGCTGAATTTCGTAATCATTATATAGACCTCGTGTAAAAGTAATAAATTAAACTATATCTTAAATACCCTACAAATTAAGTACCTGTAAATTAAATTAATAACATGACTCATTCTAACCTATGCAATAACCCCCTCGCACCAAATCTGGTTGGATTTTTACTAAAATGTATTGTGACGAATCGACCTGTCATTATTAATCTATCCCATAAAACATCGGGCATCGCTGGGTTATATTTTCCACGGGCCCATTGGAAAATAGGTAAGGCATATGACCACAGCACGGGAAACGGAGTGAGTACCGTTCTATTCTTTGTTGTGGGGGTCATAAACGGTCAAAACCGTCAGATAGGCCCGAGTGCCGTTTGACTCCCCAGAGCGTAAGAGTGATTCAGGGGAGGGGTATTAGTGGAAGAGAGTGTATTGGTCAGTATGTAACGAATACCGGGTACAGTTTCTTAACTGGGCTACCCTCGATTAAAAATATAGGTTTGATTAGTAAACCTAATTATTTTTTTTTATAATCAGCAAGTTTGGTTAGGTTAGGTCATAATACAGTAGTTTTATTTTATCTCTCAAACAAGTTTTTCTCCCCCCCCCCCCTCTGGTCGATCTTTTCATCCCTATACTCGCTGCACCGTGGAAAAACTGGGCGTAGTGGAACTGCCCCAACGTTTTGGGTACATTTGAAAATATGAAACTGCCCCGCTCATTAAAGAGAATTAGGAAGGGTCACCTCGTTAAGACTAGAAATGCTGAAATTGCCCCGAGCACCCGGCCAGGTAGTTGTTACGGGACTTTGTAAAAAATGTATTATTTTTGTCCCTGTGTCCTGTCAGTGACTGTATTTTCCTGTCGACTTAGGAGACTACTTCGACTACTTTTCCTGCCAAGTGAAAATTGTTTCTGTACCAATACAAAAACCTAACATAACCTAACCTAATTTAACCTAACTTACCTAACCTAACTTAACTTAACATAACCTAACCTAACCTAACCTAACATCTAACCTAACCTAACATCTAACCTAACCTAACATCTAACCTAACCTAACATCTAACATAACCTAACCTTAAATAAGCTAATAATTCCTGATATTGGTGGTAGTTATTAGAATACTGCAGTCATTGACAGAACGCATGGAAAACAATAATTCCCTTTTTCCCCAGACTCGTAGTGGCTACCTAGCCGAGCGCTTGGGGCAATTTCAGCATTTCTGGTATGACGAGGCGATCCTTATTGATGCTCTGTAATGAGCGGGGCAGTTTCATAATTTAAAATGTACCTAAAATATCGGGGCAGTTTCATCGTCCCCGAAAAACTGGTACTGAATAATTTAGTTTATTAGGCTCTCGCAACGCCAAGCCTCAGGCTGTAAAATGACACTCGTCAAAGTTTTTAGGCAATTGCAACTCGACCCTGCACTCCATAGCAGATACAATAGACTATTAGTCTCTGCCCATAGTCAGTGGGAGGTAGGATGTACATAAACAAAAGGATATATATACATTTTAACGAATAGTGTTTTTGGCCTTTGAGGACATCAAAGGGGGAAAATAAACCAGTTCAAAAAATAGTCAATAGCTTCTTTCCTATAGGGTGAAATTAACTAAAAGCCAATACTTGTTGTATGAGAGTTTCACATTTTTGGGGACTTTATACGTTTGTCTTTGGGAAAAAAATCAGGAACCTTGAAAGGGCAAAAGCTAGTGCTAGCCCATAAGGTGTTCTGTAATACTAATTTGTTCTTAAGTTCTGTTAAAAAAAACTGATGGTTCTTAGGATAAACGTTTGCTGTGAAAATGCTTTTTAATTTTCAAAGTATATTTCTTCATACAGGTTGAAAACTTAAAATGTATGAACAGTGATATTATAAAAGCATTGGTTAATTTAAGTCTAACACTATTTACCTTGAATGTAAGAATTGTATGCATCACTGTTTGTAAGTAATGTATTCAGCGACTCAGTATGTAACAGCTGTAAGTTTTGTGCTTCATTACGAATATTGAAGTTGTCGTAAAGTGTACGGAAAATTATGAACTAAGAGAGGAAATTACTTTGCCTATGTTTTTGTAAGTTGACCTCTTTGATGCCAAAGGAATTGATCAGACAGCAACGTTTTGGATGTATAAAACCCTCTTATTAGTTCTAGAATGAACCAATGACACTAATAAAAAAATCACTGTTTCAATTGAATAACTAGGTGTATGAATGTTTATCTATAGGATTTAAGGAATATTGGTACAAAGTAACGTTAAAGTCCTACAATTACGTTATTTTAGAAAAACTCTGAAACTGGTATATGCTTGTAACAGTGAATTGTATTAATTAATCTATCACAAACCACAATTCATTAAGTTCTTGCATCAAAGTTGAAAGTTTAGAGATCAGACAAATGATATTTATTTGTTTCAATTCGGATACTGAACATACAACACTTGAGATTATTGATGTGAATTGGAATGCAAGATTCATGAAGTTATCCACAATGAAGAAAAGGACTACGATTTAAAAAATCCGAAGATAGGGAAAGTAACATCTTGATAAAAGCCTTGTATGTTTGAATGGTTGGTTACGCTATAAAACTATGGCACTAACGAATTGATAGCATAATGCGATTTGAACTTTGATATTATTAATTTCTGAGAAAAATAAGCCCTTAAAAGTCTGCTAATTCATTAAGTCAAAGAAGTCAACTCACAGAAAACTTTGGTAAATAAATGACTTATAACTTAAATTCAAAAATGAAAACTGTATAGATTTATTATATTGATTGATACAGATTTAAAGTTTATATTTTAATCTGGGATACCGTGTTTTCATTAAATATCTCGAATGCATCTGATAAAAATGTTTGATATAAAACGATCCCATTTTATTTTACATTCCCAGTATTTAAAAACAGTTGCAGCATTTGCACACTGTTGACCGGAGTGAAAGTGTGCATTGGTTAACTGTTTTGCTATTGGATATGCCTAGCAGACTAAGTTTGCCATGAAGCTGCGATTTTATCAGATACATATGTGAGTCAGTATGCCACTGCAAGGCATGGCTTAGTCTGCCGAATAACCCGTGATATCCACGCTTATTTCCCTAGAGAGGGAAGGGATTATAGCTAGCGTGACGTCACTCTTTCACTTATTCTTCTCATGACGCCATTAATCTTTGGTCCATGTCGTAAATAAATGTGTGATAGCTCAATCAAATTATCTCCTGATAATTTGATTGTTCCTACATTATCCATTCAAGTAGTTTAACCCCTTGTTTATTAATTATATTGGTTAAAATACCTGTAACACTAGGTCGTTGTAGTAAAATGCTTGAGACGATACAAGAATTCCAAAATAATCATTTAAATTCTAGATTCTAAAGCTGGTCTTAGCTCGGATCTTTACTCCCATTATTCTAAACCGATACAAAGTTTACGCTAATCAGTAAACCCCATACATCTTAAAAACTTACAATGCAACGACCCTAAAGCATGGATGTTGAGGAGAGTTTCGTGATTCCGAATCAATGGTTTGTTGTATAAGATTTTGGAGTAGCCTAAGTCCACAAATAATTGTCACTCCTAATTTTCAGTATTTTACAAGCAGTGTAACAATACTACTGCATGAAGTAAAGAAAATATGTTTAAATTGAAAAACAGACAAAAAATAAACCTGGTCGATTTATATTCATTTATGAGCATATCTTTTTATTGGTGTTCTACTCAAACTGAAAGTTTTACGATAGAAAAGTCGTGTTCTGTTTATACATTTGAAGCTAACTATTTTATGTTTTTACTCAATTTTGTGTCGATTTTGTTTTTGTACTCAAGTTTGTGTCAATACCCGAGCAAAAGTGATCCAAACAAAATAAACACGTCTGGGCACGTTTGAGAGTGTGCACTCGAATCGATGTTGTGAGAAAAATAGGAAAAGCGAATGAAGTACACTTCGATCCTAATAGCGGAATATCAGCATTGCTGCTGCTGCAAACTAACTGAGAGCATTTAGCCAATTCCCAGGAAAGATATTTTAAACAAAAATTCGTAGGAAAATCCTAAAATATGCTATTTATGGCACCTACGCTACTCCTAAAAAAATAGGTCCTTCGTTCTAAATAGAATAAGAAATTTATTGCCATTGACCAAGTGGTTGTATAGGAATATGCTTTGTCAAATAACATAAAATAGAAATAACAGTATGTATAATTTGTATCTTGACACTGCATTATTAAATTGTACAATCATGACACAACAATCCACCCCTTTAATACAGTTAAAAATATTTTGATAACATATCCAGTTAGCTAAGCAATAAATGTACAAAATGTATGGTTATTATTAAGAGCTTAATAATATATATGTATGTTTTAAAGTTAGAACTTACACACAAAATCTTTATTTACACGTAGGATACAAAAGTGTTTGAAATTTATAAAGAAGTTAAATAATTTATTTTTATTTTTGTTGTTTACTAAAATATCATGATAATTACTGTATTTGACTGAAGATCATGAATTTCTGTCTAATTAATATAAAAATACAATTACTTACCACTGAAAGAGACTTGGAAATGTTTTGCCTGAAATAACAGGAACCTACCAGTAAAGGTTAAATTAGTTACAGACACGTTGAAGATCTAGTTTCGCCTTCTATTGTTCTTACTCGCCTTTTTAAAAACGCAGTTCAGTTCATGTTATATTAACAATTTAGGCTACTCTAGCTACAAAAAATGACTACTTCATTGTTTTGTTAAGCAGAATTAGACTTTAATTAGATCCTTTATTTACCTTAAAATGTTTTACCCTACCGTTTGGTTACACGTTTTAAGTACCTTTAACGGGGTCTATAATACTATCAACTAGGATTTACATTTAGGTGTTTACGTTTACCTATATAACTTTTTAACTAGCCCTTTTTATATATTTATAATGCCTTTCAATACCTTTACATTTAACTGCATTCCAGAGATTTTTCAAAGGGGCCTTTTTGTCAGGGTTATTTCTCCCTACAGTTTATTTTATCTATGGAATATTTCATTTGGTTGTGTCTATAAACATGCAAATAAATTATGTTCTGGTGTTAGTTTTCAACAATTTCCTGAGTCGCACACCAACATTTGTTTAGTTAATTAATAGGCTCGATGTGAATTGAATTAATTGCATTGCTATAGTTGGTAAACACGGTAACTATAATTATATTATTTAGACGATACTTTTTTAAAATTTTATTTACTATATTAAAGCGGTCAGTTAGAGGGATAAGGCGTTGAGGTAGTGACCGATATCAGTAGATAGGACAAAGACTAGGGTTTACATTCAGACTTGTTATGTCCGCCACCGACGTATCTAGGGGTGCTTCCGGGGACATATAATTGATAAGATAAGGTATTGACAAGATGGTGAAAGCCACTCCGCCAACTACTGGCTGCATCAAATATATTATAGTGATGATAACACTTTCTCCCTTTACAGGGAGAAGAGGGACGGCCAAACTTTAAATCATGGTACAGTACAAATATCATTCTAGCAGATGCTGTGGATTTAGCTAGATAACACTTTCTCCCTTTACAGGGAGAAGAGGGACGGCCAAACTTTATCATGTTACAGTACAAATATGCTGTGGATTTAGGTGAACTCTGTGGTCGCCCCCCACCACTGAGTGAAGGGGGGGGGGTGTTTTTAGTGGATATGTCTGGTTGGATGGATGGCGTGAGTCCCTCAAGAAACAAGGACTCACGTACCTGCATTTTACATCTCCCATAAAAAACGGCCAAACTATAAACAAGAAGAGAGCCCAGTCCCAGCAGCCCACTAGTGCCCAGCCAGCTTATAACAGCTGTGAAGGCAGTACCGGCACCAGGGCGCCAGGGGTTCTTTTGCATTCGTCAAGCAGGATCAGGGATGTCTAAACTCTACAGCATGCCGCCACAAGTTTATCCAGAACTGGTAGTAACAATGAAAATGAGGAGGAAGGTCCAAAGGTCTTTGGGCCAAGGTAATCGTGATTGCCAGGCTATGAAATTATTTTTCCCATCACTGCATGAACTTGATCACATTGCCACACTTGTAAACTGTACACAAATTGCTCTTTTCTGCTTTAGCTGTTCCCGCTGAAAAATCAGCTGATTTCATTGTTGGCGTATCTACATAACACTAACATCCGGTTAGTAAATAATATATATAATGCAATTTTATACACAACTAAAACGTTAATCTTGTTATGATAAATTATTATAGTGGTAGGAAAAATTGTGTGTGTATTACGAGCACAAAGAGTCATTGCCACTCTCGATATGTATGGCCGAACTTCATGCTTCGTGCGGCCATCTACATTCTACAGTTCTCGAGCGGGAATTACGTACTTTGCGCTTTCAACACAAATAGCTATATAGTAAGATTCCGGGTTATGTTACAAATTTACAAACTAGGGATTGGCCTAAAATAATTTACTATCAAGTGAAAAGAGCCCCCACGAAGCCACATGGAAGAAATAAGTATTGAACATAATATATTTATATAAGATCTTGCGCCTCAATCGTGGTATTGACTTTAAATACTGCGAAAAGAAATATATCCTATATCAACAAGCTATAGTTATCGAATATGTACCTACAAAAGTGATATTGTTCATTGTAAGAATAGCTGCTGGACCACAACTATCAGGTTTACAATAACTGATTGTTTATAAATTAATATATACAGTTGGTTTTGTCTTATACATTATTAAAATCACTGAACGAATTGTATACGAATTTTCCAATGTTCATTTAAAAGAAAATTTTGATAACATTTTAATGATTGCGTATTTTTAGTAACATACATTTTTTATAACATTCTCTATCCAAAGGTCTTACTTAAATAAAGCTTAATGTACTCTCACACAAAAGGCAGTATAAAAGATACAGACACAATGCGCGCTGTGTTTGTACAACTGTTGGAGAACCAGCAGTGGTTAGTAATTTGGGTTTAGCCTGTTATTTCAAATTACCACAGTGAAAACTATTAAAAAGAAGCAAGCTTTATAACCTTATGTAATCACGTCGATTTGATGGGGCCATTTCGAATGTTATTCCCTATATGTCATTTTTTACTAATAGAATCAAGCAGGCCTGTTCAACAAAATCGAAGAAAATCTTAAAATATACAGCTATGAAACCCCTGGTTTATACGAGATTGAAGTAAATTTATGAAATATTTACACAATTGTGTACCCCACCTACATACACGATGGAGAAAAGTATACCATACTCGTGTACAGCAAAACATAATACGGAAAAACCTTTACAAAATGAATTTATAAATTTGGTGTATATTTTAACAATTTTGAGATTATGTTAAGTAGGTTTGGATAAAAAAGGACACACTTTTTTTGTCAGTGTTCATCCAATTCTGTTTTATTCATTAAATCTTAGTAATCCGATACAAAAATCGTTTGAATATTCTATAAAAGATTTAAAATGTTAACAAACACAACACTTTTCAAATGTGACTTTGGGGGCGTTGTTAATACTGGTTTAGACTGCATATAGTATACTTTATCAAAAAATACTGTTTACGCCACAATACACTATTTTGACGAACTTCCCATGCAAGGATTTAGTCCAGAAAACAGCTGTTCTCCGCCAGCTTAATCAAATGAGGTTTTATTGCGTACTACTGTACTGTAATGAGTTTTACCGGACACCAATCAGCTGATTGTACTGTATTTGGGTGACAATGAGTGGTTATAACAAAAACTAGTGATTTTTAGTCCTTTTGTTGGTGGTAATATATAAGGATTTGAACGGATTTAGTAGTATGGCGTAAACTATCGTACGTCACTCGTCCAAAATGTGTTTACCGGACTCGTATGGTAATCCCGTACTCGACTTTGTCTCGCACGGGAACGACCACACTCGTCCAGTAAACACTTATTTTCAGGACTGGTAACGTAATATACTATTACACTACAAATATGCTCACATTAATTTTGCTAACTATTTGGAAAAAATTTTCAATTTCAAGAACTGATATTCTCTAGGAGTCAGCTTTATGGACCAAATTGAGGGATTATTATATCTTTAAGTTATGATATTCAATTTTGACAACACAAAACAATTGATTTTTGGTAATTTAAATTTTCGAAATTGACGGTCCTTTGCATAAATTTTCCCTAACAATTTATTTACGTCATATAATGATAATGGAAATATTGGGAATTTTGAAATATACTTGTCACATCGCTCATCTAGCGATGTACTGTCAGTGTCAAAACCAAATATTTTACATGCATGTGGCCTAAAGTTGTTACAAAATAATCCAACGCAACCAAACCCGTCTGAGAAGTTCGACCTTAGGAATTTCTCACTCAACAGTGCTATGTACGCATCTTGCATTCCTTATCCAAGTTTGGCATGTCTGAATATAGTTTGGATTTTAAGTAATACAGTTGGGAGTTGAAAGTAGTTGATTAAAAATATAATGATAGTGGAAATATCATTGCACATCGTACATTGGAAGTGCAAAGGAAATGTTTCGGGTGTCATACTAGCACATTAGTTGGCGAATCGGATTTGTGTGCGATAGAACAAGGGTTCATTTCCTAATGCCTAAAACTTGACTTAAATATCTCTTAAAGATAAGGTTTATCTCCTAATTAACTTAGGTTAACAATTTTGTACCAAATAAAAAATGGACGATTTTTACTCGAGTTATCATGGTTATGGCCACATAGTATGATAAAAGTACATGGACATCGAAACAAAAAAGTAAATCGACCCCGGGTCCAGGTCTTATCATGAGACCTACGGTAATAGCTTATCCCGCATTTATAAGAAATTTACCAAAAAGGAACGTAATTCTTCTACATAATATTCTTAATTCCACAATGCATAATTTTATAGCAATTAGGTTATAATAGTAAGTTAAGGAAAAGTATAGATTAGAACAAACCAAGTGATTCAAATGTTAGATATTTGATAGTCAAATGGTCCCCCCCCCCCCACCATAATTTAGTCATTAGCTCATTTAGTCATTTAGTTAGCTCATTATTTAGTTTTGCTACCATAAGCTACATAGGTATATATATACCATAAGGTAAGGTATATAAGGTATATGAATGTTTCCATGAAATACTGCTTACCACGACGAAGTTTATTATTTGAAAAATAATAGTCCTGAGATATAACATCAAGAAATTGATAATAAGTTGGTTAAAAATAATTAGGAAAACAAATGAAAAATTAATATCAATAAGGCTAAACTCCAAAGGGCATATCAAAAGTTCAAGAGTGGCGGCTAAAAATTACTGAAGCGTTGAAACTGTTAGACAGTTTGAGTGTGAGTAAAACACATTTGTTTTTGAAAGTCAGCGTTTTAAAAGCTGAAGCATCGCTGAACACCGTTGTCCCACCCTACGACACTCGCTTCTTTTTACAATACAGTTTTGCGTTTATTTTAATAGATAAGTTTATAATAGCTTTGAGTAGCTTTTACAAATATTTGGATGAAAAGTTAGATGTTTTCAATTGTATTTATTTGTGGTATACTCCTGGCTCTTTACTCATACTCGGTATACTCATATTGGTTGTTTTCTTATAACTATTATTTTTGGACTGTAAAAGGTAAGCGATATGTAGTTTCGTTATATATTTCGAACTGTTTTATCATCACCATATACTTGAATATTTACATTTTAATAGAGATATAGGTGTTGATATCAGTTGGGATTCACAATATTTCTAAAGCAATAAATCAGACTTTTAAATTCCTATTATCAAGATAATATGGCTGATTTTACATTTCACATACATGTTCGTTTCCAATTTAAACTACTATCTTGAATAAACCTCCTGAATTCTGGAATAGGTGGAATTTTTTCTACCTACTAAAATGTAGTTATGACTATCAAATCTCTCATTTGATGCTGAACCTGCTTAGTTTTGTATTATATAGAACAAAATCTATAGGGATGACCTATGTGGTTTTATATTTAGTTTATATTTATAAAAAAACTATTTTAGTTTAATAATTTATAGTGATTTTATTGTAACATTTTCTGGCCTTTATATCTTCCAAAATAAAGAAATGTTTAATTGATTTGACATGATTGAATTGATTTGATAAACACTTTTAACATTATGCTACAATATAACCAAGGTTAATTTGTCCTATTGGTCCCTTGGTTGAATACAAGTTTGTCACAAACTATGGAAAAAACGTGTATCATATGTTGTGAACAGCTAATTTCTTAATGAATGTGATCTATGCAGTGTCCACGGTTGGAAAAATCGTTCCTCAAAATCATTCATAAAAAGGAATAATTAAAATAAAATATATTACAATTCTATATTATGTCTTTGATTCTGCGTTTGAATCAATATATATATTGGATTGAAACTGAAAAGCTTTTAGTATTTTTAAAACTAAGAACCAAAAAGAGCAACATTATTAATGCTATAGAGTTTTTTTTATTGAACCGTTCATTTGCCTTTTCAAATTCAATTACTGAATCAAAACAAATTCATGAGAACCTGAATAGTTGAATGATTTGGAGGGCTCATTAAGACCTTACCCTCTCAGAACACGTATGAATTAAAACCAATCAGTTCCAAGAACGATTCTGACTAAATGATCAAGACACTCTTTTCCGTATTTAATTAAGACATAAAGAGAGAGAAAATTTGCACTTCGGGAGATAGAACGTGGTATAAGACCTTATGAAGAGGTTTATTTAAACTTTTTACTCACAAATCAATAATCATACCACAGATCTGCTAAATATGCAGACCAAACAAATACACATCGTTTTGTTGAATAGTTCTTAAACAATGTTTATGAAATGGTATTTTGCTTTTGTTATTTTTGTCTTAAACGTTATCAATGTATATAAATTAACTAGGCTCAATCATTATTTAGTTTTGCTACCATAAGGTACATAGGTATATATATACCATAAGGTAAGGTATATAAGGTATATGAATGTTTCCATGAAATACTGCTTACAACGAAGAAGTTTATAATTTGAAAAGTAATAGTCTTTTACAGGCTTTTAAAAGAATAAAATATACTTCAATAGAGCATTATAAATAATGACCATCTTAATAACAATGTGGGGAGCGAGTTGATCTAGTGATAGAGCGCAGGTGTCTGGTCCCCGATATCCAGGGTTCAAATCCCGCCAATCACGAATCGACTTTAATCTATTCGATAATTCCGTGAGCCCCTAGGATAGGCTGAAGTAATGTGTAAAACAATTCCAAACTATGACCTAAAGTCCTACTACGTGAAAGTGAGACAAAAATCTAAATTTAGAACCAAAATGTAATTCTTATAATTGGATACCAAGAAAGATAGTGAAACACAAACAACTTATTGAAGGTTAGATTCATGATTTTTATTTATTAAAGTGAAACTGAGAAACGTTTGCCCATGAATACAAGCTTAAAAATCACCTTCAGCCTTTAGAGTTTTTAACGTATTTTAGAGCGATTACTAGACCATTAACATTCATTTTTCGTGCTGCTCTCACAAAAGCTTTTTAAAGCTTATATTCTTTACGTTTATATACATTAATCTACAGTTATGTTCAGCAATACTTTTATTCTGAGTGATATTCATAACAACAATGCTATTTAATGAAAAACCTGTTCAAAAAGATTTGCTTATTTAAACAAATATGGTAGTTCTACGAGGTACCTTTGCACCTGAGATTTTCAGGTTAAAATTAACACTTTACTCGTCTCAGCCTTTCACTTCTTGAAGAGTTAAAGTATTTACTTAGCTCTTATCTTATTCCATCACCATCCTTTAAACGAATGTAAAATCGATTCAAGTGGTTCCTCAAGGTTTACGGGGAACTCTTAGTGTTTTAAGTTGGAATATTATAAACTGTCACATAAAGTGATGAACAATGTAGAATTAAACTAAATTTATGATGAATTGTTCGTTAGTTTACAGAAGCATATTTAACTAACAAATGTATTTTAGCGTAGATACGCTCTATTTGAACATTTAACGTAACTTTAAAAAATGAAACCAGCTATATTCACCAAAGTCATTTACCGTCTGTTGTTACTAATTAACAAGGCCATAATTTCAAAATAAACCATAAGTCCATCCTGCTCATTTTTAAATAGTTTTTATGATTGTGAGCTAGTGCAGAATATAGCTATATTTCTGCATTTTTCTGTATATTTCTTCTTCAAGAAATGAAACGGAAGAAGAAATGCCCCCCACCAACACGACACCTTCCGACCACGATACCGACGACAAGTGTAAATATTTGGTAAATAATATACATTAGTGTTAGTGATATAATGAAGATAGCATAAGAAGACCCGATGAAAATGCCACACAAATTGGCGAAATTGCACAGGGTGATATACAAACTTCTAGCTTAAGAACGCTGGTAACATAAGAAGACAATAAAAGTTCTTGAAACTGGGAGTAAAAATTAGTACGACAACGTCCTTGATTTTCACTTAGATTTGAAAAAAAACTACATAAGGTATCCTGATATAAAAGTTACTCTAACTGCTTATTTGGGTGTTAAATATAAATGGAAGGGTATCCTTCATAAAGTTTCACCTATTGTAAGTGTTATCTGAATCCACACCTTCATTAACCCCTTCTCAACCTAGCACCTTTGCCTCGGCCGTTGCAAGCAAACATGGCAACTATAGTATATCATTTTAATTCATAAAGATTTATTAATAAAGAAATATTTAGTTAAATACCTACCATCAAGCAATGATTGCTCTTAGAGTATACCTATAGATTCATTAGAGCTAAGCTCGGTCCCCAATTACAGTTGATTAAAGGTTGTACAAACTTACACTCAAATATAGGTTATACACAGTCTTCACACAACCATAATTAAGTTGGTTGTACTAATCCTCGTAGTTAACCTATGTAGTGTTGTATAGCTTGAATCCACAATTAATTAGCTAGTGGTAACAACTTAACCCTTAATCTAATAAAGTGTTGCACTAATTCCAATTGTTGAAAATATATGACGTTACATTACCTTACAATCAAATGCCTTTGTCAGTAATAACATAACTATGTTGCTTCAACCTAATAAGGTATGTTGCATTTGTTGAAGCTATTATATTGTCGACATAGGCTGTAGTCATTTAGTGTAAAAGCTTTGAAGTCCAATTATTTCAAATTTCAAGATGATTATAGTATACAAATTAAATTTAATAAAGTTATTCTGAAATATAGACATTAAATACAACAAAAAACTCCACAATAAGATCCCTGCAAATCCAAGGTTTTTTTTCGGGGACCGTGTCACACATTAAATTAATATTTGATTTATATTCTAATTTTATCTTCAGAAAAAAGTCCAATAAACTGACATCTACATGAATCCTCAGACTTGACTTACACCATTGATTATATTCACTATATTATTTATAGTAAATGCTTTCACAACTGTAGTTTAACATCAACTGGTAATCGTCCATTGTCAGTATATCAGGCCATCCCTCGAATTTGGAAATTTTCTTAAATATTTACGTTTGTTTTTCAACAAAAGTTTGATTTAGCAAACGTAACAAAAATGTTCATTTATAGATGAATAAAGTAATTTAAAAATATATGACAAAGGATTGTAGGACTATAAAGCAAAACTGGAAAATTATAAACCATGACTGAAACTATAATAATTGAATATTATTATAGTTTAAACTAACAATCACCAAATATTGAAAGATTTTATATGAAAAACTATATCTTGCTATTGCATTATTAATTAAGACAATGAAAGAAATTGAAATATAACCTCTTACAATCTATGAGAAACCAAAAAGTCTTAAATCAAATTAGGCAATTCTTAAAATTTTATTAACATGTAATATAGATAAAACCTGTGAGTCTTAGTCATGAGTTCAGTAAATTATGAACACAATTCTGAAGTAGATCTGTTTCATAAGAATTAAAAACATAGTAAAGTATAACATGTAACGTATAGTATAAAATGAATAATTGTCACATGTAAATTTTAAATGATCTAAAACCATAAGTACCCTGTTCAGCTAACTGAAAGTAGTAATTTTATATACCTATGTAAGTATTTCAAAAGTGAAAACTTTACCGTAAAGATATTCGTTTAAACCGTCAAAATTCCGTTTGTTGAATCGTTTAATTAATTATTCATCTACGGTCATACACACATATCATGAGTTAATTTTACTGAGATAAAAACCTAAATCAAATAAAAACTAGATTATAAACTATTTTAAGTTAATTTAGCTTGAACTGGTTAGTTAACAAATTTAGAAAATATAGTATTTGAGGTGTTAGCAAGTTCACAACTTGAGCTTGGATTGTTCTCAATAGGTGCCATTGTTTGTAAGTTTACAAAATTCTTTTAATTACTTTCATTTATATAATCAGGGTACTAATGATCTTAGATAATTGAAAATACTAACATGGGCTTCAAACAATAAATGTTTCACGGCTTTTAACTATGTAAGATTGGTTGTGTTCGCATGGTATGGGTTTCAGAATTTTTAACAAAAACTTGTTCTTTAAGTATTTTAACATGTTTTACCTTGTGAATTTGTTAGTTTAAGCTTTGCATAAACACTTCAATTGGACGAATCCTGGCATAGAGTAGTTTTGCATTGTGGTACTTTTAGGATAAACACCTTATTGTCTTGTTTCATAATAGTGTTCTGGGCATGTATGTTGTAAATCATCTTGCAAATATCCTAAACAAAGGGAACAAATATTAAAAATGTGAATAAACAAATTGCCAAAGAAGAAAACTAAGTGAAACTTTGAGAAGAGAACACCATAATAAATAGATACATTCACCACAAACTTGTTTTATTTATTTGAAATTAATTTTATTTATTTGAAATTGATATATTCATTTTCTTTCCATTGTTGTTAGTTTTTCTAATTCAATAATGACCTCTAAATAAATTAAGCTCGTATAAATATTCATTGGAACCAAAATTTCTTCTTATAAAACGAAACATTGACATTTATTGTAGCGATTCGCACACAGCTAAATGGTTCTCTATTAATACATTGTGGTAGGAAACTCTGTAAACCGCTTTTCAAATGTTCGAAATGTGTTGTGGTTTACATGTAAAACCACATAATTTCATAATTACTCCTTGGGTTATTATATAAATTAACACAGCATGATTAATGCCAATGTTTACTACTGAAGTTTGGTATATATGTTGTTGTATTTGTTCTAACCTATGAATTCACATGGGAGCTCATTTATACAAAGTGAAAAATATGAATATATTGTTCAGTACAGTATATTAATTTTGCAACAATTTATACGGAATTATTGACCCAGCGTTTATTCATATAGCAATATTGCATTTTAAAACATGGACATGGACAATTACGTATATACGTCCGTAAATATAATGTTATTTAAATAGGGAAACCCCTACTATAAATCCAATCAGTCAAATGGTAACTTGCTTGCTGGTTTGCTGTGGCAAGGGCATTTTTATTTTGGAACTGAATTTCAAAGAATTCAGAATAATTCCAATGTGAAAGGGCGATTTCTTATCAATAATTTTTTGTAAGAAACCAATGTTTGGTCATTACTGTTAGTAAACACAAACATATATTGCGTATACCTAAGGTGTGTATTGTGTACAAAGGCGTATGGCCTGTTATATGCTCTGCGACGCGCCGCACGCGGCTGCGGCTCGCTACATGCACGAAGGTGCACCTATTCTGCGACGCGCCGCATGCGGCTGCGGCTGGCTAGATGCACGACGGTGCACCTATTCTCCGACGCGCCGCACGCGGTACCGTCAAGTGTTGCCAACATGATCAAAACAAAACGCTCTTCAAAACACACCAGCATTATTTGTTTATTAAGTTTATGATAATGATGTAAGCCTACTTAATTGATTAAATAATCTTAAAAGATTCTTTATACACTCCGAATTATTATTTTACTGTCCATAATACTATTTATAATACGAACTATTATTATAATCGAGCTAGTTAATTTAGTCTATTAAGCAACAGTATGAGTTTCAGCACGGTGGCTTATTAAGCGCGCCAGGGAATTAGATGAATTAATCTAATTCATAGTACGGCGCACCGAAAAGTATAAAAGTGGCCTAAACTAAGCGTAGGTAGTTATACTAAGGTGTTTAATGTGTAAATAGGCGTATACAAATGAACACCAATCCAACAGTTTCCATCTGGTGGGGTTCCCTCTAGCTCAGTTTCTCTTATCATGTTCATCAAGTTGGCGTAATCAGTTTAACTTCAACACTTAAAATGATGTTCAGGATTCGCAATACACACTTCACCTCTAGCAACGATTGTTTAACCCTCTTAGGTTTTGAATTCACTAAAATACTAGAACGCAGCTTGAATGCCAAGGAGATTTTATGTAAGTATTTTATAAACATTTTAATTAGGAGATATTTCCTAAAAACTATAGAGGCTAGTTTTTATTTTTACTGAGGTATTTTATTCTGGGTGTGAGTAATTTTCGTCTTGATGAACAGTATCGTCATAACTTTTATCTAAAGTAATTTTCCAGCACCTGCTCCAATAAATTATTAAATCTCTTCTTGATCAGCATTGTACGTGTTATTAAATTTACGGAATGTAAATCAAATAAACGTCTTATAACACTTCAAATTTAATAAATTATTCCCATCCTCGGCTTTGCCTCATATGTGAAACTTGAACGCACACCGGAAAATGCCACTTTCGGTACTGTAATAGTAGGTCTAATGAAATATACTATTTTTCATTGTAAGTTTGTGCTTTTGATTTACAGAGTATAGACTATAGAGTCCCATAAAGTGTATTCTTATTTGATTTACGGGTTCGGTCAAAATGCCAGTATTCAATTACATGTTTCTCTTATACTTACATTGGACATGGATACTAAGAGAATGATAGTGGTTGGATGTATAAAACAGCTTCTTTGAACTACGTTCTTTAAAATAATCAGTAACTGTAACTAAGAACAATTTGAGTTAGTAACAATTGAGGAAAACATTAACTGGTAAAACATAATGAAATCAAATCATAATTCTTGAGTTTCCTCTCAGCTAGGTTATTGCTTTCAAAAGTTGTTCAACCGCTCTACTTGTGAAATACCTTGAGTAGTTAGGGACTTGTTCACGTTCAAAACCTTGACAATGTTAGATTAGTTAGAACACGGGGTTTGTTAGCAACACTCTACATTAGTTCAACTGTTCAACTATGGAAGTCGTTCCAAGAACACACTTGTACAATGACAGGATAAGTTTGTTTACTAAAGTGTTGTTGTTTTTCAAGAGACTGTCTATATAACAGCTAGGAATTGATGAGAAGTTTTGAGCCAATTATTGAGAAGTATTATAGAGCAAATTTGAGTTAATTCATGAGGTTTCACTTTTAACCGTATTCACTCAACTGTTCCGTGAACAAAGTTGAGCAAGACACTACACGATATGGCCTCTTAGGTGTTTGTTCACCAAAGTGCTGTTATTGTTACAGTCCTTAAGAGAGCTTTGAAACGATCGCCACTTTGTTTGGCTACTAAAAATTATTTTGTACCAAAACCATAAATGTGCAGTTATAGTACTGCACAATTAGCCAAGAGATTACCTAACCTCAACATCCAGACCTAACCTAACCTAACCTAACCTAACCTAACCTCAACATCTAGAGTGAAAGCCAACTTTGGACTCCGCTAAAATATGTCTAGCTGAACTTAATTGCAGGCATGGTAATGAAAATGCGTTTGGTAATTCAAGCAAATGCATTAAAAAGAGAATGAACTATTCAAACAGGGTTTTTACCGAGCGAGCTAAGTTTGTGATGAGAATTGCTTTGTTTGTGAATCCGGACAGACTAAAACACAATTATTAAAAAAATAATCACAAGCTGAGACAATAATATTTTTTTCATACTTTAGTAAAAACAACGGTTTTCAATACATCCGTTGTGGGTATAGCTCTTTTCGTCCCTAGGGAGTCAAATTTCTTTCGATCCCTAGGGAGTAAAAATTAGCTGGAGTGATAACGTCAAAAGTACATTTTGGTCACTAATAGCTTCGATTGTAAGCAATCGGTTACATCGATAAGATCTAATCAATTTTATGTTAATTGTGACTTTTTGATCGTTTTCGACGGGATTCAAATTGGTTTATATCTAAGAAGATGGTGACACGGTAAAACATATTTTTGCACTGAAAGCCGAATAAATTCAACACACACGAGCACAATCGTGATAGACAAAATGATTCAATTGCTTACTAAGCAGCTGTTTTGCATAGTAGTAAAATTTAAAACAAGATGGAAGTTATTTTAGGATTTTGTCTTGTTATGTTAAGTATTTTGGTTCTGTATCTTAGTTTGCGTTATTGCATAAGTGGGTGAAACGGCTATTTAAATCCTGTTAAAAATTAAAATAATACTAAAATAAAACAAAATTAAAACTACTTAAATTTAAAACATTAATTACTAAATTAAAAATAATACTAATATTTATAATACAATTTGATATACATAAATTTACCATGTTGTTAAAGAGAGAATGTGAACAAAAACTATTAAATATTCTAGTGTGATGTGTGTTTCATGATAACATAATTCCTGATACTTATAAGACTTGTGGACCAGTTTATGTTTGTATGAAATCAACCATAGCTTTTAAAGACATACAGAAGAGCCCTTTTCTTGTCAACATTGATATAACTACGCAGCGATTGAATTTGTTTTAAATATTTTCGTCATCAAGAAAAAAAGTCGTTCCAAACTGAAACAATCTGGTGGTGTGCCAAGCTCAAGACAGTTCCACAGCGCGTTTGTCTGCGGTTGGAGCGGTTACCCAAGTTGATGTTACATGGAAGCTCCAAAGCTGCAAATGTAACTTTAAGTAATTTGTGTTTTTTTTTTAACCAAACAAAGTTCACTATTATAATGGTCTAGGCAGATTTTAGTGGTTCCACATGACACTTACAGTACTAACCCTACTGTAGGGTTCTATCCCTTTCAATTTTAAAATAATCAGAATTTATAATCGATCACATAAGCAAATTTCCATAAGGTATGATGTTTACCGTACTTTTATACACAACATTTATACATACTTTGTGTGAAATTTATCTCTTTGTTTCCTGTATACCGCTCATAATTTAGCAAAACACATCCATTTTAGTGTCAGGATTAACATTTGTGTTTAATTTATAATAAGTTGACAAATAATTTTTTTTTTTATTTCTTTGACTTCTGGATAGTTTGATGACGTTACTTATTTTTATTTATTTAGTTCTCGTATATATTTATTTCATCGCAACACTACAAGACAGGTTGAAAACCCCTTATCAAGTAGCATGAATATGTTACAACTATTTTACATGCATAATACATAATAAATATACACCATCTTGCTGACGAAATAACCTCAAGCATTATATCAATGCAACTACAATAAACAATTAAATATCAATTCACAAAGTACAAACAAATCTCTTTATAATATGTGAGGGTTGGCAAAATAAATCGTCTTTGCAAGTAGAGGACTTTAATATATTGAGTTAATATTAAAGGGAAAGCATAAGTGAGTGGTATATTATGTTAAATCCTACAAAATCTGCTGCTCTCGCACTCCCAGCGGCTTCAGATTTTGAATATATCTGTAATCCAAAAGAAAAATATTGAAGGCATTCCAATTAAATAAAAACATAAATCCTGTCTTAAAACGCTATAATTTTTACATTATTATATATAAGGTAATATATTTTCCCAATTTATATTGGCCATCTCCAACCCGTCTGAAAAATAGGTACAATGTAATATGGATACTGTAAATATTTAAGTGATGTGAGGGAAAATTTAGTTTGAATTTACTACATACTAATTTTGTAAATATATTTTACGTTGTGTAAAACATTAAAATTAGAAAAAATAAAATCCCCAGACTACTATTTATAACACTGAAGACAGACAAAGGTTCGTAACCTATCATATATTTTTGTCTCTCATCTAGGTAACACGTGTGGTAATATATTACGGAAAGTAAATAAAAGAAACGTCTTATAACACTTAAAACATATATTTACGCTTATAATGTTACTCACAAGACGGTAAATATACAAAAAAAGGGTGATCGATTTCGATTGGACACTCCAATCATCATCAGACCCAATAGGCGAATCCATTGGGTCTGATGATGATTGGAGTGTCCAATCGAAATCGAATACCACTTACCATCTTTTTTGTATATTTACCGTCTTGTGAGTTATAAGCGTAAATATATGTCCTAAGTGTTATAAGACATTTCTTTTATTTACTTTCAGTAAATTTAATAACACGTACAATGCTTATCAAGAAGTAATATATTAAACATGATTTTAACAGAAAATTCATAGTAAATTATGTAAGCTGTAATGATATATCGGTACTTTCCTGTTAAAGGGAACATTCATTACTATCGATGATTTTTTTCTCGATATATCGATGTTTTTGTTTTCCGATCCATTACAAATTGTCTGTTATATGGATTAAGAAATGAAACTGTTCTAAGCTAACCTACCATAACCAACCAAACTTGCTGTACCATTTAAAAACTTTCGTTCGGGTTTGAATATAAAAGGCAAGATATAAACACGGAATTTTTAAATGTTACAGCAAGTTTGGTTAGTTATGTTAGGTTATTTTTTTAGAACAGTTTCATTTCATTAATGTTTGTTGATACTGAACAATATTTTTCATAGTTATCAGCTGATATGTTTCAATTGGTTAATATCGATATATCGAAAAAAATCATCGATAATAATGAATGTTCCCTTTAACAGGAAAGTACCGATATATCTAACAAATCAAGTATAAGTCAATGATTTTTTGAGGCTTTAATCTGTTATCTTGTTTAGATAACTATGATCACTTTTGTATGATGGCACGTTTTAGTGTTTAATAATTCCTTGTGCATGCTCATGCTTTTTACCATTGCATTTTGTAAGTTTCATTTAGCAGTTTAAAATACCGAGAAAGTAAATCTGTTTTAAAATGACAAATTCCATTTACTATTAAAAAACACTTTATTAAAGTTATATCTAGGGTATGCATTTTACAAAATATGTCATTAAACACCAATACAACATGTACTTTTTTGTATATTGGTGGACAACAAAGTGCCATTTACACATTTAGAAAACCAAGCATTATTTAAAATTACGTGGTACTTTGGTTTGTGTTGTAAAAGGGTATGTTAGGTTGTTTATGAAATACATAATTTATTTTGTAGCGTTAAACATTTAATATGGGTAAAATCCGTAACATAATGATTGAGGAATTTAAATCCTTATACTCTGTAATAACCAGGCTAAACATAACGACACCTCGGCCTAGATATATGTAAAAGGGGTTTTAGCGTATATTGTAACATAATAATATGTTCATAAGCAATTAAGTATCACTATGTTTGTAATGAAGATCAATTTAACATTCTTAATGATCAAGAAACTTACAAAATTTGTATTTTGTATGTGGTTAAAAAGTGAATTAATTGAATGGAAAAATTCACCGTATAAAGAGAGCAAATTCTTTTCGCTGTGGCCATTTATTCAGCGACTTGGAGCAATAAAGAGTGCTTGGATAAAGATACTACACACAAGGACTTAGTTTATTTATTCTTTGTATATTTTGTTCTCTCAGTGTTCATATTATTTTTTTCAACATAATAACAGACAAAGGTAATTTAAAAAAGTTCAAACCAATACTCCAATTGGTAAAATATTAATATGCTGATAATATACTGATCAATAAACTTAAAAACAACCATTAAAATGCAGATTTTAATTAGATTTATTTAAATTTTATTTCCCTATTTGTAATCGGACTAATGATTTTACTACGATAAGCTTAAAATAATTATTTAAGCTCACTCAATTTTAATGAAAAATGTAAACATCGTGTTAACAAAACGACCCCTCTTCGCATCTTTTATACATGCTTTCACCTACTTTTGACCAGGTATTTAATAAAGACTTTCTGAATATTTGTAGATGCTGCGTAGTTTACATGAAGGGCTGGAAGCGAGTCGGTAAAGAATATATAACGTAGACGTAGTGGAACAACCAAACGGAAGTTATACATGACTTATATTCCTAAATAAATAAATGAACTTTACAAGCGAATGGGCTATTCCTAGTTGTATCAACTTAAACCACGGCCGCCTTTAACTACAGGCCGCGGAGTGGTAGAATTGGCAACGTTGCAAGTGGTGTTGTTCAATGACAGACGTCCCATAAGATAACATGACAGACAGGTGACATCAGCTCATTAATTCACACTTTTTTTATTTAAATTTAAATTTATGAACATAAATTTATTAAAATATTGAAAATAAAACATACAGAATTGAAAACCGAAAAAATATGAATTAAAATCTATATCTGTACATTTTTAAGCGGAGTCAATATTGTCATAGTCCAGTAAGCAATCTTTCGTAAATACACAAATACCATTAGCTGCTTCCAAACAAAAACAGCTGTTACAACACCACTTGCAACGTTGCCAGTTCGAAGGCCGCGGCCTGTACAGTAGTTAAAGGCGGCCGTGACTTAAACACAGTTTTTAGACACACACAGAAACCTACGGCTCTTACCAAAGCTCATAGCTATTGTTTTTGACAGGTTATATGTTTTTAAATGTTTAACATTCTGTTCTCCAGCGTACAACAAAATAGAGGGTACAATTATGATAACCAAGCCAATTTAAAATACTTTTCTAAATTTGTCAGTGTTAAATATTAATTAACAATTTTTAAAAATATACAAGCAATAGCATTTTTGTTTTATTGTATAGTGTTTATTTAATTATTGTAAAATAAATACGTCTTCCAGCGAACTGAACAGAAATAAAAATGTATATGTAATTTTATGATACAGGGATTTCATAAAATAATGGTGGGGTTTTAACTTTCTGTAAGACTATTATAAGACGAATTAAATATTTCATATTGTTACCCCTGCATCCGGTAGATCAAACAGTTTTGTTTACATTCATTAAAAACAGCTGTGTCGGTTTTTGTGCTAATCGACAAACTACTTATTCTTTTACATAAACGTCAAGTTGTATTTTCTTTACAAAACTGTTTTCCGTAAAGAAAAGGCTAAATGTTTAGTGCTATTTAGTGAAATAAAGTCAGTGACTCTAGTACAAAGGGCATATAGAATAATTCAAAACATAATTAAAAAAATTGAAATTCAGCCCAACGAATAGAAAGAATCAGAGATGCAGTTTCCATTGTAACAAGAGAAATGTAGCACGTGTATGCTGAAATAGATCATCGTCTGGACTTCTGTAAAACAATATGGTTATCATGTGGCTTATTAGCTATGTATAAAATATTTTTGATGTCAGGAACAAAATAATTTGTTTTTTGTGTGTCTTTTCTCGTTTTCTTTTTATTTCATAACTAAACAAACATTTCTTTTATGAAAACCCTGTACATTAGTTTATTTTAAAAGCCACTCTAGAAAAGTATTAAGTTTAGTTGTTTATCTTAAATTAAAAATGCTTCCTAATATTTGATTTACTCTGCTTATAAGCAATCAGTTATTCCCTTTCTGAACAGTACACTTAAGTTTTTGTACTATCACTTCCATACCACAGGTAAATGTCTAGTTCTCGCAACAGGACATAACATGATACTACACTCTTGAGTGTACTTAGCTCTTGAAGAGATAGAGTAGAGCTATAAATACTTAATATTACTTGTTTCCCTCCAGAGTCTGTTTTAGTTTTTTACATAATGTTGAATGGAACAAAACTATTAACAAAAATGGCATATTTTTGGAAGGTATGACACATCTGGCATTCTCCAATACATATTCTTAAATTGTATTTAACAACTCTCAGTCATGTACTTTTAATAGAGTAATTTATTTATAAACCACGTGCGTTTAATTACAATTTTCTATTTGTAAATGTAATTCGATCTCTTTATATAGAAAATTTTGTAAGTAAAACTTAAAATACATCATTCAAACTCGATCATTAATTATGTGTATTCTCAAATATTCTTCCCATTCTGAATTCTCTTAAGTACGTCTATAATTCTATATTGTGGGTCCTAATAAAAATAACTTTTTCAGATATTAAAAACCCAACTCATTTCAATACATGCGAATTGATCCTACCTGTTACCCCTGTTACTTGGATAAAAATAACAACAATAAAGTTAAAAATAATACCTTCATGTTTTTTCATAACTATTGATTAAGTACTGAAATAATATGTACATATATATATACAACTCTAACTTTGATATATATATCATGTAAAGATTTATTCAGGATATTAATAAATATTTAAGTATACTTTATTATTTCTCGTATGATATTGAATTTTCATTGATGATTATAACATAGGATGTAAAAAATACTCGTTGATTGCAAATTAATGATACATTTTCATTTGCAAGCCACTAAATATGCGAACGTTATATTTTGATAGAATACATATAATAAGTATTGATTACCTTAGTTTGGAAAACAAAAGATAGTAAAAACTGTCTCTGTTCTCGTCAAGCCTAGAAGTAAAAAGGGAGCATTAGATGTATAAAATAGTAATAACTATTGTTCAGCTCGTCAACAGGTTACATTAGCCATACGTTAGTGTTAGATGTGCGATTGATGAAGTGATAAAGACAACCTTTGTACGAATCAGTGAACAGAATCAGAGTTTCATTCCAGACGAGATGTTAAAAGGATCGCTCTCTGAGCGTTGTTATATGCTTGGTAATGTTTAACATATTGTTACCTAGTGGTTTCTTCCCGGTTGATTTCTTGGATTAGAATAGGACCGCAGCTTCTCCGGCTTGTCGTAAGAGGCGACTAACTGGGGTGGGAGATCCTTCTCTTCCTGATTCCAAGTTTTTCTGAGACCAAGTTTTCTTATCTTATGCTTGGTTCTCGAAATCATCTATCGTCTCTGTTATTCTTTCTTGTTAACCCCCTTCCAGGTATTTTCCTCCTTCTTTTTCGGCCGGTGCAGACTAGGGGGTCCTGGTAGTTCCCCTAGTATGCAGAGGTGCCGATGTGTGCCTCGCCCTTTGGTGCGTCAGAGGCCGAATTATTCAGGCCCTAGTAAGAAAGTGCGGCATGGGTGTAGAGGTCGGGCTATGCACATCCACGGACGATGATAATTTCAATTGATGTCCGGTAAGTCTGTTCTTCCAGTACTTAGAGGCCTTGTCCCCGAGGGTATACCCGTTCCTGGCTATTCTAGGTCACCATTTGCCACAAAGTATGCTGGAAATTGTCACGAGGCACTCAATTTAGAAAAGTACGGAGTGTTTGATGCCAATATTGTCGACAAGAAGTGGTAGCGTTTCAGCGGGGAAGGCTACCCCTCCAGGTCACCCTTTCTGACCCTCCAAAGACGGTAACGCGTTTGTTAGAGAAGGGTACGACAGCCACCAGCCTTCAAGTTTGGTGAAGAGATGTTGGAAGAACACCATAGGCATGTTGCTGTCAAAGTGCTCGGGAATGGTTCTCCTATTACTACGACAGGAATATTTTGGCACAGAGAATAATGCTGGCTCTGTAACATGGAACGAAACAATTCAGGCAATGGACATGCTTTGAAACTATTAAGATGCAAACCAAGTGGATAGGAATGGCGTAGGCAAACTCAAAGACCTTGGTTTCGTCTTCGCTTGTCGGGTAGTGAGTTAGGTGGAAAGGGTGGTGTCCCTGCCCGGCGACATGGCGCCGTCTTCAGCAACTCGGAACCTGATCTCCATTTTCGTCATGGAGAGGCCAATATGGAAAGAATTGTCAATTCGTTTTTCTCACCTCACCGTTTCCTGTTTTGCCCGCTCACTGAGTGAGCTCATGTGGGTGGACGACTATTCAGTCTTTAACTCCAACTATTCAGTCTCAATGAGACGGCCATCCTGTCCCTGAAAAACAACAATGATCCATTATTAGGATATGATACAGTTCATTCTTTCATTTAATATTATTCAGATTTACATTACACTTACGACTTTACTTTCTTTATGAAAATCTAGGTTTCAATGTGTATTGGTGTTCTTTTGATAAGAGTTAGCTAGAATTGTACTACATTACAAATTGTCTCACGTTAAAATCGGTTGTTTAAACTTTCATCACACATTAAATTTAAACAACTTTTTTTCAGGAGGCTGATTCGAAAGGCAGCAACTTTGATACGCTCCATGTTCTTCTTTTTATTTTGTGTGTTACCTTCCGGATTACTTTATTACTCATTTCTGGATTACTTTTCTTTGTTTTAATAATTGAGATGTTATTATAAATAAAATATATTTCATCAGTTTATACATTGGGTTGTCTTCAAAGATCCGAATGAAAATACAGTATCCACAAAATTGCTAAGCCAATGTCACAGAGTTACTGTTCCGACATCCAGCCCTTGATGTTCATAGCCAAAGTACAGTATTAGGGAGTGTTGGTTCTTTTGATATCTGTTCACAAGAATGCTTCTTTTGTTGTGAACATTGTGCCGTACGAGCTGGTCTTATAACTAGCATCATACCCCAAGATATTACACCACTAAGTAAAGCATCAAGTTTCTCTTTTTGTAGAAAAAACAGAATGTGGTTTTTACGTGAAATACTACCTACTACTATCATTTTACTATTGCATGTAATACATATTGAAATGCAACTTACGTGTTTTCAGAGACAATGTTTTATAATGTTTTTATGAAGTGTATTCTATTGAGTCATCCCGTGGGAATTATTGTGGAAATTATGGTACATACTACCATAAAAGATTATGTACTTTAAGGGAAGGATTAGCCTTCTCCAGCTGTTACTATTATTAAGAGACGAGATAAAAACGTTGAGAACACCTCATTCATAACAGACAATTAACGATTTATTTAAAAAATATAACTGATTGTTAACCAACTAAACTAATCATTTAATAGAGAAGTCTTGGCTTATACAGTACAAATAGACTTAGTTATCAGCGTTCTCTTGGCGAGTAAGAAGTTGCTTTTCGTACAATTACTTTCCCACAGCAGTTTACCTAGAACAATTCGATAAGTAGACTTGAAACGCACCTTATCGCTTTTGTACTTTAGTTAAATTGACTTAGAAAACCTAAGTTTGTATTCTAAACTCTGGTTCGACTTGATTTGTTGTGCAGTGCTATTTCGTAAATTATCATTGTAGTTATTTAAGTTGCCATATTGTGTTTACTGTTGTATTTAGATGTGTTTAAATAGCTTCTTCTTTGTCGTATTAAAGTAATAGATAATGTATGTTTGACATATCAAATACAAATAATTTTGAGGACAAACTTATCAGAATATTACCATTACTCAAAAAATTTAATTCACTTTAGTTCATAATGTTATATTTAAGTGATGTTTATTTTTTATGGTATATACTAAGGACAACTTGATGAAAATATTATCATTGATCAAGCAATTTTACTTACTTTAATTCAAACTGTTTAAGCGTTCTTGTTTACCTACTCTTTAGCTTATAAAACGATAAGGATAGATTTAGAAAACCACCCTTGACCACCACATGTATTCAATTCTTGTTAATAAAATTCAATAACTAAATTTATGTTAATGTTCTTTAATTAATAAACACACGATCTATATTATCGATTGTATACTTTTTAGCATTTTATATGCAATACAAAATTGAATAAAAGTATTAAACATAAATTGTACTCTGTGTAAATGGAGCATATTTCTTTCACGATCGTTTATTCGGCGGCGCAGTGTAATAAAGAGTTCTTGGATAAGATACCAACGCACAAGAGGACTTTATTCTGTGTATTTACTATTCGTATATGTTTTGTTTATAAATATTGTTATGTTTTCAAATTTTGTTTTATAAATTTGTAGGTGTAAAGTATTCATAATAATTGTAAAAAGGACTTAAAGCACAAAGTTTGAATTGGATTGGTTATTTGATAGTGTTTTCTAACTACCATTAAAAGCCATACTTGCATTGAAAGGCTGTTTTTTTTTCTGATATTGTGACCCGTTCTTTGACAATGTTCAGCAGATTTGAGAGCCTTATGGTTTTTTGTTATTCATATATAACTGTCCAGTGATATGAGGCAATAGGAGGCGCTATAAGATACTAGGAGGCACTAGGAGGCCCTAGGGGGCGCTTAGGGGGCACTAGGAGGTCCGCTTCTTCAGCTTTTCTCCGGTTGAGCCTGTTGCAGAGTCGCTGCATGTGGTCTGTGTAAGATTTAAGTAGTGTATTGTACAATTATTTCTGTGATATACAAATTGTATTTATCCTGCTTGTTGATGCATGGATTTATTATGAATTTATTTTCAAATAAGTGTAATCTGTTTATGTCTTTATCGTGTTTTCACTTTTGTCTTTACAATGTCATGCCCTGTTTAAACCTTTATACAATTATTTAGTCAGTTTATATTTATATTTTGATACACTTTTGTGGAAAAATCTCAAGTTTAGTAAAAATTAAGTTTACTGTCTGTAAATTGGTTGTTTGCCCTTAAAATATATAAATAAATAAATAGAGTAAAACCAGACCAATGGTCAATCTCATTTTACTTGGAACACATATTTTCCTCAGTACTTACTACTTATTTTTATAGCTGAATTTATTAATCTATTTATACACAAATTTTAAACCAGTTGTTCCCTTTTAGAAAGCAAATTTTCTAGCTTATCATCGATACTATACACGTAAAAGTCTAGTTGTTGCTACAGGATAGAACATTTAAGACCCCCTTGAGGGTACTTTGATTATCGAAGCTGGAGCGCCATGAAAGACGCAGTCGAGCAATTGACAGATTTAAATACTGTAGACTGGTTTTATTTTTCCTACTTTTTAATACTTCTATAGAAAATACTGTAATAAATACAGTGTTTTTTATATGCATAACGTTTACTTTTATACTTCTTAATTTGTAATTGACAATTCTCAATTACTTAAAATAATCTTTAAAAGGTAATGGATCTTGTTAGAAACACTTGTCATTAAAACTTATTTATATTAAATTTGTTTTGTTGTATTTTCATAATATTCCACAAATTTAATTTCATCATTCTTTGTCTGTAAAATATTTGTAAAATAATTGAAACATATAATATATAAAAATGGATTGTCATATTCGCTGTATTACAGTTATTTCATGGGCTTCGCCGTAAAATAATACAGTAGATAATAATAACTTTATAGGCTTTTTCCAAACCAGTAATCCTGTGATTTATTATAAACAAAAAGCTTTAAAAAACGTGGAGTTCATTTATCTTGTGAATTGTTTTGTTTCGGAATCATATGTTTCTTGTAATTGGATTTGTTTTCAATATATTTCCAATTAATAACATGAGATGGTATCCCTGAGTAATTACATTAATTAATTAAATTGTCTCATAGTATTTAATATTGGTGAAAACAAATTTCATTGAAAGTTGGTAATTGAATGTATCGTCTGAAAACCACCTATTGGCAAACTTAACATTGATAAACATTTTTTGTTTTATAAAAACTAATTCCATATCTAAAATCGGCGTTTAAGAATATGATATTTCTAATTAACGACACAAAGTCTAACAATAAAAAAAAAACTTAAGTTAAACTACAGAAGGCTCTCATTGCCTCTTAGCACCTCCTATCACCTCACAGCGCCTCGTATTGCCTCCTAGTGCCTATTAGCGCCTCATAGAACCTCGAATTGCCTCCCAGGACCTTCTAGCGCCTCGTATTGCCTCCTAGCGCCTCCTAGGACCTTCTAGTGCCTCCTAGCACCTCATAGCACCTCGTATTGCCTCCTAGCACTGGTCAGTTATAGATGTATAACAAAAAACCATAACTATCGGTGAGTTTGTCAAGAGTTTATACCATACGTTAATCTTAGAGGTGCGGTTGATATAAAGACAGCCTTTGTACGAATCAGTGAACAGTTTCTTCCAGATGAGATGTTAAAGGATCGTTCTCTGGTCGTTATTATATGCTAGGACATTTAAAACACAATTTAAATATTAGAAACAATATAGAGAATTTATTTGTTTAAATATTAGTTCAAGGTAAAATTGCAACACGAAACTTTCTTTATGGATATATAGGTTTTACAGTATATTTTGGTTCTTCTAGTATGAGTTATCTAGATGTAAGCAATTACATTAAAAGTTGTCTGTTGTTGATCTTCGTCATGAAGATTTACATTTTTTAAATTATCTGGGTATCTGAGGGGATATAGTGCTCACCTTCGAATCTGAAGGTCACCGGTTTGACTTCAAGCAAAGATAGTTTCCAGACCCATATGAAATGAAATAGGGTATACTTACATAGGGATATGAATTACTGATTCTATCCAACGAAAATGTCAGCGTTATGTAGTAACAAGCATTACCTATTGACCGCTACCTTTCAAAAACGTAAAAAAATTCACTGACGGGGAGAGCAAAAAAATAATCACGGTTATTTAAGGAGGCTAGTACCAAATGTATAAAATGAGATACATTTAATTTTCCTCGTTTTAATACTTTTGTACATAATATATTCTTTCATTGGTTAACTTTAGTTTACTTTTACGATTTCGAATGAAAATATCCACAAAATTGCTAAGCCAATGTCACAGAGTTACTGTTCCGACATCTACCCCTTGATGTTCATAGCCAAAGTACAGTATTAGGGAGTGTTGGTTCTTTTGATATCTGTTCACAAGAATGCTTCTTTTGTTGTGAACATTGTGTCGTACGAGCTTGTCTTATAACTAGCATCATACCCCAAGATATTACACAGCTAAGTAAAGCAACAAGTTTCTCTTTCTCTTTTCCAGCAAATCATTATGTTTTCTTCTTTCACTAATCAGTACATAATACTCTTCTCTCACAACTGCTTGATATCATTTCATCCGTATATTTAGTTTGAAGTAAAAAAAAACTTTTCTGCATTTTCTCGTGTATATTTCATATTGACTCGTATTTCTAATTTGACTTATATTTTATATTGACTCGTGTATATTTTATATTGCACTTTTAAAACTATAAAATATAGTCAAAACAGAAACATTTAAGCTAATGTTAATTGATAAAAAATAATTGAATAATAATAATAATTGAACAGCCATCCACGTATATTCACTCTTGATCATAGTTGATTTATTACTGTTAAGCATGCACAACAATGTACTTTAACTGTATTGGTTATAACCTTTAAATGAATAAATGAAATGAAAATGAAAAATAAAAATGTTTAGTAGATAATAATCTACGTCTTGTAGTCTTGTATGTGAGTTGTTGAACCGTACGAGACTTGATATTCGAGAAGGGCTGTCTTGTCTTCTTGTCTAATCAGCTGTTTTCACCCCTCAAACACACCCTTCCCTATCATTTTCCACTAACATAACACTAACCACCAATAAATAGTGGCATAGGTTTTAAAAACAATGTTTACACATTAACTCTAAATGGTTTTCTTACTTAGCTAAAGTGTTTCTGATTAACATGCTGAATTCAAAATAACATATAGTAGCTATGGATTTTTGTGAAGCTACGATGTCTTACAAAATTGTTTTGTTAATTTATGAATTACTATGAGCAGTTTTTTATTATTGCTAAATTAAGGCACTTCAACTTATTCCATCATTCTAGGACACTTTGTTTCTTATAGTTTTTTTTTCTTTTATTAGTTTAGAGATGACTTTTTCGGATGAATATACATCCATAGTATACTAGCCGGTACATCCTACTAATATTATAAATGTGAAAGTATGGATATTTGTGTGTAACTCTGAAGTTCCATAAGCATTTTATAGTTATACGCCAACCCCGTACGAAGGACGGGTACTCTGCTGGTAAGAAATAATTACAAGAGTGTGTACAGCATGGGTTTTCTTACAAACAAAGTGATCTGCACTATGATGTATTCTGTCTACGATGTCTTTAAAAAATTCTGAAAACGGTGAGGACTTAAATTCGAACCCTGTGGTACACTAGATGAAACTACAAATTCAGTAAAATAACACCCTTGAAATACTATATATTCTGTAAAATAAATAAGGGGATAGGAATTACAATGCTGAGAATTATAAAGTCATAATAATTCAGTTTGGACTTTGGACAAAAGTATCAAACTACTGACTGTAGAAAATTCGTTTTCCAAATCTTTGTTCTCAGCTTGAAACATTTGCAAGGTTGGTGTTCATAAAATGCTACGGGAGGAAAACCATGCTGATAGTTTAGTTGTATGGAGATTTTACAGTTACGATTCATGTTTGCAAGCGTTGACTAAATAAGTCTTTGAATTCTTTATGCGATTGCATTGCTGAGTTTTAGACTCTTAGTAGAGAGCTATACTTTACTAACACTACTAGGGGTCTTACATTTCGCAGTCCAAGTGAAGTAGCGTTGACCTAGATCTGGTGTTGTGCTGATTTAATATGTTTATCAACAAACGATGTTTCAGTTTTTGTTTTAAAATATTTAAACTTGACATTTTTCCAAAAATATTTATGATTGCTTAAAGTGGTTGGTATACCATAAAGCGCAACTTAGTTTAAACAGATAGTTTAAAAAACAGTCACATTCAAAAGTAGATGAACTACTGTTTGAACACAAGTTAAACACGAAATTAATGTATTCGCAAGAGTACATATTTATGATTTGTTGCGGTCAGTGTCGACTGTTCAAATCATTCTACCAACTGTTTAAAATACACTCTAAAACTATCACTCATAACTAATTATGAATAATAACTGGTCAGGAATTCCTTAACGGAGCGTCAATCAATATTTTGCAAAGCAGTTTTGTAATTAAATGTGAAAACGGTCGTGGACTCCACGTGACTCTGAAACACGTGTTTCAGTAAGTTGTAATCAGCTGATTATAAAAATATCCGCACCAGAACCAGTAATGATTTCTTGGGTGGACTTTTATGTCACATACAAAACATCCCACGGTTGCAGTTATTTGTGAAAGGTTACCGAGCGTTTTGTTCAAATTGCTGAAAGTAACTTTACTGTGTTTACTTGGGTGTTTTCTGTTTATTGAAATTGTTTTATTATAATAGATTTTTTTATTCGGTTACATTGTTAATTTACTAGCTTAGAATGCGAGATGTGTTTTGTAAATTACTTATATTTAATTTACCTTTAACCTAATGTGGAAATTTCAAAATATACTTTACTTGTAACTCTGTAAAGAAGTTTGCATAGGTTGGCAAAAACGTAAAATTTAATAAAGATTAATGTACTAAAGGTATAAAAGTTAGCCTATCCGTCCCAATAACTAATATAAATTAGGGTTGTTATTTATAAGGCTAATCAAGATATTATTAATAAGTTACCCCCGCCGCAGGAAAACTGAAGACCAGACAAATTTCCATCCTCATTGGATTTTCACGTTAATATTTCCTCTGATATGTCATAAGTATTCCCTATTTAGAGGTTTAATGAGTACTTAGGTTTAATGAAACAGTAAAAGAAAGGTAATCAAATGTTTGTTTAGTGAATTGTTGTATAGCTTAGTAATAAATTAATAAATTCGCTAAGTTTGATCAAAATATATCTAAAATCTAAATATATATAAAATCTAAATATATATATTGTTGTAACAAGCAAACAAAAGGAGTTTACTTCTTTTAAATAAGAATGAAATAAAAATTTCCAAATTATATTGGTATCATTTTACAGGTCTTGACGAAACATACAAATTGACATAAAGAAAACCAAAATCGGCCCACTAATAACAAAATGGCGCCCCAAAACGTTTCAAATCCAAATAACCATGAGGGTGACTGAAAATTAACTTGCACCTCCTTTAACTTTTTAACTATTAGAGATATTTGAAATCGGTTTGCGGCAACTTGTTTGGATATGAAGGGCTTCAATAATTATGGTCAGTTTTGAACATATTGCCCTTAGGGGTAGCAGGGATAGGGGGTAGCTCAAAAATTTTCAAATAGCAAGTATAGTCGAGTTTGGTATCATTTTACAGGTCTTGACGGAACATAACACTTATCATAAAGTAAATAGAAATTGGACCAATAATAACAAAATAACAGCTCAAAATGATTAAGAAAATGGTTTTTGAAAGTAATTTTGAACTGCCAATTTGTTTTTAATGGTCCGATTTCTATTTTCTTTACGTTAAATGTTATGTTTCGTCAAGGCCTGTAAAATGATACCAAACTCGACTATAGTTGCTATTTGAAAATTTTTAGCTAAATTTTTACCCCTGCTATCCCTATGAGCAAAATGTTCAAACCTGACCATAATTATTGTAGCCTTTCATATCCAAACAAGTTGCCGCAAACCGAATTCAAATATCTCAAATAGTTAAAAAGTTAAGGGGGGTGCAAGTTACTTTTCAGCCACCCTGTATACTAAAACACGTCAGTGTACAAAACTATTTTCTAGAGGGTGAAACAAGGGTTACCCTTTTTCACCTAAACATTAGGTCGTAATTACTCAAGCTATCGTGCTATCAAGCTATTGGACACAAACACATAAAAAAGAGCGGATTGTGTTTTTGGTCTTTGGGGTTATCAAAAGACAAAAGTAGTTCGGTCCCGAGTTTAGGTCTTACCATGAGACCTATGGTAAAACGTATTTCCTTTATGGGAAATTTTATATTCCGTCTTTGGGAAATTTTCTATTAAGCATCATAGTACATCAACTGAGGGATAGTCAATTTTACAGAAGATTATTATACGTTGGCATAACTTACTAGCAAAAACAGTTTGGTTTATATCGTTGTTGTAAATGCATAAAACTACAAAAAAAATGATGCCTCAAACCAGATGGATAAAGATATCTTGCTTGTCATAGGATACCCAATACAAAGCATCCCATCGACCATTCTTGCAATTAAATTAAGTCAGTTTGTTGCTCAAACGTCTAATTAGACAAACCTAAACATTTCCAACAAGATCGGTGACAGTCTCAGTCCTGTTTAAGGTTTAAAGACAGAAAGAAATATTATTTAACTAGTTCAAGTGCAATCGTATTAATACCGTATTCAAATTAAGTTCAAAGCAATAAAAAATCTGAGCACACATGAAAAAGTGTGTAAACTATGGTAATTTATTCTATAAAATTATATTATTAATACTGTATACCTGTCAAAGAGCAGTATTGATTTAGATTTGATTTTAGCGTGCATTTTATACCCTTAATTACCTACTCATAATTCTTAAATTGCGTTTAAACACCCATAAATCGCATTAGACTGCTCTTGTATGTGGCTAACGTATTTTTACAGTACAAATATTTCGCAAAAATTGTTACGTTTTCAAATTACCATTATAGAATGAGTACTATTATTAAGTACTGATGGTACCCGTACCGAGAAACGATAAATTATTAGGAACCGGTATCGGTACCAACAGCGAAAATTTGGTACTGGCACATCACTACTCATCGACAACATATCATATGTTTAGAAAGAGTAAAACCAAATACAAAGCAATTCAAAGAATTCCTGAAAGCCAAAGAAAACAGCTGTTTATTATTGGGTAGTCAAATGAGACTAAAATTAAGAAAGTAAAGAAATTATGTATTTTCCAAAGCAATCTTTGTTGGTGTGGTAATAAACTTTAAGGTACCATAAATTAAGGATTAACCTTTAACTGGTGTATGATGCAAAATACATTTGTAGGTTTGTATAATATTTCTACTAGAAGGACTATTTCTCATAGATAAGCTAGGATTGAAGTGTGGATAAACTTTTTAAGCGCCTGTTTTGGATAAAAATTAATAAAACATCTAAATATTTACTTGGTAATGCTGTTAAGGTTTGATGTAAGGGAATATGACTGTGTCTTTTTTTACAAATTGCATTATGCAGTGTTACTTCTATATAAAACAACAGTTAGAAATCGTGGGATACAATGAATTATGAGATTCGAAATTATGTCCTAGAATGTGTGCTGCATAAACGTATCATTTTCAACAATATGAAATTCATATAGATTATTATTAACATTCGGTGTAGCATCAAAGTCTATACTGAAAAATGTATATTCCTGAAACACTACAGCTGCTTCGGAGGACATGAATCTAGTGTTTGAAGAAACTGTTTTCACTGTTCAAGCATTCATTAAGGACAAGATGTAAAATAGATTTAGTTTGTTTGATAACTACACTAAAAATTGTGGATTCGGTATATGAAGAACCCTTTTCATATTAAAAACATATTTATTTTATGAACGACAATACTTATCCTATTTTAACAAATAATCCTACTATTGCTTCAGTTTATACTTTAACAATCTGCACTCTATGTGATTTCTATGTGTAAACGTACTATTTAAAAAAAGTGAATATAAAGGTCATTAGTAGTTGCTACAGTTGTAATACAAAAGTGAAACCTTTCTCAAACAGTGCCAAGAGTGAAAAAGCAAAACTGAGTAAAATTTTATTTCAACAATTACTTCATTCAACCTACTTCAAATACTAGCACTATTTTCTCCTGCTAGATGTGCCCTATATTACATACTTGACGACTTTTATGAATACACTCAACATTATTAAGTTGGTTGATAATGTGTTGGATGGTAAAAAACACTCCGGAATAACGTACTGTATGGATTTTTTTGGACATTTTTAAATACACGCTTATGGATCGAAGTCTATTTAAAGTTGTCAAAATATAATTTTTGATTACGTATGTTTGGATATAATTCAAATAGAGAGTAAAATAGCTTTGAATTGGAATAAATTTTTTTTTTAAAGCAACTGTAAATTCCTATGATCTGCAGGTGTGAATGCGACGGGGGATTTAATTTTGTCCGATTTGTTTTCTACTTTATGAGCATACGACCAATAAAACACTTAGGTAATTCTAAAGAGTCATGTGTCTAGAATTTTACTGCATATGTCAATATTTTTATGAAAAATACTTCCTCTACCTATGAAACATTAATGACAATTATTTTTATTTTTTTTTAGTTAAAACCAATACATTCTTACACAGGTTGTTTCATTCGTTGGTTGTCTTGTCTTTTTTCATGTACAACGAAATGGATTGGAGTTTTAATCATTTTGTGAAGACTTTTAACAATTGAATGTTTATGCAGCGATTCTGGTGATTTTCCAGTCTTCCTTCCCTGCCTTCTCGTAGAGCAGTCGGTCGCCAATGGTCAGACCCAGGGCTTCGTAGAACTCCACTCCTTCTGGGACAAGCTTGTACGCCACCCTGCAATTGTGAAACATGTTTTAGATATCAGAAGTTATACCGTAATAGTTAACTTGGGAAACGACGAGAATTTACATAACTACTTTACATGTTGTAGATACATACAGGGGAAAGTGATTAGATGAACGTTTTACATACATACATATTTAGCTACTTAGTTTATATATTTGTAGAGCAAAAGATTTTAAAATAATGTGTTAAATAACTTCTTGATCAGCATTGTACGCGTTATTAAATTTACGGAAAGTAAATAAAGATACGTCTTATAACACTTAAAACATATTTTAACGCTTATACTGTTATTCACAAGACGGTAAATATACAAAGGATGGTAAGTGGTGACATTCGCCTATTGGGTCTGATGATGATTGGAGTGTCCAATCGAAACCGATCACCACTTACCGTATATTTACCGTCTTGTGAGTAACAGTATAAGCGTAAATATATGTTTAAAGTGTTATAAGACGTATCTTTATTTACTTTCCGTAATGATGTGTTGTCCTAATAACATGTAAAATGTCAATCTGAAATAAACGTTGAAACCAATTTCACGTGTTTAATCAAATCAAATCAAATTATCCTTTATTCATTTAAGTACAATTGTACAGGAATAGAGTCAGATCTTACAAAATAAAATGTTTTTCATTGAACTAAACATAAGACAGAATATTTATTTTATTTGTTCTCCCAAAACTCTTCAAGAGAATAAGGGGCAATTTTAAACAAATACTGTTTCAGACAATTTTTAAACTTGGCTACATGGCTTTTATACTGATTGCGTGTTTGTGTCAATCAGTATAAATTTCACTAAACACATAAAAATTCATTTAAAGCCAAAGCACTGTATTTTACGTCAGTAATACATATAACTTACATATCTACCATAAATCCTAAAGGTAAATTATTGGCTACCATGGTTTCAAAACATTCTTGTCAGCGAGACAGATATATCAAAATATACAGGATTAAAAGCAAAAGTATGGGGTACCACCGCTTAACTTTTCAATGGGTTGCACAAAAAAACGTATTGAAAGGTTAAAAGGAGGTATCCATAATGAACCTTGTGTCTTCAGTTCCATCTTTGATCGACTTGTCTCAAATTTCAGTGAGAACTAGCGTATTTTGTTTTTTAAATTAAACTCAGTGTTACAACACATATGTACCCTCTAGTCGTATGACCGACAGCCAATTAGCTATCTTAAGAATTTTGGTCGTTAAAGTACTATTTATTGTAACTCATTATCCGAGTAAATCGTTTCAAATTATGAACGATGGTTTATTAATGTCAATGTTAGTGTTTATCGTTTATTTGTATAGCCTGTATCCAGTAAAGGTTACACGTAGTATCATAGAGGTAAGGTAAAATAGAGGTTTAATCGATAAAATACAGCTTCATCAATCATCCTTTCACGGTCCTCCGATTGTCGTCTCTTTTTATGATGTCACCAACTCAGATAACGAAGAGTTGGCGGTTACAGCTACAAGTTATGGCTTCTTGTAATTCAATCCGTGAAAATAGCAGAAATTATTTTGTTTAAAAGTAGAGGTCTATTGCGGGAATGTTTGGTCACCGATTATAAAAAAAAGTTTCACTACAAAAAGTTTAGTAAGCGGCAGGCAAGTTTGCATTTGCCTTCAATATTTGTTATCACCATTTGAGATTCCCGGCGCTATCCCATTTGTGTATACTTCTTGCCATGCTTATGGGTCAATCCAGCTGTGGTTAAGAGTCCTTTCGATGCTCGAATGCAGGATATCTATTAAACGTCCGAGAGATTTGGTATATTATTGGTCACGTAACACGAAAGAAAAGGTTTTATTTAGAGCATATACTAAAATTGGTTTCAACCTACATATCCACCATTTTCTTCGTTCAACCGTATGGTTCCTATTCAGCCTATTGTTACAGAGTTTGCAGAAAATTAAATGCGTGATAGTCAACCAAATTTACAAACGAATAAAATAATCGTCAAACAATTAGTACATAATTGTTTGACGATTATTTTATTCGTTTGTAAATTTGGTCAAACAATTATGTACTATAAATAAGCGATCATAAACATATTTATGATTGCGATGACCAACTTTACCAATGTTACTTGGTAAAGCAAAATTGAGGAAGAACTATTATTCCGATATTGTAAGATCATTTTATTCTTATATTATCGCTTAAGAGTCAATCTAAACCAAAACACTGTTGGCCCCAATTGTGTTTCTTATATATTTTTGTTGTTGTTTCATATGCCTTTCAATTGAATAAATTGTAGTTTGTACACGTAAAAAACAGCATACACTCGTTAGCTATAAACAATTCTCCGATTTTTATTACATTTGGACCAAATAATATTTCTTATGAACCATATGAAACTAACCAGCCAGATCCAACGATAGAAAGGGGTTATAACACTACAAATCCCGAGGGGATGTTTTAATATCCCATTTTTTTCTCGCAAAGAATATACAGGGTGACAATTAAGTTTTAGGACGATTTTATAACTTTAAAACGAAAAGAGATATCAAAACCAAATTTGGCACATCATTATTGGTATAAGCTACTTTTATGTGTACATGGTAATCGAATGTCACGTATATTTGATATGTGCATCAAATTAAAAGTCTTCTTGAAATAAAAACAATGCCGCAAACCAGACCTCAAATAGACAAAAAATAGAGTCAAAAAATGGCAGCCGTTCAAAGATTTCTTGGCTCTGCCATTTTGAACCTTTAAACGGCTGTCATTTTTTACTCAGTTGTTCTTTTGAGCACAAATTTGCGGCATTGTATTCTACACCAAAGACTAGCCACACTAGGCTATTTTGACGGACTTCCCACGCAAGGATTTAGTCCAGAAAACAGCTGTTTGCCGCCAGCTTAATCAAATGGGGTTTCATTGCGTACTACTGTACTGTAATGAGTTTTACCGGACACCAGAAACAGTTGATTATACTATATTTGGCAATGAGTGGTTATAAACAAAAATATAATCTCTCTTGGAGGCTATGACTAGTAATTGTTAGTCCTTTAGTCGGTGGTAATATATAAGGATTTGTACGGATTTAGTAGTATGACGTAAACTATCGTACGTAGCTCGTCCAAAATGTGTGTACCGGACTCGTATGGTAATCACGAAAGGTCCCGGCCACGTAAAGAGAGAAAATGTCCAGGTAGACCCGGTCAGGCCTAATCCGCTGTTGTCAAAACATAGCTATTGTTGTGAAACCGAGGGGGCACGCTACCCCATCCCAGCGGTCATTGCTACTGCCTCCCTTTAATTCTTAGAAATAACTCGGGCCAGTACAAATTCTATAAATCGAACGGGTAATCGCCTATAATTAAGTGACAGGTCATTTTATTCACAAAGTGAAGACGAATATCACAAAATTTGAATCGCAATTCTACGTCGCTTCGTTAATTGGCTAGTCGATTTATAGAATTTGTACTGGCCCGAGTTATTTCTAAGAATTAAAGGGAGGCAGTAGCAATGACCGCTGGGATGGGGTAGCGTGCCCCCTCGGTTTCACAACAATACAATAGCTATGTTTTGACAACAGTGGATTAGGCCTGACCGGGTCTAACTGGACATTTTCTCTCTTTACGTGGCCGGGACTTGTACTCGACTTCGTCTCGCACGGGAACACCACACTCGTCCGGTAAACACTTATTTTCAGGACTAGTAACGTAATATACTATTAATTTAATATGCATATTGACCTGTGCTTACGTTTATGATTTTCTTCCGTTTTCTTGCGGGCGCCCCCTGAGGAGGTAGCGTATAATTACATTGCAAATTCAATGAATCTTTGATAGCTGCCATTTTTGGCTCGATTGTCCATTTGAGGTCCGGTTTGCGGCATGGTTTTTAGTTTAACAGGCCTTTAATTTTATGTACATATCAACCCAAGCTTACCTTTAATGTTTTCAACTTACTCCCAGAAATCTCCCATAGGTGACATCCGATCACAATGTACACAAAAAAGTAGCTTCCTACTACCAGTAATGATATGCCAAATTTGTTTGACATATCTCTTTTTGTTTTAAAGTAATCGTCCTAAGACTTAATTGTTCCCCTGTATATTGTCTACAATAGATATCATGTATATGTCTGATCAATCTTACCTGTAATCAAACGACAAATCAACTGGAAATTCGTTTCGTTTCAGGTTTTCCGTGAGAGTATTTACAACAAAAGGGCATTGATTGGGTAACCTATTCACTAAATACTATAATGAAACAAAATTGGTTTAGTGGGCCAAAATCCAATAGACGCAGAAGATCAAATATTTTGTTAAAAAAAAAACTAAATGTCTATTTCAAAACTAATGTTAATTTAGTATACACCGCAACGATTACTTTTTTTTCTTTTGCGCATAATAGATCCCAAGTCCTGAAGTCCTAAACATTTGTTGAGCACGCTTTTTATCCTTATTAGATGGGTATTATAACCAGACATTTTTACTACATAAACATACACATGGTCAGGTCTGGCTAGGTCGTGAACTCCTCTTTCCCACTCGGCGAGTACTTTGTCGTGGTTGTCCTTGTGCTTATGCCAGTCCACGGGTTGCCCCTGGTGACAGATGTGAGCCCTGATCTTGCAGAATAAGGGTTCCACCTGGTACAACTCCTCCATGTCCTCGGGCACCAGTTGATGGACCGGCCCCTCGGCGCGAACCTGCCGTAGGAGAAGGTAAGATGTAACATGTGCGATAAAGATTCTCTATCAGTTGTGAATTGGGATTAAGAGTACAAGAAAATGAATAAAGAGGAGGTAGTATATGGCTACGAAGGACATGGTGATGAGGAGATGGTTGGGGAGGAAAAGCGCGTTATATTACAAAAACACATAAAACTATGTTACCAAAGTCAAGGCTGGGAAGAAGAGTTTCTCCGGTAAGAGCATGAAGCTGTTCACGATAACTATCATGCCCTCAACACCTTCCTGGAGTCGCGTACAATAGTTTTTGCCACACTACCAGCAAAGAATACAGTGTGTAAATTAAGTATTGAAACAAATCTGTATTTTTAAAACCAAAATAGATAGAAATATTCTGTTTGTGTAAATAATTGTTAACAAAGGTTCCGAAATTTTTCACATAAAAATATTTTTTCACCCCCCTAACAGGGTAGGTGGTAGGGGGTGACTTATTTTTTTCAAATAGCAACCCCTATTGAGTGACCCCTCATTTTGAAGGGTTTGTCAAAAGAAACACAATGACGCAAATCCGAGGTGAATATCTCACTCCAAGCTAAAATGGCGGATATTCCAAAATGGGTGCTTTTTTACAAAAATTAAATTTTTAACCACCCGCCATTTAGGCTTGGGGTGAAATATCTACCTCGGGTTTGCGTCATTCTTTTTCTTTTAACAAACCCTTCAAAATGAGGGGTCACTCATTAGGGGTTGTTGTTGAAAAAAATAAGTCACCCCCACCCCCTACCCTGTTAAAGGGGTTGAAAAAATATTGTTAATTAAAAAAATTAAGGAACCTATGTCAACAATCAATTCCACAAACAGAATATTTCTATCTATTTCTGTTTTAAAAATACAGATTTCTTTCCATTATTTGTGAAATTGGTGCTTTTCACGTAGAGTAAATCAAATTTTGGAATATCCGCCATTTGGGCTAGGAGAGAGATATTCACCTCGGATTTGCATCATTGTGTTTCTTTTGACAAACCCTTCAAAATGAGGGGTCACTCAATAGGGGTTGCTATTTGAAAAAAATAAGTCACCCCCTACCACCTACCCTGTTAGGGGGGTGAAAAAATATTTTTGATGTGAAAAATTTCGGAACCTTTGTTAACAATTATTTACACAAACAGAATATTTCTATCTATTTTGGTTTTAAAAATACAGATTTGTTTCAATACTTAATTTACACACTGTATACAGAGTAAGTAAGTCACAACCCCACTACATTGATCCATCATTCATCATCATTGATCATTGACTATACACAGAATAGACTTCCAAAGTAATGTACACATTTGAAGAGAAAAAAGTGGTGCAATCTGTTGATATGGTCTACCAACTATTGATAATATTCTGTGTTAAGTGATAAAATAAATCAGCTGTTTGCTATGATACTGCGTTAATTTAAATAAATATTAAACCGAATAAGCTAATACCCTATGGTGAGATGGTCCTGAACTTCATCTATTTTCTTGGCTTCAAATTTTTACATTACATATGAAGTCTATTCTGTGTATAGTTAATGTTACTATACACTATTCTAACACAACATTTAACAGAGTGTTCACCTTATTTTAAATGTAACGTTTCTAAACCTGTTTAATATTTACTGTGAAAATGCAAATTGCCAAACGTTATTATCGTCTTACGTCAAGAGGACCCAAGAGGATCGCTATTTGTTATTGTTTTGACCTAGCCTAATACTTAAATGTTGAATGTCCTAATAACATTTTGATTTAATTTTGATTTTGATTTTTATCTAGCTGATTTTGCCGATGCATTTTTGAAAACAACGACCTTCTGGTCAGCAAAAGAGGCCGGAAACCAGCTTTTGGCTATGTTGTGTGGCTAAAAATTATAGTCTTTCAAATGCTACGTGTAGCAAAATATTTCAACGTTTATATTAATGATAGAGGGTTTGTAGGCTCAAAATATTATCGAAGGATGCAATAGTTGCATTGTCGCTTAAATTTTCATATCAAGTCCTACTATTTATTTTACCAATTACAATCGTGGAAAAATATGGCTTGTCAAGCACAGGCCACCAATAAACAGACCATCAATTGAGATTTTTCCCCTGAGGAGCGATAACAATAGAGATCAAAAGTTAACTAATCTGTGATTGGAACGAATCAAGTTAATAGGAAATCCTCAGGATCAAAAGAAGGGATTTCCGCACTTAAGTTGAAAACCTAATTTAATTAATCAAACGGCATTTGCCATTGTGTTAGCTTCTTTTAAACGAAATATAAGTTAAACCAGGATGGATTTTCTAATTAATTTTTAATCGATAAATTTAAAAATTGAACTTTACCTTACATGTACTTTTTCAATAACCAGTCATAAGCTAAGATCCCTCATTTTTATAAGGTTTTGATTTTTCCATAATCAAATACATTTTCCTAACAAGAAATGGCTGAGTTTCAAAATGTATCTAAATGCAATAATTCCATATCAAAATGAGAAAATGAGTTACAATAATAACTCAACAAAAAATTCATACACATTAAAATAATGAACCATGTGTTGTGCTCATGGTATTCGGGAACGTTCACGTTTAAGAGTGGAACACCACTTAGATTAATATAAAACTTATACTTCGTATGTAAACAAATTAGTCTTCATTGGGTAGGATGTGGCGTGATGGTAACGTTTTAGAAGGCTACAAATCCTCTAGAAACTGGGAATCGTTGAATTTTACTTTAATTAAATCGTGTTAACAGTGTAAAGGGCCTTCCATACTTCCATAACGAGCTGTTTTTTTTTTAGGCATGAGCTGATAGTTTATGTTGACACAGTCTCGATCATCAGTGTGGAATACCCATAAGACACTAGTAGATTTAGTTAGTACTGAAGATACTATACTAGGTCATGTTCTGTTGTGTAGCTTATAAAGAGAATACGGTTGTTATTAAAATGATTGTCTGGAGCCGGTAACGAAAGCGGTAAATTTGATATGAGTTTGTTTTAAATCAACAACAAACAAGTTTGAGTTTGTTTGTTGTGCAAGAACAATATACTTTAAGGTACTCGATTTACAAGTTAAGTCTGAATCAACCTTTTTCGTTCATAAAATTTCATCAATGAGTTATACTCATTGAGTATAATATCAATGAGTATTTAATATTGTTACACGTTCATCTCAAGAAGAACCTTCAGATGAACTAGGATGGTGAAAAACACTGTCGTAAATGTTAAATTACATACATACTGATGTTTGTACTACGTATATCATACACACCAAACTACTGACATATTAAGTGTAAAATGTTCTGTTTACCTGGCGAGAGAGTAAGGAGCTATCATGCATGCTGAGCCATAGGAATACCATCGACGCGTACGGGTTTTCTTCCTGTAAGAGAAAACAAAATTGTAATCAAATATGAGTTCATACCTTATTTATATTTTCACAATCCACCTAATAATGCCTAAAATATAGACGGTTAAAGGTTTTATTATCTAAAATATACTGGAAGGCTTGCAAAGTGTTTTCAAAGTTATGACTTTGACATCGTTAAACACGTCTCTTAAACTTAAAAACAAAAGGAAAAAACAAAACACAATTATTTCGACATCAATTGGATGGACCCACGACCAGATTTAGTTATGTCATTCTTATTTGTGGCTGGCTATATGCCACAATAATCCATGCTTTCTAAAGTTCAAGTTTTGTTAAAATGCAGATGGAAAGGAGATAAAAAATTTCATAAAGGGAAAATGAAATTAATTATCAGATTTAAGGTTCTTAAAATTGGAAAATGGAATATAAGTATTACATTTTATTTAATAACCATGGTATAGATTACTAAAGGGTGGACCAAAAAAACAGGGACAATTTTAAAACGTTATTACTCAGCTGTTATAAGGGCTGGAGAGTTCATTGATGCGACAAAATAAAGTTTATTTAATGCCATTTAGTGTATAGTTACTATGGATCATCAATGGTTACCGCAACATCGTGCCTTTGTCATAGAGACTTTTTTGAAGAATAATTTGACTTTCATTTCTACTCAACGTCAATTTCGTTTTCACTTCAACATTGGCCGTAATGGTGCAACCCCAAAGCGAAAAACTATTTAAAGTTGGGTAAGTAGTTTCCAGAACACGTCTTCTGCACTCAAAGTCAAACCTAGTGGGATACCTCGGACTGTTCGAACGCCGGAAAACATTAAAATGGTTCGCGCGAGTGTCCTTGCGTCGAGCGTCTAAAGCCAACCGTTTGCAAAACATTGCATTGAAATTTAAATTTGCATAGGTTTAATTTTAAGTACAAAAGCCGTGTTTAGGACGTTGTTTACCCCCTTTGAGTAGTTTATTCGGTTGGGGGTTGCACCATTACGGCCAAAGTTGAAGTGAAGACGAAATTGACGTTGAGTAGAAATGAAAGTCAAATTATTCTTCAAAAAAGTCTCTATGACAAAGGCACGATGTTGCGGTAACCATTGATGATCCATAGTAAGTAACTATACACTAAATGGCATCAAATAAATTTTCTTTTGTCGCATCAATGAATTCTCCAGCCTTTATAACAGCTGAGTAATAACATTTTAAAATTGTCCCTGTTTTTTTGGTCCACCCTATATAATAAATCATTGATTTTTGTTTAAAACTTTTTGTTGCTTTTGACTGTAATTGTAATAACTAGATATTTTGCAGTCAAGAAAATCTCTCACTCACCAAACAAATAACATTCAAAATGTCAGAAATATAGATCAATCAAACAGTCGTGTTCATTGAAAATTATACCAAGGATATTTTTATGGCCAATAACTTTTTTCCAAGTTTTGTACCTCAATCTTTATTTAATTTTTTTATTTAACCTTCCTGGGATTTTTTGTCACCCTTTATAAGCTTGATAAGATGTATATAGAATACCAAACTGCAACAGCCAATGAGGGATTAGTATAAATATCAAAACCTATAATCGTGTTTCCAAAATGAATCAGTGCGGGTCCATTCTGAAGTACTTTTAATTACATTCGTTTACATAGCATTAAGCTACAGCAAAGCGGGGCCGGGTTTTCTAGTAGTTTAAGCTACTGTGTCGTTATCATATTATAGGGCAACTGAACTGCTATACTGAATCTGATAATACACAGCCATGACCTGGGCACACCTCTCAAATAAGTGGGCATATGAAACTTGTGTAGTTATTACATTAAACATATTATAAAAAAACTAATTACTTCGTTATTTAACAAATGCATAAAAAGGGGTGCTCTGTATATATTTATACCCCATTTACTTATCGAATGTATAAATAATCAAATTTACAGAGTAGTCATTATACTTTACTTTACTGTTGTGGCAACTGGTTGTAACTATGCAATTAAAAAATATTGGCAAAATCATCCTACAATTTAAAGTGTTATTAATGTTTGGAAAAACCGATTAAAGTATTTGATCAGGGCCAAACAAAATTTACAATTAGTGTATTATTTTTATTCTGTAATTTCATATGATGTTCCTAAGAAGAACAGTTTAGAGAGCACAGAGAAGAGTTGCAAATAGAGTCAATTAGAGGAGGGTTATTATAAGAGCCAATGGAAAGGAGGCAAGGGCATACGGGATTTGCCTAACATAGTATTTTAAAATGTACAGTATTTTGAAATGATTGGCAAGACTTTGTTTGGAATTCCGTTGAAATGAACCACTTATAGTGATCATAATTTTACTGTGATGAACTAGTCCTCTATATAGCATGGACTATGAGTATCCACTATATTATACGCGTCAAAATTGCGCTTTACATTCCACCAATGAGTCATGTTATTTACATACGTAATTTTCAAAAAGTTGCAGTGAGGGAAAATTGATCTGACCAAACTGAAGATTAACACTGTACTCTTTGAGAACGTAGCCACTATAGATTTACTAATAGAACTATATACGTTGAGAAAAATTTTAATCTGGAATTAGTTAATTTTAAGATGATGAGTCCCTGATCTGCAATCTGCAAATCAGATATACACTCTGAGTCCCTTAAAAATCTAGTCCATAATCTGCCTAGTTACATATGCGCAAAAACTTTTGAAATTATTTATACTTTATGTGAACGAACAACATTTTTATTGAAGTCCACGTTTTACTGGGGTATTTTAGAAGATGGCTGTGAAATTAAATTTAAAGTTTGGTCTAACCTATATTGAGATGCCAAATCTTAGAACTATAAGGAAACAAAATTCAACTAACGTTATTTTGACTAAATTCTACTTTATATCTTACGAAGGAAACTGTTTTACCAGATCTTTGCACTTTTTGCTGCGTTTGTCAGTCATTATAACGAACCCGTCATCGTCCAATCGTCGAAGGATGAGAGTGCGGGAGCTCAACTTCCCAGCTCTGAAAACAAAATGTGTCAATTACAATTATTTAGAACGATCAAAAATTATTGACAAGTCAATTGGCAAACATGGTGAATCGTGCCCACAAAAACGCTTCCGGGCTTCAACTCTTATATTTAAGTAAAAGTTTGTACAATACACAATACTACACAGTTTTTCTTATTGCTGTGGATGTAATATTTAAAGTAATTTGTTTCTATAATTGTAACTTAATAAGAAACAACAAAAAATAGATCATAGTATTAATCGTACTTGCATGAATATGATACATAATTTTATTTTAGATTCGAATATACAGTTTTGTGAGGAAAGTCATTAATCAAGGCTTTCTTTTATTTATAAATTTATTGAATAGCAATTTCAAGCATACTAAGCAAACGAGGGTTCATGACACCAGCCGCGAACATTTCAAAATTCCAAATGAATGAATATGAATGTTCCTTGGATAGTAAATAAATAGTAGACAGCTTACTTGTTGGATGTGGAAAAAGTGAGAGCATTTGAAACAACTTTGTTAGGATGCTGGTGTTCTCTGTACCATTCCTTAAACAGGCCAAAAGGAGTAGCATAATCCGACTTGAGATGATGAAGTCCTGTAGGCTCCTTGGTTTCTGGTACTGTCGTCTGAAAAAAGATACTATTTCGAATTTTCTTTATAAAATACCAACACCCAGGAACAATTTTAGACATACATACTTATTGTTAACATTTATTCAGGATTGGTTTGGTAACATTTTTTATTTTTCAATAGAGCTATAGACTGACTAACGAAAGAAAAGGATTTGGCAAGGCCTTTGTCAATGAAAAACGTCATAGCCAGTCTAGTTTACATATATTTGTTTATTAACATTGTTTGTAACAGCCCTTGGATTGTTATATTCACCAATAAGGACATGTATAGCTGGAGCTTATTTTAGTTTTATTTTTTATGTACTACCATGTTTGTATTTATTTAAGAGTATCAACTTGTTTGAGCATCTCCCAAATTTTTACCACTTTCATAACCATTTTAAACTAAATTCCTTTCAACCCGATGTTTTAAATATTTTTCCAAGAGCTACAAACCTGTTAGTTACACTTTACATATATTTTGTCATATTTACACACTATAATTGTATCGTAAATATTAAACTGATCCATTAAAAATACACGAGGTCCTGGCTATGTAGGTTTTTCTCGGATATATTTTACAAAATTACATACTGTTGTCATAACATTTCACATTTCGATATTTAAAGAAAAAGTAAAAATTATATTAGGAGCTAAAGAAATCTTTCTAAAAAGTATGAGATAGCAGGCAATTTATATGTAGATGCAAAAGGGAACAAAGGCCGGCTCTGAGGTGAAATGCTCCAGCAGGGGGGGCGTCCAGCGCCCGCACTCTCTGATAGGCTATGTGGTGGTAGTCACCTAGAACCATCGGTCCCCCGGCTAGACCACTGCAGCCCGGCTGTATATATACCGCTGCTGGAAGACACAACTTACCTGCGAGAACCAAACTGTTTACGCATCCATAACTACTAGGTACTTACAATTTTTTTGTTAGAAATCGTTCTGTAGGATTCAGTTATAGTTTATCTACCTGAGATAAACTCGATTTAATTAAAATATGTATTTAAATTACATTTCTATAAAAAAAGCTTAATAAATTAACTATAAATAGGTTAAACTATCGATATAGGCTCCCAAAGTGTAAAGGAAATACAACTCGTTCAAAATATATTTTTCAAATACAGTACTATTATTTATAATCACTTTTAACAGAATATTTAAGACAATACTTGGATTATAAGGAAAAATTTCTGAAATACATTATCTTGTTTATGTAAATTTACCATTAGGTTCTAAACAATAATGATTTAAAGTTGATAATTTAGTAATAATTGCATTTTAAACGACTTTTTGGTAAAGCTACCGTTCCCAGCGCCCCTGTTGGCGATCCGAACAACTACCAACACCCCCATACGTCGGGAGAACCATTGTATCTTCCCCTGTAGGTGGAATGATTATTTTGCTTATGTGGCCTTGAATTTTTAATTGTCTGTCAAACATAATTAAACAATACTATTGCCCAATATAAACCACTAGTCAACAAGAAAACCTTTAACATCCAATGATTTTAGGTTAACTACAGTTCTATTTTTATTACTTATGTCAGTATAGAAGAAGTGTTTAACCCTCCGTAAACACTAGTTTTGCATTTTCAAATCACTTTCCAAAAATAAATTGTTTTTTTTTTTTTTTTTAGTTTACAGTGAAAGTACTACAATTATTGAATTTAGGATCAACATTAAACCTATAGACAAACATATTCATATTTCAAACTAAAAATATCGTTAATGTGGATGGTAAAACACACCATGATAACATTTTTTTGTATTCAATACAAATATGATTTCTGGCACAAAATGATACAGAGATTTTAAATAATCATACTTATAAATTTACACATCAATTTAAAAATTTTTTAGAGAGTAAAACATATATGTTATAAGACTAAACGAAATCACGTACGTTACCTGTGGAATTGCGCTGGTGGACTGGAGTCGTGTGGATAAGAATACCACAGCCCGGTAAACCCTTGATTCCAACTGAAATATAAAAACACTTTATTTGAAAAGAGCTTAAACAAACTGAGTTTAATTGCAAAATAAATATTCAGCCAATCCAATAATGCTTTAAGATTAAGAGCATTTTCACAGGAATAACATAATTGTCTTATGTATCAGTATTGTTAACAACTTACTGTAATATAGTTTTGTTCGTAGGCCTAGTCAAGACGGCTTTTAGAGGGAGTTAAAACGCATGGGGACAGCCGGGGGTAGCGACATGTGGATAGTTTATTATACAAAATAATATTATACAGTTTCTCTAATCTTGTATTCCTCGGGTATTTTACGATTACAATATTCTAAAACACCTACGGCTTAGCTGTGTTTATTTTTTTTTACTCGTTGGGTAAAATAATATTTTAAGAAAGGGGTAAAAAAACTCTGTACAAAGTGACATAATACTTGAATTCACTTAATAATTATTTTAATAATTAATATTTCGCTAGAAACAAAAGTGGTTTTTAATGCGAGTGCGAGTTTAGTGGCGGACTATAAGTCAGAAAATGAGTGATAATCGAAAAACCGTATTTGGGGGATGAAATGAGGCTTACTACATTGATAGCTTAGCTTAACGCCTGACCTATTCCACGATTTGTGACAGTTTTTACTTTAAAATATTGATTTTCTACAGGTAATTAATCAAACAATGTAACATGTGTAACCGATTCCAACAGCGTTTCTGAAAAGCTTACCACAATGGGAGCTGATCATGATAACGATCTTTTTCTAAGATTACGTGGATAATATATCTTATCTATCTAAGAACCCAGGTTATGCCTATCTACCTAGGTTAATCTACATAGGTTATTTGCGCGGGTTCTTGCTTAGATGGATTAGATAGATTTGATCGATTGATTCTCCTCAGTAAGCTGTATAAGAGGGACTCTTCCTATTCCTGCAACAAACTGTTGTCCTGATCTTTAAAGTAGGTGACAAATATAACACTATCTTTTGATCTGGATGTAAACTTATCTTTCAAAGTAAATAAAAGAAACGTCTTATAACACTTAAAACATATATTAACTGCTTATTATAAGACGTTTCTTTTATTTACTTTCCGTAAATTTAATAACACGTACAATTGAGATCAAGAAGTTATATACTTTTACCATCTTAACCATCTTACTTTTACCACAGGTAGACAATATTAAACTTGGCTACACTAAAACATTTGACAGGATGAACCTACAGTTCTAGACTATAACCAGTTTTAATGGATACGAGATTTCTTTTTCGTTTCCATCAACGCTACGTCAGCGTTTTATTGTCAACTTTGGTATAACTACTTACATTCTCTCTGCAATTTCCTAGTTGTATCAAGCCCACTTGACCCAATGCTGTTCAACCTGATCGCGGAATATACTAAGTTGTTTGCTGATGTAAATATACTCGTTTAGATCAAGTCACTTGAAGACTGTAGAGTCCTTGAATGGCGTTCCGGCTCGGTGAAAAACTAACTCAATTGATGTAAATGCTTCTAAGTGCAGTGTCATTGCATCTAAGAGGCATTTGCTTGATTGACTTGTCTATTTTATTAAGATATTGTGGTGATTACCTTTAGAAGAGTCATCAACGTTAAGTGTCTTGGAGCCATAATGCAAGTTCTCCTTGACCCTCTAGCACACATAATAAACCTCATAAAAACCTCAAGACCGGCTCACTATTTGTAGAATTGGCAGAGAAAAGTTGTTGCTGTAAACTCTTGGTTAATAGGCGTACTCTTTCAAAATCTACTTATGTAGACATTTACTAAAAACTGATCTGGATGCCACAAACTTGGATGTTTTAATCATTTTGAATTGGTACAAGTCCATTCTGTGAAGAGAGCTGAACAATCTAACTTTGGAACTCTTATAACACAAGTATATGGTTTTGGACTCAGAAGAAGGCGAAACTTAAGAAAGGTGAAAGATTCCTGTTAATTATTTGTCAACGGTTATCTTTACTAACATTAAGTATCCATTAATGTTTTCTTGATATGCAAGTGCTCGTTTATGGAAGATACATGTTTAGACTGACCAAAGACTATAATCGCTACAAACTCTTGGCAATTCATTCACAGCTTTGTATGTGAATTGTTATCAGGTATTAATCTGCTGTACGTTATACTTACTTATATGACCGGTTTGACAGGTTCAAAGTCCAAAATAAGGCTGAACACTGATAACATAAGTTACAGTTTTTTTTTCTCTTATCTCTCTAAAAAAAGGACCAATTCCTGTTTTGGGGTTTGAGATTAACAGACATCTTGACTGATCAACCTTTCATATTTAAAAATTTTCATTGAAACAAAAACTCCACTCCGTCTTCCAAAGATGCTTCAGACCGACAAGCTTATGCTTTCAACATCGGAATCTCAGATCCTATCAAGGTTGGCATCGAGGTGGCTTTCATGATCAGGGGTTTTTACGCCTCCCCAAATTCTTTCAAGCGTATTTTATTACAGGGTAAATAAAATCTAGCCGTGTTTTAAAAGGACCACGTCTAGTAGCCTACATTACTTATGGAAACATGTTTATTAGTCAAGTCGTTTAAATGTTTTTGTTATTATTCTTGCATGAATGCGTCACCTTTAGGTAGATGACCTGTCAAGAGATTATTCACAAGATGTGGATCGACGCCAGTAGACCCCTAGTAATGTAATATCCGAAACCCTTCAGCTATGTTTCAGCACTATCTCTTGCCACATCCAGAGCATATCATCATTGCATCGGTATTGGAGCAGTTTGCTTATTTATGAACATGTTTAGATAAAATCTGCCAAATTGGTATTTTTTTCGTAAGCTATTATATATAAATATATTAATGAATTATATAATAGTGCATATTTGACTTAGTGATACTTATATTATAGTCTGTGTTTGTTCCTATGGATGTGTACAGAGCTACAGACTAAACCTGTGGTCCGAATTTTATTACAATTAATATGTGGCTACTAATCCATGGTATCTCTAGGTGATTTTTTCATTTTTTTTTAAATTTGATTTATGATGGTTATTTCCCCTTAATACCCCATAGATAATGGTAAAATTGGACGATTAAAAGGAAGGCTGGATCAATTTTTGTTAACATTTAATACTATATACTCCTTTTAACTTTAAACAAAGTAAGCACCCCGTTGCTGTAAAAATATGGTTAAAATAGTATTGCAACTTTTGTGATTTCCCCCAAAAATATCATACTACCATATGTTACTATGTAAAATATGTTACTACCAGCGCATATGATAAGGGTTGTTGAGAAACTATGGGAGAAAATATGTGTCAGATTACTCATACCGAATTTATCTAATATTTGATCAAATGCATATATTTTTATCAGGAAAATGTTTTTCAGCTAGCACTTGCGATTGAGTCTTAAATATTTAATAAGTGACAGAAACAAAAATTGGCGCCAACTTAAGATTGAGCTGCTATTTGTCATCGGGTCATTAATTAATTATGTCATCTAACGAAAGGTTGACGTTTGATAGCAACAAAATAAAGGGGTTGGAGCGTTCCCAAGGAATCGTAAAAAATCTCTGGCGTTGAAACGAAAAAACTGGATAATTCAGCAATCATAAAGGGGATAGTCCAACTCCACGTGGTGGTCATATTTTGGATGAGGAACAGTTTAATGATATCCGAAGGGTCCAGTCCAACTCCGCGCGGTGGTCACTTTTAGTGGATAGTCAAACTACCAAAAGTAATGTTACACTTTTATTTGTTCATAGCTACTTTATTCATATGACAGGTTAGGTTAGGTTAAGCATTGTGTATTAACTTAGACTTTGGAACATATAAACCGCGCGGTGTTGGACAAGTGCCGCGAGGGGCTCGAAGTGACCACCGCGCGGAGTTGGGATAAGTCCATCGCAATCATACTCTCTTAGCCTAATGTTACCGGTTCATTCCTGAGAAGTGTCTAGTCTGGGTTCCATTGTCATTTTCTAAGACAATCAATTACGACTTGGGCTTAGACCGACCCTTACAAAAAACTTCAACATTCCGCAAAAGGTTATATAAAACATTCAAAACGTCGGGGGACCTACCTCACGCCCACCAAACCAGTCCACAACTGGTGGTGTTTGTTTATGTCAAAAAGAGATTCACTCCGGTTTTGTTGGAGCTAGGCTACTCCGGTTCATTAGGCTTAGCATGCCTTTGTTACATAACACCTCGTGCCACAGGGGGGAATGACGCGGTTAAATTTAATTAATAACTGTTTATACAGAATAATATGGTGGAACGTGTCTTTTGTGGTTCTTGATCTGTGGGAAATATTTAGGTTTAATACTACGAGGGTCTTTAAAAATTGTTATGTTACATGATTTCAAATTTGCACAATGAAGTACAGGATGTGGTTTAATATGAATGTGCAGTGTTTACCACCGATGATTATATGTAACATAAAACTGTATGATGGAAGTATGACCTCCTGATTGATCATTTACGGATGGCAAATAGTCATGTTCTATTGGTGGACATATATTGTTTATTTGTATCTTCTACTGAAGATCGTCTACTAAAACACGCTTATACAAAATCTGCTCATCATTAGAGGAGTGAGCTGGGTTAGTGGTAGAGCACAGGACTTTTGTCCTCGATATCCCGGGTTAAAATCCCTTCAATCAACAATGAATTTTATCCAAGTGATAATGCCACGACTCTCTCTATGCCTAGCCTGAACACATGGAAAACAGTTTCAGGCAACCTAGAGGAATAAATACAAAATTTAACAAAGTCTAAACAAAAAGTTATAACCAATATTGCTGTAAACATTACGCTTCACAAGGTTATTTCAGCTCTTGTGATTTCCCCATAAAATATCATAGTTACTCCCACCGATTACCTATGATAAGGGTAGTTAATATGCTAAAGGGAGAAGGTATGTTTCAAATTGCTGTAACCATCTATTTTCGTTTTTTTTTTCAAATTATAATTTTTTTTAAAAGTATTGTTTTCTGTAGATGACTATAATCATTTTTAGATAACATTCTGAAGATCATTGAAGATGAAACTGGTTTTTAAGGCCAATACCTGTATTTACACCCTTTTCTAAGAAAACGTCTATTGTACATCCGGTATTATAGGCTTCAGTATTCACTATGAGTGTCCATTATTTGTACGAGTGGAAGAGGACGTGATGGTGAGGAATGAATGGAGTTACATAAGTGAGATGTGCCTTACTACCTGAAGATAGGTGCGATTGCGTAAGAAATGTAAGTGCCAACTGCCAACTCAGGCGTTATGAAGGTCAAGGTAAAACACGTTTTATACAATTATGTTATACAATATTGAATAATCTTTTATCGCAATTATCTGCAGAAGTAATATATCTTGTATTCAATGGAACACGTAGTTCATCGACCGGACAGTATATGCGATGAATCACAGCGTTTCACCGCACACATGGTAGAGCGAACGTAACGTACATAAAAAATACTTCAGTAATGGTAATTTATTGTATTTAGTCAGAATCTGTTAACCACCATCAAATCCTTGCGCAACTTGGGTCAGGTAGGTTGGGGTGATTTTGTAAGTCCCACCTTCACAATATCATTACTCCAGGCTAGACCTAGAGGGTCGTGGCATTATCAAATGAAATCCATTGGTAATTGGTAGGATTTGAACCCGATGCCCCGTGCTCTACCACTAGACCAGATCACGTCCGGTTAGGATAGTTATAAAGTTTTATACTTTAAATAAATATCATGTAAAATATTCAAAATGCGTAGACCTATAACAAATGAAATAACTAACCTAAGCCGATTTAGTTTCGATTAATATAAAAATATATTTTCATTAGGTTTGCAAAATGTCTTGGATAGGAATTCCTTCATACCCGTCCTAAACAAGAGAGGGTCCGATTTTGTTTTGGGGAAAGGTATACGTTTCATTTGATACTGTTTCAATTCTCTGACAAAAATGGTGACTCAATTATTGCGGTGCATCTTTCTTTTCGTTTACGATTCACAGTTTACATCGTAAAATGTTCTAGGAAGACAATGCATTATAAATTGGGTAAATGCACCCCAAACAACAAACAATGTGTCGAAAAAGAAGTTCAAGAAAGATTTTTACCAAACTAGAAATTTCTAAAAGTTAGAACTGCAATATGCACCATATGAAGGTGCACATTTTTTTATGAAGGATATCTTGATATTCGAAGAGCAAGTGCTTCTTCCTTATTGAAGGTGTTGGATATTTCTTTATCGCGGATTCTTGTTCCATATTTTGTAAAGTAACACTTGTCCCTGACCCTCTTTCAACATATAACATATATGTTGATCGGAATGCTTTTACTCAATAAATAAATGGTTTATTGCCATAGTACATATTATATATATCCACATGATGAACCGCAAATCGCAAAAGGAAAGCAGCTTGCACAATAATCATCGAATGATATATAGAAATACACATTATTACAAAATGACCATTGCTCCCGTGTCCACTGCATTATGTACTGACCATCGAAGTACTACATTTTCCCTTTGTTACCCAAAAACGCGGAAAAGATGTACCAATACCAAAAAGTCTATGGGTGGTCACAGCTAAAATGGTGGAAACAAATTGTATTTATATACAATATGTTCTCAAATATGTGACTACTCACTTTCTACACTTGTTATAAAATATACTAATATATACAATTAAATGAATGGATTACTATTTCAAACACAACTGGGTTATCTGCCTTTTAAGGAATTTCCTAATAGGGAAGTAGCTATTACCGTAGGTGGCATGTTAAAACTAAACCTAGACCTACTTACTCTTGCTCCCCAGAGGCCATAAATATCATTCGTAGATTTTTTTATTTACGTATATGTGTCCATCAACACGATAACTCGATTAACTTTGGACTGATTTCAAAGAAATTGTGCATGAATGTGTCAGGCAAGACAACCTTGAATGAGTTCACGATCCATCAAGAACGAGTCATAAAAGGTTATAGAGTGTTGAAATATTTCACATTTTTTATCTTTCCTAAAAAAATGAACATATTCAATCTTTATAACAGCCATCGTGTAGAGCTTAAAAACAAATATTTTTATAATCAAGTGTTGGACAATTTAGGGTTACGGAGGAACTGCAAAAATCTACATTTAAAATTCCCTCTTATTCATTTAAACTTATTCTTATGGACTGTAGTAATTTACTTATTTATGAATATATATTTTTCAAACTTGGGATTCTTTTTATTATATACCGATCTATTAACATAAACACTTTATCCCTTCCCTGTAGCAGAAAACCTAAGTACTCATTAAATCTGATGTTATATAAATACGGAATAAAACTGAGAAGGAAATGTCTCAGTAAAAATCCTATCAGACATCTGGATATTCGCTTAGTCTGCAGGTTTGCTGTGGTAGGGGGATTATAATGACCGCACATTGACACACGTGTCTGCACTCTGCAGTTAAGTAACTGAATTCACTTTGGCTTCAATTTACGACCTTGACACAAGTTTCCTTTTTTGTTCAACGTAACGGAATAATCAATCAGCTTCTCAATTTTACACGTGTTTAAAAAAACGCTCGTTTGTTGAGTGGTATGACTAATACATGATTTTCCTTCGTAATTTCCTTGTTCGATTCGATTTATGCTTTATTTCGTCCTGATTGTTACTAATGTAAACGCTTTCTTGTTTTTAACGATTTTCCATGGATCTGCAAGAATGCTTTAAAACTATTTTGGAAACTGATCAATATTGGTCATTTTCTCTGCAATTGATTTAAAAGAAGTTTTTGCCCTTTCTTCATATTCTAGGACTTAGGCTCTAGCCCTTTACACATTACTTCAACCTAGACCTAGGCCTTAGATGATCATGGCACTTTCATATAGCTAAAGCCTTTGGTCACGAGAAAAGTATCACTTTTCTTGTTTGTGCTTTGTTGATTGGCGGGATTTGAACCCGGGACCTTGGTGACCGAGTCTCTACGCTATCCTCCTAGACCAGCTCGCTCCTCCATAGTATATGTGAATTACCTATTGACTATTTCATGTCACTATTTATTTTCCTGAATGTAATAAAAATTGACTGATGGATTCTAGTGAAGGGATTACTCCAATACAGAGAGGTCTCCTCCCCTTTGAGACCGTTTTGCTCGATGTGGACTCCGAACCACAGGGTCAAGACATTATTGCATAGTAAAAAGCCATTGGTGATTGGCGGGATTTGAACCCGTGGCTTCATGACATAGATCCCACGCACTAAGATCAGCTGAACCCCGGTGATGTACAGAGTAAACTGTTTGATTATATTTTTACATTTTAGTTCAAAAACACTTCTAAATTATAACATAAACAAATATTTTACAAGCAACGTGTAACAAACAACATATTATTCCAAATGTATTACACAGCTGCATAAAAAGTATAATTATTCCTAGGACGCTAGGTACGAGCTCAGGATTGTTTATCACATTACTTTAGGCTAGACCTAGAGATTAAACATTATCTCTTAGATAACATCCATTGGTGATTTGGCGGGATTTGAACCCGGGACCTCAAGGACCGAAGTCCCGTGCTCTACCACTAAATTAGTTCGCTCCCCATAAAAGTACAATAATGATATATAAAATGTTAATATAAATCAAAAGTATGTTAAGGCTACATTTAAAAAAATACTTAGTACACTTATTTTACTATAACTGTATACCCCAACTTAACAAATTAAGAATAGTATATTTCATTACTAGTAACGAAAGTAACATTTTCCGGTACGCACTCAAGATTGCCAAATTTTACGTCCGAGGCGGAGCTATGCATGTGATAGTTATTTTCACGTACGAGGCAAAGCCGGGAATAATTGGAACAAGTGCCGAAAAATCACTTTCGGTAAAAGCTATGGACGATACTTTTCATCACGACGCAAAAATACTCACATTCAGAATAACAAACCCCAGTAAAATAAAGACTAGTATATTTCCTAATTATATTATGTTAATATAAAAATAAAGGCAATACGTTTATCGAAAACCTACATAACACCGTAAAATATAGTAGTTCAAATTCAAGGTTATGTTTATTGTGCAGTAAACCCACGATACAAACTATAACAGCAAAACTAGTTCATCACGTTTTCTTATTTATATTATTGAACATTAAAAACAGCTGATTTCAACAACATAAATACATTTCAAACAAACAATAGCAGAGAACAATTAGAGCTTGTAAAACAATTAATTACTTTCTTTGATATCACTTTGTATGAAATTACCGCTCACCTTCAGCTGCCCTTGGAGGATAAAAAATACGGCTTTTAGTGAATTATTGTCAGAAATTAAAAATCACTCACAACACAGACTTCCGGAATATTAAAACCGAAACGTACAATGAAATACCGAACCACGTAGAGACAGAAAACTGATTAGCATCAGCCTCCCGCCAGCCTGTCTGCGTTACAATGAGTTTTGAACTGGGAACATTAGTAAGCTAAATTATAGACTGTCGAGCTTCCAGATGAATTGACTAACATTTTTAGCTGAAAAACATTTTTAGGATACTTTATATAGTTTAATATTTAAGCATTTTTGAACCTGAAAAATTAAGGTTTTGATAATTAACCGTTATACTATTGTAAATATTGTGAACCATTCTCAAACTTAGTGTTGATTATATTGACTTGAGTGTTTTTTCTTCTTTGTTTTCTTTTATAAATCGTTCGTAATTGGATTTTTTTTAATAGACTCGTAATTTTAAAACCAAAATGTACTTTGAATATGTATTAAATCTGATAATTAATATCAATAACAAAAGTAGGATTTATTTAATAGTCCCCGTTTAAAATTTCGACACAAAATAAAACATCTGTTTAAAACATTTTATGATCTAGAATTATTCTACCATTCAACTGGCTAAAAGCTGAAAAGGTTTCAAATATAAGTTTTATGGTGGGTGCCGAACCAAATATGCCCCTTTTCACATTATGGTAAAAATATTTAAAAAATAATTGTTTATTTATATGTACAGTACAACTATTTTATCACTCTTCTGACTAAACAGGGGAAGGTAAGATAAGATTTAGGGTGGGTGACTATAATGCAGGAGGAGGGAAGACTTACCATGCTTTCCTAGGGACGACTGCTACCACAATGAGTGTCCTGCCACTGTACCTACCTGACGGCGCATTCTATCGCTAGATTATGTAACACTTTATGTAACTGTACAATATGTAAAAGTACACTTTTCAATAATGAACATACATTGTGCCACAAAAAGTATATTTATTAAAAAAAACAATAATCATTTTACAGTTTTTTTTTCGAGTTCTTTTTTTCATTTTTTCTAAAATACTTTTAAAATGTCAGGATGATTTTAAAAGGAATTTTTTCTTAGGATACATTGAATTTGTCTATTGACATAAGATCATCAATTTATATATTTAGTCGTCTAATGTCATCAAAGATGGACATCATTTCTTGGATTACATCCATCATTTCTTGAATAATCCTTAAAATGGTGCAACTTGGCTTGTGTTAGTTACTTCAAAACACCCCTGTGAAAAAAAATCACTGCTAGGTGGGAACGTAGGATACTGAGCTGCATTTGGAACGCTGCCCAAGCGTTGTACAACCGATGCAGGACATATACATGCTACACTGTCATTCAAACTACATCGTACTAGTATACGTCTTCCTGCTTTGACTAGACTGCTAATCTATGCTTACTTTACAGGTTCTGGACTTATGTACCTAGATAATATACATATTCAAGTAACTCTGTATCACTAAGCACTTCCTGTTTGCGAATTTCCCATATAGAGAATAAGATATTACTGTAGGTCTCATGGTAAAACCTGGACCCGGGACCGATTTACTGTTTCGTTTTGATGTCTTCAGGGGTCAAAAACACCAACTGTTGTGATTCGCTTGTTTATGGATAGGTTAGATCAAATTTGGAATATTAATTTATTTATCATAAGCTATTAATATTTTACTAAAAACACATTTATGACTCTCCTTGTAGCTGCAAACCTAGGTACTTGTTACACCTAATGTCATTCAAATAGATTTAAGTTCAAATCAAATCAGGAAAATGTAAATTCGCATAGTCTGCAGGTTTGCTGTGGCGGGGGTTATTTGTAGAATATAGTTTCCATCAGTTTGCTGAACATGTTAGAATTTCAGTTTCCTGATTTAATGCGTTGAAGTATATGGATGTACAAGACAATATTGTTTAAGTAAATAACATTGAACTGATTTTAAGGAAAGAATTAAGAAGCGTCAAACTTAATGTATCAAACAAGTTTAATAAATAATGATTATTTTTATCCACATGACCCTAAAGTAGACATAATATGTGAATATTGTGTTGAAATGGTTATTGATTATTTCTGTAGAGATTAAAATGGAATAGTTTCATGTATAACTAAAATGTATACCTACATTGTATACCTACATAACTACTTCCACCATTAACTGTGGTGGAAATTGAGAAGAAATAAGTATCATGAATGTTAAATACCTCCGCCGCAGCAAAGCTACAGACTAAACGAACATCCTACTGTCTGATTTGATTTTTACTAAAATATTTCCTTAAACATGTCAGATGTATGTACTATTTAAATAAAATCAGGTTTCACGAGTACCTAGGTTTGCTACAGGGAAGGTAAAAAGTGCTTTAATGTTATAGTATAAAATAAATCAATTTTCCGAATTTGATCGTAATGCATCCATTAATACTCATCACTACACATTAATCGTAAATCTATGTCACGTTGAGCCCGCAAAATTAAGTGTAAATTTTACGTAACTTCTCAAAAACAAAATATTTATTTTTAATTTATACGAAACTCTGCTTCCTGACGCGACCAAGCTTGATTGAAGACGACATAAAACAGTTTATTAGTGATCTCAACTATTAACTAATTACGTTTCTTTAATTGATAAAAAAATTAATGCAAGTCCACAAAATAAATAAGAACCAACAGGATTCTTTTCCTCGTGGAAAATAACCAACTCAAAGAAATTATTTGTACATTTATACGCTGAATCATAAAGAATCATTGTTTGTGCAATTTAAAACACATTTGAGTTTATATTTGCGTCATCAATTGAAAGAAGTAAACAGTTTCTTATAGGAGTAAGAGGATTATATTACGTGCGTACACTCTTAAAGCAAGATATTACGTATACTGTATTTTCCATCAAGTGCAATTTCTTTCTACTAGAGTTATTAGTATAAGATGCGAATTTTGCCTAACACTCTTTTATTGGTTACTAGCCCGTCAAATGTTGTAGAAAATCAATGGTAAAATTGGTTCGTAATGGTAATATTGGCTACCATTTTGGATAGAGAAGAGATAGCGACCTCTAGTTTTTACCATTCTTTAAGTGTTTGTAAACACTTCAAAATGAGGTGTCACTTGAAGGGGGTTTACATTTAAAATATTTGAGTTACCCCTCAAATCCCCCAAAAAACCCCCTTTTGGGAGGACACTCAAAAATTTTAAAATCATAAAATGAAACTTCATGCTAAGATTGTACGACTACCAAAAGGATATGTCTGTATATTTAATGGGACAAATATTAAAGGGGGGGGGGTCTTGACTTTTTATTCACCCTGTATACAACGGCTAGGGACTGAGTGTTAAACGATTACTGCTTGGTTGGTTTAAATAGTTAAATATTCAATAGTTTTTGAGTGCTGAATGGAAGTTGAAAGAATGGAGTATGAATTAACAATGAATGATCATGTTGAATCTGTAGAGAGCAATGCATTTCAAGGTTTCTAGCTACACCTCACACTACGCATAGTTAATCTCTGTGCGTGCACGCCTAGAGACGCAACGGAAGTTTCCTCTGCGTCTGTTTACCAACTGTTTTTCAGACCGTATTTTGATTAGCTGTTTGATATTATTAACACATTACCAATTAAGATGAGGTTGCAACTGCTGTCAATACAGCGTAAATATGAGTGTGGAATGGGGCTAGATGCCTCGTGTAGCTTAGTTGCTGTTTTATTAGCCAGGGTTCAATGACCAAGGCAAGCTGGGTCCAGTCTCGAAAATTTATGACGGTACTTTGACTTTTCTAAGAATCGAACAGGTGAACTTCTGACTTTTCCTTATTCGAAGTAATAAAACCTAGAGTTTTTATAGTGGCATAGCTCACTTGTCTGGTATATTTTAATATAAATTATTTCATTCTGAAATAATCTTACAACAATATTCAATATCCACTGTGTAAATTAAGTCTTGAAACAAATCTGTATTTATAAAACCGAAATAGAATTATCCTGTTTGTAGCATTAATTCTTAACAAAGGTTCAGCAATTTTTCACATACAGTAAATCAAATTTTGGAATACCTGCCATTTTGGCTAGGGGTGAGATATCCACCTCGGGTTTAGGTCATTGTGTTTCTTTTGAAAAATCCTTCAAAATGGGGAGTCACTCAGTAGGGGTTGCTATTTGGAAAAAAATCACCCCCTATCCCCTACCCTGTTAGGGGGGGGGTTCAAAAATAGTTTTATGTAAAAAATTACGGAAGCTTTGTAAACAATCAACGCTGCAAACAGAATATTTCTATATATTTCGGTAAAAACAATACAGATTTGTTCCAAAACTTAATTTACACACTGTATTTACCCTTATCCTGAGACTATATTTTGATGTCATTGAAGTATTTTAACATTTTGTTAGATAAATGCTCCAAACCGTGGTCTTGTTACGAGCTATTACCACAGAACGTCAAGGAATAACTATTGTTATAAAGTATAGAGACGAAAATTGAACAGGCAACTCTTGGCCTTAAAGGTAGTCACTTTTACAAACCAGTTGCTAAGACAGTCAATCATCTAGGCCTATTACGAGATACATTTGTTGTACATTTGTTGATTGTTTGTTGATTGTTTGTTGTACATTTGTTGATTGATTGTTGTACATTTGAGATACGTGGTCTTGTTACGAGCTATTACCACAGAACGTCAAGGAATAACTATTGTTATAAAGTATAGAGACGAAAATTGAACAGGCAACTCTTGGCCTTAAAGGTAGTCACTTTTACAAACCAGTTGCTAAGACAGTCAATCATCTAGGCCTATTATCAATTATACTTGTGAGAGGCACACGTTTGAGTTTATACATATTTTTACTAAACCCAGGGTACGATATTAGGTTAAATTGGTGTAAAATGTCTACTGAGCCTTTAAACGTAACGATGTGCCAACATATTTTTAAACTAAATAAACACCATTAGTTTCTTGATTATATTGCCTACGTTGGGGGAGGCCTAGCAATGTCTACGTGTACAATAGTTCCGAAGAGTAACCCGAAATGTGGAACCATTTGTGACAGTGTTCATGATCCGGTTATTATATTCTAGTTATCTTGACTAATGCCAAACCTACGACGCTGAGCTAGACCACTCTAATCAGCTGTTTACTGTAACTGGACTTGTCTTAGACTTTCACTGCACGCAATGATTTGTGGAGTTAACTTCATTTAATAATGATTTGTGGAGTTATTTCATTTGAATAATTATTCAATAATTAAACTCGATATCTTGTTCGGTTTGTATTCAAATGCTGAACGTACATGTTCTATGTCTCTCTGTGATTATGCGCACAGGAAAACCAATTATGTGACTTCTACGTATCATCTGCCTATCTGTTTACAATGGGTACCGTCTACAAGAATTTTTCTTCTACCCAACAAGAATTGGCTATGGAAAGTGATTTTCATAGTTATCAAAAGTGAACCAAATGGTTTATATGTATGGATCAAGAATCTACACGCTCCCATGTTAACACTATTTATTTGTTTTGTAACAGTATTATATTTCCGACCTTGCCCCACCACAAGAATGTAACTGATAACGCACCAGGCGGCGTACGTATAGCCTCATGTTATGCAACGTTCCTGGTCTACCGCCCTAACCACTTAGTTCACACTATATGCAGATGATTCAAACTGGATTTGTCTGGGAAACAAATCTAAAATGGAAGAATTGGATTGTATCTCGTAAAAAATAATACATCAATGTTTATTAATGAATCTGACTAGCCAACAACGTGTCCTAAATATATCAATGAATCTCACCTAACCATCAACATGTCCAATGTATATCAATGAATCTCACTAACCAACAAAATGTCCAAAATATATCAATAAATCACACCTAACTAACAAGATGCTCTAAGTATATGAATGAATCTCACTAACCAATAAATAACATGTCCTAAATATATCAATGAATCTTACCTAACCAACATCATGTCCAATGTATATCAATGAATCTCATCTAACCAACAACATGTCCAATGTATTTCAATGAATCTCACCTAAACAACAACATGTCCTAAATGTATCAATGAATCTCACTTAACCAACAACATGTCCAATGTATATCAATGAATCTCACTAACCAACAAAATGTCCTAAATATATCAATAAATCACACCTAACCAACAGCATGTTCTAAGTATATGAATGAATCTCACTAACCAATAACATGTCCTAAATATATCAATGAATCTCACCTAACCAACAACATTTTAATGTTTATCAATGAATCTTCATAACAAACAACATGTCCTTAAAATATCAATGAATCTCACCTATCCAACATCATTTCCAAGGTATATCGATGAATCTGACCTAACCAACAGTTGGTATCCACCAGATGGTATCACGAGATACGGTCCACACTGTTTAGATGAGCCGGTTGCTCAGTTGGTAGCATCACGGACTTCGAGCCCAAGGCAGCCATGTCGTGGGTTCAGATCCTGGTCACTGCCGCAGACATTCTATCAGTACAGTTCACCTTCGTACTGTATCGGCTCACTCCTTGCTTTTTCGCAAAAAAAATTTAAAAATCAACATGTCCCAAGTATATTAATGAATCTCAACTAACCATCAACTTATCAAAAGTATAAACAATCTCACAAACTAGAACGTACGAGTATTATCTACCGGTCACAATGAATCACTTAGTGTAGTGTATGGCTATATGACTTTCAAGTTTAAGTTTGAACACATTTAAAACATTAATCACCTGTGTAAGAAGGAATAATAAGTAGAAGTGCTATAATAATTCATCTGTTTGATCTAAATCGACTTTTTTACTTGCCATCTAAAAGAAGGGACTTATCTAACTAAGGTGGGTTTCGACTGACAAAATAATGGTAAATTCGACGAATCGTCCCAAAGAATAAACCATGGGGTGTTCGGTATAATTACGTTTAAACTTAAGCGAGTAGCAAAATTGTACAAAGGGTAAAAACTACTAATTAAGGACGTCATTAATAAACAACGAAAACTAATGTTTTATAAATAACACTTGGCAAAATGTCCACGCAACTCTAATACCTTTTCACAAATTTTAGTAAAAGACAAAGCTGTGAACAACTTGGAAAAAATCCACCAAAGTGGAGGAATCTTTCTGATAAAAAGCTTGAATAAAACCACAAATTGAAAAGATCGGTAACACATATACAAACGTGTTTTTATGCTTTCATCGATAACGTTTTACATTGTAAACGAAGTACAGCAATGGGTTAGGTTAGGATATAAAATATCTTACATAGGCTACTTTTTTATTCCTAGGACTCTTAAGCTCTAGCCTGGGATTGTTTTCACACTACTTCAGGCTAGAACTAGGGATTGCGGCGTTATCACTTGGATAAATTCCACTTGGGGTTTGGTGGGATTTGAACCCGTGACTTCAGGGACAGAAGTCCATCGTTCTACCACTACACCAGCTCTCCCCCCTATCTAATATACTGAGAGTAGACCACTGATTCACCTGTCATGGTGGATAAAACTATTAGAGCACTGTCAGTCAATCAAACTGTCAACATTGTCTGTAAATTTACAGACATTTTTGACAGTTTTCAACGGATTATGCAGGGTATAAACTATTTTAGCTGATATGAACCATGAGTGTTTTCTGTCCCCTTTGGTACCATTAATGAGTAAATGTGCCCCACCGCAATGGTCAGTTATAGAGAAGTAAATCGACGACTCCAACTTGGTATATATATTCTTTCGTGATTTTGAAAGCAAAACTGTCACACAAATATTACAATAAAAGAAATGGTTGGTCAAGTGCAGCTTATTTTGAACCCTCCCTTTACACTATTGTGGGTTACAAGAGGAATAAAGAGTGCTTTTACGTCCAAAATCGATGCTATGAAACGCCTGCTGCCAAAACAATAGGACGTGATGTGATCGTGACGTTGCAGTAGGTGATTCACTCGGGCTGGTCGAGTGCTGGTCCCTCTTGAGGGAAAACTAAATTTAGCCTCTTGAGGTTTTAGACATATAATTACGTCCAAGATGAATTTGTATAGTTTATGTTTAATCACAATTTTTAAGTTTACAACTTAATATACATAAAAAAGTTAAACCTGACTAATCAGAAGCCTCAAAAAACAAGAGGCTCTGTTAGGTTTGCCCGTTTGTAAGTTGTCGAACGACAACTTTAGCAATCCATAATATTGTCAGAACATAAAAACAAAGTCGAGCTACAATAAAAGAACGGTACTTTCCTGTTAAAGGGAACATTCATTATTATCGAGGATTTTTTTCGATATATCGATATTTTTGTTTTCCGATCAGATCTATTACAAATTGACAACAACAACTAACTGATCTTGTTTAGGCTAAAATAGTCTGTATGGATTAAGAAATGAAACTGTTCTAAGCTAACCTAACATAACCAACCAAACTTGCTGTACCATTTAAAACTTCCATTTGGGTTTGATAATAGAAAAGGCAAGTTAAACACGGAATTTTTAAAATTTACAGCAAGTTTGGTTAGTTATGTTAGGTTATTTTTTTTAACAGTTTCATATACTGAACAATATTTATCGTAGTTGTCAGCTGATATGTTTCAATTTGTTAACATCGATATATCGAAAAAAATCATCGATAATAATGAATGTTCCCTTTAACAGGAAAGTACCAAAAGAACTTATAGGGGGATGATTGCATTTTCCATGAATAAGTGATAATATCAAGTGTTTACTAAAATCCCAACCCTTTTCTTATTAAAAGAAAATTATTTTCAACATACCTCAATTTTTTGTTGTATTACAATATTTTATTTTATGTCCTATTTAACATTTCTGCGTTGTTTTGAATACAATATCTTCACAAATATTGTAAGAAAAAATAAGTATAGTCGTTTAAAAAGGAGAATAGCTTTTGGGAAGTGTCCTTTTTATATTGTACCCTACGTTTTAAGTTGTACAATTATAAGATGAACCCGCACTCACCGTACACTCGCTCATCAACTTCCTTTTCTTCCTCATCTTCACATAATAATCATAAGCATAAGGCAAAACTTTAGGATTTTTTTATGTATTTATCATATATTATTCGTATTACAACTTAATACCAACACAAAACCAGGCATTTAAAACATATCAAAACATAACTCTGATAGGTACAGTTTTTGAATACTCAACATTTACCACAAACTGATTATTCTTCATTTTTCATCGAGCAGATTAGTACGCACAGACATTGCCTAAGTAGGCTTTTCCGTTTACTTTGGAATTTTTGTGTTTATTTTCATCTTTTTAAATTTAATTACATTAGTTATACTTTATTAGGAGTAAGTAAGAGTTATAAGTTTATTTTTATTGTAGACGAGAAAAGATTAAAATACCATGTGAATGAATGGAAAGTCGCTTTATTTTCAAAATTCGGAATACAAATTCGTTCCAGGTCAGTTAGGGATCGTGCCTACAACAACGACCTCTCTGTCGTCTGCCGGGTTGGCACGGCTAAAATGAAAACAGCATTTTATGAATAAATTAATACACGAAATAATATTGAACATCTTTCCTTGGCCCAAGCATGCTTTACAAGTTGAAAAATAAAAAATAACCACAAACAAAACAAAACCAGTTTATCTAAATGTATACAGTTCAATTAATTAATTTTTGTGTGTTAAATAGTAAAAATTAGTTCAAAACTTTTGTAAGTGAAGTAAAAGTAAATTTATTTTTTTAATTGTTAAGTTTAGTTCTTGTATTAAGAAGCAAGCGTATTTTATACTGCCAAAAGCTTTTAATAAAATTTACTGTACTAACGCTCTCCAATTGCATCTATTTAGGTAGTTAACATAATCATGTGTCAGAATGGACATTATTATGCAAAAATTATAATCTAAGAGTAAGATTACGTGAATTTGGACACACGGTGATAAAATCAAATTTTGTTTCAATTTTTCCTACAAAGTGAACCACAATTTAGTTCCCCTTGACCAAGGTTTACCATAGAGCAACTCTGCATATGCCTTAATTATCTATGTAAGAAATCAAGCTGACATCGGCGTTATCAGTAAGTCGACAATCGACGTTTTCAAAAATACTTTACATTGTGATATATTATTGGGTGGGAAATACAAACTTATTCCATTTCATTTCACGTGGGGGGAGGTCTATCTCTTTTTGTGAAACAACATACCGGTTTGTCACTCTCCTGCTCCCGAAAAAAACCCCAACGGACCTTGAACCTGGATCCTTCAGTATTTAAACTAAACCAAAATAAAGAAACAAACGGCTCGTTAGTCCCATCATAGTAGGGGGTGTTAAAAAAGAACCATCTGTTGGTATAGGTGTAATTTCAAAATAACGATCATATGAACGCGAGGTTAGTTTTATATTAAAGGATAACTAATAAAGTTAGTTTACATACCAATAACACGCGCTCAATATGACCCCCTTTAGAACGAATGGAATAAATGTATAAATAATAAAGGAAATGAGGTGTATTCCCCTTTTCTTTGCTGAGAAAACTGTTGCGGGAGTTAGAAAACTATATCTTGCCTCGGATGGAAACAGATTCTAATAACTTCATATACCAGCAGGACGGTTCCCCATTACATTGTAATTTTCATGTGAGAGAGTTTTAAAATTGCCATTAAAAAGGTAGTGACCGTTAAAAAGATGAAACGGCCGTACTGGACCTAACGATTTCGCATCGTCACTTGCCTCCAAATTCGCCAGACCTTACTGTTTGTGGTATCTTTTTGTAGGGGTTTGTAAAAGAGACTGTTTAAATCCCCCCTTCCAACAACATTGGTTGAACTGAAGAACCGCATAGAACAGCCATCATATCCATCGCTCTTGACTTACTGACTGATATTATGTGCGCCGAATTTGAGTATTTGAGTTGTGCATCTAAAGAGGGTCATATTGAGAAGCTGTAAATGGTATGTATAACACTTTATTGGTTATCATCTATTAATATAAAACTAACATAATGTTTATATGATCATTAGTTTTGTAATTATAGACCTATAAAATCGGATGCTTCTTTTTGAAGCACCCTGTATTGTGTGAAAAAACATGAATTATTAAAAATGTTGTGACGTGATGAAAGCTCATGACAACTTTGAGGTTTGTTCCGGTTTATTTGAAAGATGTTCTGTTTTTACCATTTATTTGCCATACTTGCATGTTAATCAACAAACTATTTGTAGTTCTAAAGCCAGGGAGGTAACACAGTGTTTTCACAGATTATGTTATTTTCTGTTTGAAAACTATAACTTGTGCTTTGTCATTAAAGCTAAGGAGTAAAGCACATGCTTTGAACGCTACTCTATAAGAGTAAAGTTGCGACGTTGAATCAGTGCACCAAATGTTACAAAAATTGAACACATACAAAGAAGGGTTCGGATTTAACCCGAAAAAAAAATGTATATTTTGTGAGGAAGTTTTTCAAGAGCATAATATAACGGTTATCCTTTTTATAGGGAGGTCAAGATGGCTTCAGTAGCAGCATCTCGTTTCATCTCCTAAATTGGAGCTACTCTGGACACCAAAGGACTTAAACCTGACCAATTTATGTGCCTGGCTGCAGCTTGGAATTTCCAACTGGTTAATGCAATTATTAGCAAATTTCCCTATAGGGAAGTAGCTATTACCGTATGTGACATAGTACGAGACCACCCCCATCCCCGGAACAGATTTCATTTTTCATTTTTATGTCCCCTGAGGCCAAAAACACTATACGTTCAAATTATTCGTATATGTATGTATGATCCCGATAAATGGAGTAATTTTAGTCTGATTTTTATGCAATTTGGATTGAACGTGTAGGGGGGCATAAACTTGAACGAGTTCGCGAACCTGCAAGACCGGGACATGAGAACGGGGTGTTATGAGACATTGACCACTTTTCATAGTTTGTTTTATTTTTTTTTATTTTTACCCTTAAAACATAAAAATCTAGTTTTTATTACATCCATCGTGTAGAGCTTAAACAACTAATAATTTTGTATATTGAAGCATTGTTGTACAATTAAAGGTCACTGAGAAATTTAAAAACTTTACATTTAATATTACAATGTTATTTTATAGAAAAGTTGTATTTTTCTTGTTATAGAAATATTTTGATGAATTATGGCAAATTTATTCATTATCCTATACTTACTGATCTTCATTCAAAGTATTGGCCGGTTACTCTAACTTAAATCTGCTGGACTAATTTTTGTGGAGCTACCTCAAAGAACGGATCTAAATGACCTTAGACACAGGATATTTCAGGGAACTCAAGCTATTCCACGAGAATGCATAGAAATTGATGTACGCAGCTTTTATAGCCATTTAGGATTTTGCAAGGAGGCCAAAATGGGACATTTTGAACAACTACTTGGAATGAATATCAGTAACTATTGCCTTCAAACTGTATTAAATATTAGTCATTCATAAGTACAATGTCGTATTAAAACATTTTTCAAGTTTGAGCAGCAATAACTTCCGAATGATTTAAACTTTTGAAGTCCAGTTTCTGGCATTGTTTTTAGTTCAATCAAACCTTTAATTTGATGCACATATCAACCTATGCTTACCTTTAAGATATTTAACTTACTACCCATAGGCCGTCCCCCATAGGTGACATTTAATCATCATCTACACAAAAATGTAGCTTACTATTACCTGGAATGGGTCACCGGAAGACTACCCCCGGACAACTACCCCCAAGCAGGTTCCTACGTCATGTTGACGTCAAAGATCGGGGGAGCAGTTTTCCAGTCACGGACACTCAAGTTCCGTTTTCAAACTATTCTAAACTAACCTAACCTAACCAACCAAACTTGCTGTAATAATTAAAAATTCTTTTAGATATTCCCCTACATGCCTTTTCTGTTATCAAATGGAATTACTGGAATTACAAATTACAATTACAAAGCTTCACTTTTTGGACGGGGGGGGGTAGTATTCCAGTCGCGGACACGGCTCTCGTATTGGTTAGTTGGGAGATGTCGTGACGTCACGTTTCACCTGGGGGGTGATTTTCTGGTGGGGGGGGGGGTATTATTCCGCATCCCCCTGGAATGATATGCCAAAGTTTGTTGTTATATCTCTATTTGTTCTAAAGTTATAAGTCGTCTTGAGTCTTGATTGTCACCCTGTATGATTTTTTTATAATTATGATAACTATCACAATTAAAAATGCTCAATAATAATAATAGTGCAAACAATTAAGAAGTGTTCTTCCTATTACTTTAAAAGAAGTTTAACAATTTTTTTCGTGTTAGAATGGTTGGTAGTGTTTGTCACAACGAAAACCATACGTAACAAAATTCCTACTTTACGTTTTGGACGTAGGGATTTCTACGCATACTAGTATAACCTGTTTCCTATGAGGCTAGACAACACATAAACACTCCAGGATAACCTTCTACCTTATTTACTTCGTAATAAATATAATTTATGATCTTAAGATGTTGGTTTATAACTCATGAACCAGTATTTTCCACCGTGTCAGTTTCGGTTACGTAACAGGTCGCTAGGACGCTAGGTGCATTACTCTATACCAAGGACGAAGACCTTCTTCCTACTTCCTCTACCGTACAAGACATGCGCAGAAAATCAGCTGCAGGGAACATTACATTATGATTAGGAGTTTTCTGTTTGTCTGTGTGTGCAGTTTTCTGGTGGACGCTAAGTCTGGACTGAGGCTGCAATTGTACACTTTTTAAAGTCTGGATGGTAATTTGCGTACCCCCACTGTATAAGATCAGAGTTTCAGAGACCATATTATATTTTGAAAAGTGACGCATGGTCCGGGTTAACTGTACAGCGGTTGACTACGGCCAAGGTGGAACTGCACTGCCTGCAGGTCTACTACAGCATAAATTCCCAAATTAGGCGCTTTCAAAAGTATAATAAACTGAAAGTCTTGTAAACATTACACATTTAAAATACACTGTGACACGGAGAAAATATATACAATGAAACGCTGAGAGTATCATGAACCTTGCAAACTCATTGGTATTTTTATCTTCGAAACTCTTATCTTAATTTCCTTTTACACGATTGGTCAAATTCTTTCATTACACGCAAAAATTGTATATTAAAAAGCAAACATAAAAAATTGCAGTTGAACGCCTGTGACATTCAGTAAGATCTTGTTGGTTTACTTAGTAAGATTCAAAACAGGTTTTTGTACTTTTCAAAAACAAGATCAACACGCCTAATTCATAAAACCACATATATATTATAGTTGTTTTTTTTTACTAACAATGAATAAATTTGACTGTGACTAATGCGGGGGCATTTTTATGACATGGCTGTTCTGGATTTTACCCAACCTATCATAAGGGACATGAAGATATTTCCTGTTTCTGGTAGATATATGTATTATGAGTGGCACTACGTACTATTCATTTTTTTATATAAATTAAACCCTTTAACATTAACAAGTTGATAGCTATGAGAATCATAAGAAGTTGTTTTACTGATTAGTATCCATGAAATTGAAGATAGATACGCGTTGTTGAAATCTGTATTTAACGTTCATAAAAAACACGAAATTTGAGAAAACTGTAATAACGATACCTATTAACCACATACTTGAATGAAACATTTGTTTTTGTTTGTTGTTAATAGTTTTCCAAATTTTTCATTGTATATACAGGGTTACCAAAAGGTGGGGACATAACTTACGTAGTGATTCCTTGGGTCAGTATAAACAGAAAATCAAGAATAACATTTTTTTACAAAATCGCTTCGTTAACCAGATATCCGCCATTTTGAATTTTTTGACATAACATTTTTATCTTTTAATTTTTTAAACCGATCTTTTATGAAACTTTGTATGTATGTTAAAGTAGAAGAGATCCATTTTAGAAAAAAAATCATCTTGATTCAGCTTAAAATTCCAAAATGGCCGCCATTTTGAAATGTTTAGCTGAATCAAGATGAATTTTTTTCTATCATAGGTCTCTTATACATATCATTAAACATCTTAAACATACATTATAAGTTGCATAAAGATCGGTTGAAAAAAATCAAAGATAAAAATGTTTATGTAAAAAATACAAAACGGCGGATTTCTCGTTAACGAAGCTATTTTGTAAAAAATATTATTCTTGATTTTATCTTTATTTTGAGCCAGGAATCACTACGTAAATTATGTTCCCGCCTTTCTTGAACACCCTGTATGTATAGGGGGGTCCTGACCTAGTGCTAATTTTTTGGGGGTAGCCTAGTACATTACCCAAAATGTGACTCAAATACACAATTTAAAAAATTCTAAATCACACACTAACAAAAAATACCCCCGCCGCAGCAAACCTGCCGTCTAAGCGAATTTCCATTTGGCTGAATTGATTTTCAATAGATCTATTTAAATAACATTAGGTTTAACGAGTACCTAGGTTTGCTGCTACAAGGAAACTAATAAAGTGTGTTTTTAGTAAAATATTGATAGCTTACTATAAAATAAATAAATTTGCCAAGTTTGATCAAAATATATCCATAAACAAGCAAACAACAACATTTTACAATATTCTCCATAAGAATAACATGGGAATTTTAAATTTACCATTTTTTTAGTTTTCTCCGTAACCAATAACCGTACAAAAACACGTTGATATACTGAATTGTTTGTTTTTTTAAGCTCTTTAAGAAGGTTTAGAGAAAAATTGGGAAATTTTGAGTTTTGAGGGTCAAAAGTGAGAAAAACCAATTTTTACCCCATAAAACCCCCCATAAAACCCTGTTCCCATGGTCCGATCATGCTGGATCGCGAACTCATTCAAGTTTATCCCGCCTTACACCTTCAAACCAAATTTCATCAAAATCGGATAAAAATTACTCAAGTTATCGTGTTCACGGACACATATATATATATATATATATATATATAAAAATTTGAACGAATGGTGTTTTTGGCCTCTGGGGACATCAAAATGAAAAAGTAAATCGGTCCCGGGCCTAAGTCTTACCATGAGACCTACGGTAATAGCTACTTCCCTATAGGGAAATTCGCTAAAATGTGTTGATTATTTAAATCACCCCATTTATGTAGCAAAAACTCCAAATTTGGGTTTTAAAAATTATGTTTTGACTACAACACTACAATTGCATTCTACGTTAAATTAGTAAGAACAGATAAGTTTAGATGAACCTGAAGTATCAGAATCTTTATTTTAATGGATTAGAAATGAAAAATTATATTTAAAAAAAGGATAAACAAGGTTATATACACTTTTGTAAAGAAAATGATAGAACGTAGCATTGGGCCAAGGCCGCACTAGATATACACGGGGAGAAACTTGCACTTTTGGCGGGGAGAAACTTTTGGCGAGGGAGATTTCTCTCAGTCCTATTGTCGCACCTCTGAAATTGTCCGCGTGGCTGCCCATGCGGACCCAGGCCGGACCAGGTCCAATTCAGGGTGTCCTCCTGATTGCGAACAGTCCAGACTGCGAACAGTCCAGATTGCGAACAGTCCAGACTGCAAACATGTTTGGTTCTACGAGGTGGAGGGGGTCGTCCGTGGGGTGGGGAGGATTCCTGATTGCGAACACATTTTGAGTGGTCGGGGTTTTCAACCCTTTCGTAAAAACCCTTGACAGAATGATTTAGCCAAAATCACAACTTAAGACTGGTAATATACATAATGGAGAGGATGAATGTTCTTGAAGACACATATATTTATGAGACATAGTATAATTTTACGTAAAGCCGCTTTTATAACAGACAGGTTCTTTCAGTCTGACAAATTCGTTTTGATAATATTTAAAGTGGCTGTTTATTTAAAATTAATTATAATATGTTTCACTTGAACAAGCAACTACAATAACTAAACAATCTCAGAGTAAAAGAAATAAAACAATCATTTAATATGAATAACACTAGAGTTTAACATAATTAGCCGAAATAACATGCATTTGCCAATATCACATTCCAAACTCAATCATTACCTAAAAAAACTTCGTCAACGAGTCATTTAAATAGTAACTAAAACAAATAAAATACTTACATACCGGTACATCTTACATCCGAAATAACATAAATATGCATTACACATTACAACATCAATCATTCAAACACATTCCCAACTCAATCATTAGCTAAAAACATAAAAAACAAGCAATTAAAACTCACGTTCAACAACAGCGACTAAACCATCTTTACAGATACCAAAATATTTGTTCGCACGACTCATTTTCAGGTAGCCCACAGCATTTTTGAGGTGTTCGCAGTCTGGACAATTTTACCCTTGTTCGCAATCTGGACTGTTCGCAATTAGGACACAACCAAAATTCAGTCCTGTTGTCACACCACCTGCAAGGGTGTGCAATTTCTCCTGATCTGAACCCCATGGATTTCATTGTGTGGGGGTTTATGATGGCTGAAGTCTTTACAACTCCAATAAATAGTGAAGAGGAACTTTTTAACCAAATCCAAATCTCAGCACCCACAGTTAGGGAAAAGCTAAGCCATAAAGTTGGGACAATGAGGAAAAGAGCAAGAGCCTGCATACGACAGAATGGAGGACATTTTGAAAATAAACTTTAATAAACCAGGTGTGAATTGTGAGTGATGAGTGATATCCATGATGATTCCCAACACTTATGATCTTTTTCTTTTTACTTCTTTCTGCGTGCAAAATAATTATTTGCAGCTTCATGTTGCACCTGTAATTAAAATGAGGATTGTAATTTTTTCGTTTATAATTGTTTTAACCATGCTTTACATTATTTTAATCCAAATAACTGTACTTAAAAAACAACAAATAAAAAAATAATAAATATCTTTCGAAAGCCCCCTTTTTTAAGAGGTTGGCGGCTTCTTTTAACCTTGCATTTGCCCGTCTACATAGATTACAGATCTGTTCGTGGAACGTAGTATCCAGCAAAGCAAGGGGTGAGCCGGTACAGTACGAAGGTGAACTGTACCACAGAAAACATACTACTGTATGTTTTCTATGACTGTACTGATGAAATGTTTGTGGCAGTGACCAAGATCCGAGCCCACGACATCGCTGCATTGAGCCCGAAGTCCGTGACGCTTCAGTTCCATATGAGTAGCCATAAACAAATATAATTTCTGCATATTGATAATTTGAAAGCATCTTAAGATCACTGCACCAAAACACACTAAAAATTATAGTTTGTAATTGATAGCTTATCTCTTGATAAGGTAGGATGTAAACAGATATTGGGAAATTCTTTGAAATTATCCTCAAATGATAACTTACAAATATCAACTGATCCTGGTTTATATAAACCTATCCATTCTTACTAAAAATTTAACGTGGAATTCAATGAAACGGGTTTTTTTTAAATAATCAAATAATTTTTTTGAGTAAGTGTGTGATTTTTTCAAATTGTATATTTGAGTCACATTTGGGTTGGTGTACAACCCGAAAAAGTGTGTAACACTAGGTCAAGAAGTATTTCCTAATTGTTTACACATTAGTTCTGTTTCTATATTTAAATAGGTACAGTAAACAGTAATTGTTCGGGGTTGCGTTCAATAGAGAGAGTGAGAAAATTTGATTGAAACACTAAAAAAAATCACCTAAGAGCAATTTTAAGTTTACCAAAGATTGTAATAAATTTACTTGTGGATGCTTATTTGGTTTGACTTCACAGTATAATATGACGTACTTCATCCCAAATTATTATGGTTGATAAGCCTAACATGGCTTATGGCTTTATCATGGTTTTTTAGTACTATGAATCTTTCGTCGAAGAACCTCCTTTAGTTAGTTAGAACTCTCTGCTTTTTATTACAATTTAAGGCCCAATAGTGTTAATAATTGTCTTAACTCTATTAAACTTTCGCATCCTTCCCATGTGGTTGTCATAGGGCTTTGTGACTGTATCTAACTAAATTAGACTGTATGTAACTAGTCTAAATTAACGATTTTGAAAACTTTTGCTTAGACTATTGAGTATGGCAAACTTACGGAGTTTCCACTGTTCGTAAAGAAAATCCATACATTGAAATATGTTCCGCGTTTAAGTAACTCATTTCATAACCAAAGCTCTTCTCGTAACACACTGTTTCACATTGGAGTTTTGAACTTGCACTTTGAGAAACACTCAAGATTACTCATCATATCACACATTAACCGAACTCTATTTTTTACGTCAACAAACGTTCCTAAGTAAGTCCAACTTGAGCTAAACTCACTCCAGTCTATTTCAACTATTTCGAGTTGCTTTTTCCTCATCCAAACCGGTGGGGACCATTGCTCCCTTGTATGGTATCTCGGCCTCTGGTTGGCTACGTTGTTCTGTCCTCATTTGCATACGATGTAGGTTTGATTCGTAAAATAACTAATTCTTGAGATGAACATAGTACGTATTTATATCTGAGCAGTAACATTACTGTGATAAATGTTGGGATGCCAAAAAACAATATATAAGAAATTTACCAATGGGGGAATATTTAGATGATGTTTGTTTAAATAAACTTTGATCTGTACAACAATAATTAATTGTTGGGCAAAAGTGTGGACGCTATTTATTCCAGAAAAACAAAACTCTGCATAACTCTATATGACATAAAAGTACACTATTTCGTCGGTATCCCGATTTCGTCCCGAAACCCAAAATATGGTATCTTTTGGTATAGTTAACACTTTCTGAATATAAACGCCCATCAAGTGGACCTCATTTTGAAGGTCATCGGTTAAAAAGAATATCGGTGAAAACTAGAGGTCTTTATTTCAACCCGTTACAGGATGGTGGCCATTATAATTTTTCATCAGCCTAACTAAATCAGCCCCACTAAAAATATACATCAATATTCACTAACTTTTTATTGGGTTGCACCAGGAAACTCAATATTACCGTTAAAAGAAACTAAACAGTACCCTTTGGTCGGTTATTACACTTTTTCCCGGAACCCAAATGGGGTACGGTATTTCAGGGCAGCTCAAAATGTTTCAATATGAAGCCTCACCAATTGACAACTGATTTTAAAGGCCACCAGTTAAAAAGAATATCGGTGTAAACTAGAGGTCCTTACCTTTAATTATGTAAAATGTAATTATGTAAAATGTTGTTCTTTTACCCAGTAAAACATGGCGGCAGTTTGTGTAAAATGTATAACAAATTTCCTTCTGACATCTTGTGGGCCACCTCAGTGTGATGGAAAATTAATATTTGCATAAAAATTGCATATTTATGTATGTTACTTATGTGCAAAGCTTCGTTGCATTATCTGCAAAGGTTCAACAATTAAAATTCCGCTGCCGGGCCTTTAAAGGACCCAATAGGGTTGCGTGGGTATTTTGTGTAAATGTCTTTGTTGGTGAGGGTAACTTTATATTTTTAAAGGATTGTTGTTGAAATGCTCATTATAGATCAATATAACAAAATTTTCGTGACGTCTCTGGATCTCGAATATAACCTCTTCCTTCAGGTAGGTTCTAAGTGTCGTATTTTTAAGTTATATGATAAAATTAGGTTATTTGTTTTAGGTCCCTGTATCACAAGAAGGCAAAATCAAAACACACACCTACTGTGTGTTAATAATTACTTTTTCCTACAGTTACCTAACAATGTACATGTTCTCTCACTGATTTGAGAAAGCAAAGTGGCCAATTCTCTCATCAGTGAGACAATGTTAACATTGTCTCACTCTAATTACTTTGTCTCACTCCAGATTTTCAACGTGAAGGCACGAAATAGTGAGCGCGTAACATGCAGGCAACGTCGTATGCGCGTGAAATACGTTGGCAGCACTGGCTGTAAATCAGCTGGTCAGCTGTTGTACTGTTGTATTTGTCACTTCACATTAAATGTTATATTAAAAGTTAACTTCTGTGTAAAAATAGGTTATGTTTCTTCACCAATTTATTTGTTTTATGGTAACTGTAGGAAAAGTATAATGTGCAACTCGAGTTCAAAGTACAATTGCCTCACTCGAGAAACCATTCCTCGTGAGTAAGGATTTCTCTCGAGTGAGTCAATTGCTCACTTTTCTCACTAGTTGCACAAATAACTATTTAGTTGTCTTTGATGAAGGGAGGCTGTGCAGTTAACGAGCTAGAGCAAGTGTCTATTTCACCGATTGATAAGGTTTCAACGTCAATAACGACTTTGACCACACCACTAACATTATCAACTTCCCCTCGTTCACGTGGTTTTTATAAATACCGATATATTAATATGTATATATACAGGGTGTATTGCAACCTTAAGAACAAACTTTGTCCCGTTATTCAGCATGTCAAAAGAAACAAAAAATGTAACATAACATGTGTCCTATCTCATTCCGTTTTCTGTCTATCTGTCTGTGTATGTTTTTTACAAAAACATGCATAACTCCTTAAACTGTTTAAATTACAGTGTTGAAATTTATCTTGTTGACCGCTATTTGTGTCTAAAATATGAATAAAAACTCTGAACCGTTTAAAAAAGGCGGATTTAAACAACATTTGATGCAAAACTCCATGAAAACCGGTAATTTTACAAAATATTTGCACAATATGTAATTTTTTTAATTTTATGCATATTACAATTATATCTTATAAGCTTAGTTTGGACAAATAATAACTGACAAATCAATTTTGTTCTTGTTATACATCAGTTTTCTCAATCAACATTGTATAAATGGAGTAAACGGAAGGTACAACAAGAAAAAAATAATTTATCAGCTATTCTTAGTCTAAACTAAGCTTATAGATATCGTTGTAATCTGCATACAATTTACAAAATTTACATGTCTTGCAAATATTTTGTAAAATTAAAGGTTTTCATGGAATTTTGCATCAAATATTTTTAATAGCCGCCATTTTTAACGTTCAAGAGTTTTTCTTCAAATATTGGACAAAACATAGTGGTCAATAATATAAACATTTTTACAGAATTTGAACGCTGTAGCTCAAACAGGATTTATGAATGTTTTTGTAAATAAAGATTATATACAGACAGATATACCTAAACGGAATGAGATAGGACCCATTCTATGTTACATTTTTTGTTTCTTTTGACGGTTGCAAGACACCCTGTAGGCTATATTAATGTGAAACTCCCAATGTGATTTATCAACAGTCGCCTAAACATTGTCCAATTGAGTATATTTGCTAGACTTCCGTCTCGTTGCGAGTTCGATAACAGGCCATCGCCTTTATGTGGCAAATGAAGACAATATAAAACCATCTATAATCATACCGCTCACCACAACCAACATTTTGAATTATGCTATACCCTTGAGGCCCTTCACATAGTAGATCCACATCAAAATCAATGTAACCAACTGGTTGTAAGAAATTCGGCATTGATACACCATTTGGTACTAAAAATAAAGCCCCCCTCTGGTTTAAAATTATTATAGTAAAAAGCTACTCAATTCAGATGAATTTTATTTTCTATTTTGGTCTTATTTCATTTTTATCTATTCCCAAAAACATATTCTCGTTCAATATCCATTTATTTGTGAGTGATATGAACTGTTAAAAAACTGTCAAAAAAACTGAAAAAAATCAACTGTTCCATAAATCAGCTGTTTAATAGAGAACGATGCATTGTTGTTATTTTCCTCCCATTTCTTGTTTACAAACATTGTATTCATATACAGGGTGAGTTTTAAATGAGTTCTCCCCCTACTTTTTTCTACATTTCTTAAGATATCAACTCCGGACCACGTCAGCTCATTGTAGAGTAGTAAGTACTTCATTTTGACTGGGTATAAATTTTCGGCCGCCAACTTGGATCCTCCATATTGGATACAAAGTTTTTTATTCAAATGTAAAGGTAGGGTTGTGACCCATCGTTTCGAACTAGATTGTTACGCTGAATACGATGCTGCAATCCGTTTAAAAACATCTCGATCCATTCTAAAGTTATGAGAACTTTTTAAAACTTTATTTTTAGCCCATTTCAACATTGTGCATTTAAAAAACTAAGACCATAATCTCAAAATAGTCTTAGGTAAAGATGAGTATACACCACCATTCATTGTCGACTTATTTTCACTTGGTTAAGACGGATGCATTTTTTCGGCCACCATCTTGGATCCGCCATTTTGAAATGTGATAAATTATTTTAAATATGAAGGTGGTGTTGTGACCCATCATTTGGAACTACCTTTTAATGCTGAACTCAATGCCACAATCCGTTTTTTTTATTTTCATCTTTGGTTTTTGAAATATAGACATTTTAAATATAAATATTGTAATATTGCATCAAGAATGCTTGATAACAAAAAACGTATTGCGGCATTAATTTCAGCATAAAAAAATAGTTCAAAATTATGGGTCACAACACCACCTTTATATTAAAAATAATTTATCACATTTCAAAATAGCGAATCCAAGATGGCGGCCGAAAAAATACATCCGTAATAACCAAGTGAAAATAGGTCGACGATGAATGGGGGTGTTATCTTTATCTAGCACTATTTTGAGGTTATGGTCTTAGTTTTTTAAATGCACAATGTTAAAATGGGCTAAAAATAAAGTTTTAAAATGTTCTCATAACTTTAGAATGGATCAAGATTTTTTTTTATGGATTGCAACATCGTATTCAGCGTAAAAATCTAGTTTGAAACGATGGATCACAACCCTAACTTTACATTTGAAAAAAAACTTTGTATCCAATATGGCGGATCCAAGATGGCGGCCAAAAATGTATACCCTGTCAAAATGAAGTACTTACTACTCTACAATGATGTGACGTGATTGGAGTTGATATCCTAAGAAATGTAGAAAAAAGTAGGAGGGGAATCATTTAAACCCCCATATGTATGTGTATGTACATGAACTTAAGGTGTCAAAGTACATTAGAAGTATCTAAAATTTTGGAATGGAAGACTTGTTTTCATAATTTTTCGTATGAATAACAAACTACAAACGTACATAAGTAAGAGTAAATATTCGCACAAGTGCCGCTGCCGGTATGTTTTGTTTGGTATCTGGAGCTGTGGTATCCGTAGTAGTGAAACGCAATATGGAAACCCAACGGTAACGGTTTAAATATAACGGCTGGGCCACACACACACACACACAAGCACGCCGCATACCCTGTCGTATCGGTTACCTACGCATTCCTTTGAGACCTGGCGATCAAAATCAATTCTTTTCTAGTCTATTATAAACATACGGAATAAGTTAGTATTGAAGGTTTTACTTCATTTTTTTGTATTCTTACACCTGTGGCCTTTTTTCTTTTTGTAGACCTACGTCAGGCCTACAAAAACTATGGTATTTTCATCTGACGCTATGGAATTTTCATTTGTTGTTTGAGAGTATAGTTAATTAACCAACATGTATAGGACATTTGTCAATTTTGTGAAGAATATCAATTATTCATATCCATGTTGGCACGAACAATCTGAGGATGGGCTATCCTGCCAGAGACAGCCAAGCTGCAGCTGGTACAGTGTTGTCAGTGCCCCATTACTGTTTTCCTGCATACGGCAACAGCATCTCAAGGGAAGAGATGTCCCGATTGCAAAAAGTGCAGAACTCCGCAATTCGTTTCGTTTACGGTATCCGTAAGCGTGAACGCGTATCCCCATTCCGGGATGCTGCGGGGTTGCTGTCAATGGGTGCCGTGTGCAGGGCGCAGACTTGTAGCCTCATCCACCGGGTCTTGGTTCAGCAAGAGCCTAAGTACTTGGTGGAGAAGCTTGTGGCACGTGGGGAGGTGACTCAACGTGTGACCCGGCAGAACGCCTTGCTCCAAATTCCAAAAGTAAGACTAGAAGTGGGTAGAAAAGGGTTTTCTTACTTTGGCCTAAAGATATACAATGATCTCCCCTTGGACCTAAAACAGCTGGGGGTCCTGGCTTTCAAAAGAAAAGTAAAGAAGGTGTAAAGTATTGTATATAGCTTAAAATTTTGTTTTGTCATACACATTGTTTTGTATAATAATTTGTGTATATTTTTAAGTTAGTTATATTGACATGAGTTACTTTGTAAAACAGTTCTTTTACTGAAAGACGCTCGCAAATAAAGGGATTTTTATTTATTTATTTATTTATTTTCAGAATCCGAACAGCAGCCTCCAGATTTGAATGCGTGCAGTATAACCTTTTGGATATTGTAAACTATTTATGGACTATAAGATACTCGTATAAAAGCATACCCCGAGTAAATTAATTTTTCACATCTTTAGAAAGAACATTTTTTTTTCATAACAACTTAATCCAGCGTGCTAAAGACGCCTTTACTCCATCTACCTCGCCTTAACTGTTGTGTGTGTGTGTGTGTGTGTGTGTGTGTGTGTGTGTGTGTGTGTGTGTGTGTGTGTGTGTGGCTGACCTTATCCAGAATGCAAGATATAGTTAAATTGAATTTTATATTTTTACGCTGGATTCTGTTTCTATTTAAAAACATGTTCTTTCTAACAATTAAGTGAAAAAATGTATTTCTTAATCTTTGGGGGGCATTGGAGGCCATTCGAGTATTTTATATATTTATTTATGTATGTGAACGGATTGATGGAATCAACATTTGGGATCATTATCAGGCTTCTTATTCGATAAGAGAAATAAAGACAGTGATTTTCAATGAGGTGTTGCACGGTTTTCCTTGATTCGGCTAGAACAAATAATAAATGCTAATTACGAAGACAGGTCAATTTGATACAAAATTGAATTGAGATTTTACTAAGAAATTACTAACTGCTCAAATCTCAACACCTTATTTAATTAAGTTCTCCTTCCTTTTGTCTTGGTGACATTAATAACATTATAATACTGACTTGATTTGCAAAAGTTTTTACTTCATTTCTAGAGAAGTTGAAAAGTTTATTATGACTGAATTCCTTTCATTTCAAAAATTAATAAAATTTGGCGGATTTCACTGTCTAACTTATAAAACATATTTAAATGCAATAATTTTTATTCCTAGAATGTCTTTCAATATGAAAACAGTTTTAGTGTATAACCGTGCTGTTGAAAAGGTGTTGTTGAAGTTGCATACGTTACATTAAGGTGTTTTGAAGGTGTTTTAAACTATGAATGCTTCCATTCAATTAAATCAATCAAGTAAATCAATTATTTAAGATGGGGACGCCACTTTGTGCGTATTTGAACCCAAATATAAGTGAAGGATGAGTTTACGATGAGTGGCGCGATCTTGTAGTATTGTTAGTGACTAAGGCCGTCATGTTCCTTAGACACAGCTGTTAATTAATAGCCCATACAGCCAATGAAAACTAAGGGAACTACAGTTTATAGTGGAATCCCAACCACATTTTTCCTTGTAATTAACGAATTGGTCTAATTTTTAGGATAGCACTGCGTATAGTCGTAGTACTATCTAGTGCTGACGTTAATCCACACCAGGGAGCATCGTATCCACAGTGCATGCCTATAAATATCCACAGTTCGTAACATTGTCCCTAACACTATAGTCTGCATGATAGAACCTGTCTCCTAACCTTCGGTCTACCGAATATTTTTAACAAATCTGAAAATTACATAAAAGAGGGATTACTCCCATATTAAGCCCATGTATTGCCCGGTATTGCCATTTTATTTAAGCAAATTCATGTTATTTGAAAGGAAATGCAAATTTTGCCGTTCCATGTTTGTCAAGAGAATTTCTTAGATTTAAGAACTAAAAATCAAAGAAGCAGTAGGTGTTTATACGTTTTACTGAGGAAGTTTTTAGTAATATTTTATACAGTCAAGAGTAGCACAGAAAGACCCACCTTGAAAGTTGATGAATTGTTCTCAAAATTCACAAATTCAAACTTCCATTGCAGAATAGGGCTTATACAGATGTTTAATCTCAATGACTTTAAATACGGTGTGATTGAAAAGTCCCGGAACGGTGTAATATATTTTTTACCTTTATAGGGAAAGTAATAACACCTGGTATTGGTATATCAACAATAACCATTAATGTCTACTCTTTTTAAGCTATTGTTACATTTTTTCATGGGCTTAAGGGGGATGGCCCACGAGGGGTACGACGAAATTCTCAAATAGCAGCCTTGGTCAAGTTTAGTATCAAATTAAATGTAATATTTAGAAAAACATAATGTGTCAAACCCGAACTCAAACGGACAATAAAGTCAAAAATGGCAGCAGTTCAAATATTTCTTTAATCTGCCATTTTGAATCTTTGAACGGCTGCCATTTTTTACCCAGCTGTTATTTTGGGAACAAATTTGCAGCATAGTATTCTACTAATAAAGACATTTGATGTGATGTGCATTTCGACCTATGCCTCCGTTTGAGATTTTCTTCTGACTGCAATAGCCCCTCAGTTTAGGGTTCGTGGCATTGTGTTTTATTAACGGAGACCTTTAATTTGGTATCAAACTCGACATATGCTGCTATTTAAGAATTTCGTCTGACTCATTAAGGGCCGATAACAAGAGATAAAAAGTAATAATAGCTTAAAAATTGTAGACATTTATAGCTGTAATTGATTTACCAAGCTATCTATAACAGTATAAAATATATTACCCCGTACCGAGACTTATCACACTGTATTTATTATTGTAAACTTAATGAGGATTCTGAAAATGACAATACATTTGAAATAAAAACAAGTTTTAGTGCAGTTATGGTAATTTTATCTAAGCAAATACGAATATTTTGAACAAATCTTAGTTTGTTATTTCCTACCTGTGAGGGTATGAAAACCTAAATTAGTGTCATTTTGTCACTAATACTTAGTAGTTTAACACATAGCAATTTTAACTCTAACTTTGTTCCATTGTATAATGCAATTTTACTGCCACATTCATACAGATAACCAGATTTTATTACAACCTACTAACAGACTATTATTTATTATTACCTCTATAATCTTAGGGGTTTTGAACATATTTGCCTTCTTTTGGTGACAATGATCTTATGTTTTATATACTCGTCACATTTTAAACTAAATTTAGGAATTTAAAATTCGGATAAAAAGTTACTTGATTTAGTGGGGGCTGAACGGGGACTAATTAGGAAACCCGCTGTGGACGTCCTAGACTCCTACAGTTCGGGTTTATGACCCGTGACCAGTCCCAGGTAGACGGGGGTTCAGGAAACAGGTTCCATCCTACAGACTATAGCACTACAGTGTTGGTCTTCAGGGGCCGACCGCGTCACATAAACTTGTCACTCGCTGACATTTCAGCACACAATAACATAGCAAATATAACCATCGTCGGAGTTACCCTGGCGCTACTACCCAAAACTTGGCTTCAATTCAAAATATTGGTTTAAGTGTAGACCCAGACACCTGTTCCGGTTTAAAATATGCATACGATGTAAATGTGCAATAACCTTCCATCGTAGGCTAAACGGATTCCCATTTTCCTGATTGGGTTTTTACCAAAATGTTTCCTTAACGGGATAATTCAAACTGCACCTCGAGGTCAAACCACGCCTTCTTCCTTCTTACCCGATTCCACGGAGGTGTAGGTATTTTCGACCTTAATTTAATTCTTATCCTGAATAATAATAACATTTGTTTTCATACAATACACATAAATACGACAATCTTTCATAAAACTCACAATACATTAATTTGTGGGTTGAAAAAACATACAATTTGTAACATGATAAGTAGCCTAAATTTACAAACAAAAGTAAATGTTGTTACAATGTTTGTCAATTTTATGTAACGGATGAAAACCCCAGCTTCATATAACTGTCATTTTAGATTTACAGTTTGACAATTAGGATAATACCAACATACCCCCAACAGACCCCGGAAGCTATTGCACCAACAAACCAAAACAAACCCCGAATTAGAAGACACACTTAGGTTTTCTAAATCAATTTAAGTAAAGTACCAAAGTGAGGTGGGTTTCAAGTCTACTGAAGCGAATTGTTCTCGGTAAACTGGGCGGGAAAAGTAATTGTACAAAAACCAACTTCTTACTTGCCCAGGGCACGCTGGTGCATTAGTCAAACTGAACTGAATAAGCCTAGAAACTTTTCTATTCAAAGATTAGTTCAGCTAAATAACAATCAGTTAACCCTGTAATAAGGAACCGTAAACTAGCCAATATGATCAGGTGATTTCCAACTTCTCATTTTGCCTCTAAATTACTTTGGATGCTGACGCTCGTTAAATACAATATAAAATTGTGTTCGAATTAGTTTTGGCTTTTGAGGACTCCAAAACCAAACAGTAGTCCAGGATCAAGATCTATGAAAATTCACTAATATGCATCTAAAGTAAAGCAGGTAGAGCTGTTAACAGTTAAGAGGTTTTTCTAAGTTAAAAAGGGGAATCTCAACGATAACATAAACTATCGACATTTCATGTTAAATAAACGTATACACGAAGTACTTTTTAAAACATAGAAACCCCGTATTAGTACATGTATTGATGTTACTGTACTTGTACATGCAGTTATGTACTTCGTACATAGTTTACTGTATTAGTATATGTAACTGTTTTAGTACATGTATTAATTATGTATTTTAAAGAACTACGAGTATGGTTATGTAGGTTGTCATTTTAGGATGAAAAAAATATTTAAAATAATTTGACCGAGGACAATAAAACGTACAGTAGAACCTTGATAACAAGACTCTCATGAGAATGGTAAAATAACTTGTTATAAATTGTTATAAAAAAAAAACTTGTTATCAAGGTTGACTTCTTATCGAGGTTTGTAATAACATGTGATTAGGGGTAAAATAATTTTAATGGGATTTGAAAATGATACTTGTTATCAAGGGCGCCTTGCTATCGAGGGTCTTCTTATCAAGGTTCCACTGTATTATATAAAATAGTCTAGTTATAATATCATGATATATTCAAACAACATTGGTAAATACTTAGCGTCTTGTCGTAGAATTTTAACTAAGTTACTTAGGGTTTTTACATGTAATTTTTACGCATACTCAAGCAAACGACAATTAACATGAAATCGAATTACCGTCATATTTATTAACACAAATAAAGCAACAAATGAACCTAGGGACAAAAACCACCACTTCGTTTCAATAGGTACTACTTTATGTGGCAGTTCGATAAATTAGTGAGGTGTATGAACTATGCAGAAGTTAGTATTTACCTAAATTACATCAACGCCTGCGAACAGGAAAGTTTGTGCCATCTATGTAGTTATGTTGCGTTAGAGAAATTGAAGGTGGTAAATCTTATTAGATTTTGGTGTAGCGGATTTGTATCCCCCTGGAATTTTACCCCCTGGGCAAACGTGACGTCACAAACCAGGTGGTAAAATTCCAGCCGCGAACTTTTGAGTTGCACAACATCAGTTTGATGGTTTAAACGCGGAATTAAAAGTATTTTTTCACGGTTGTGAATTTAATCAGAACACATCAAATTATAAAAGCTAGAGTGTACGGGCCGGAATTTAACCCCCGGACTTTTACCCCCTTCATGAGATCAGCTAAAAATGTACGGCCCGGATTTTTACCCCCGGAATTTTACCCCCCCGGATTTTTATCCCCGCAATTTTACCCCCTGGCCAGATATATAAGTTAGTTAAACATTTTATTGTTAAGTAGCCTATCTTAATTTATTTGTAACATCAACTAATCGAACAGGTTTTTAATTTCAATTTTGAGATTCGAGAACCATGATTCGATCATTGAAGCCAACTGTTGGTTTATATGATCAAAATTAAACAGCGAATTCGGTTTACTTAGTTGAGATTACATGAAAAATAAATAAAGAGAGGCTACTTAACAATAAAATGTTTACAATTAAATAAAAATAGAAATAAGAAAATCAATCATTCTTAATAATTTCTATATCCGATCAGGGGGTAAAATTCCAGGGTGTAAAATCCGGGGGTAAAATTACAGAGCGTAAAAAATCGGGGGTGAAATTCCGGGTGTAAAAATCCGGCCCGTACATCTTCAGTTGTCTAAACGCTAGTTATATGGACAGGGGGTAAAATTCCGGTTTTTATTGCTAATCTAATTAATCACGCTCTGTCCATTTTCATTAGACTTCCAAATCCGCGGGGGTAAAATTCCGCCCGCGAACAAACTTTTGAGCGCTCAGGTTGAGGAGGTCATAGTGTCTTCAGCTTTGCACAGGGGGTAAAATTCCAGGGGGATAAAATTCCCTATATTTTAGTTCAAACTTAGGCTTGATGTTGACGACCACGTTACACATTATTACCAACATGAATCTATTTTGTAATCAGATTATAAAGGAACAATTCAAATACTTTCCATAACTTAATCAGTCGTTGGATTTCCAAATTATTTTGCAAAGAATTTTAAGTTGTGTAAAAGAGTCGCAAGGTGCACACGCTCTGGCTCGTCCGCTAACACATTCCTCATACAGGACGATTGTTTATAATAAATAATTTATAGTTTGTTCATAAAACGGTGGTGGACGGGGAAGGGGCCTACCAATAAATAAAGTGTGTGTACTGTGGCCAAGGAATAAAGTTTGTATCCATTGGCTACAGGTAGACCTAGGAAAAAGAATGCTTCAGCATTTTTAACCTTTCAGAGGGCGCATTGGTTTCTAAAACGGGAGAGGGCGCACCCGGAGGTTACTTCCGGGTCAATAAAAACAAACATTTATGAAGTAAAATTTGTATTTTAGTACACAAATTAAGTTTTATTTTTAATTTTAAACATCAAAAATATGTTTAGTGAACTCTTAACTGTACAATAATTTAATTTAGATTTTATAAATATAAAATTAAACTATTATTCTATCAAATTTTCTAACATACAAGTATATGAAGAAATCTTTTACAAGAATATATTCAAGAAGTTAATTTAAATTTTACCACAATGTCCTATAATGAGGTTTTAATTGATAACACTCTCAATACCCGATGTTTTAAGTAATTTAAGATACCTAATGGGTATCTTAATACTAAATGGCTCTGTACATACGTCGTTCGTGAATCTCCCTTTCAGCATGGCTAAGAGTGTTGCAATTCGAAATTTAACTTTTTCTGTCATCTTGTAAAAACTACATATTTACTAAATAATGACATGAATCGTAAACAAATAATTATTTACAGTAATAGTTTACAAGCAATAATCAACGCACACACTAAACTAGAGGTCGCATCACGGAAGTTGCCTCCAGGCTGTACGAGAATCGGCAGAGCGCACACGGAAGTTACTTCCAGCCTCTTACAAAACTGAACAAATCTAACAAATATAAAATAGTAGGGGTGAGTTTTGACCTTCACTCGATTCTATAGGAATGTAGGAATGAGGTGCGTGAGGTGTACAGTGACACTCACACTGCCGACACCACTCAAAATAATATAATCGCGAAAAATAAAACATCCCTGGAGGTTACTTCCGTGATGCGACCTCTGGAAGGTTTTGTAATTGTTTGGTTCATTTAATTTTGGCTTTACATCACGATCTACAATGTTTATAAAATACTCATTGAAGAGATTGCAACAAATATTATTTTTAGATTTAGCTATATCATTTCTATTCTTAAATTACCTATCCACGGTGTAAAGTTGAATAATTTATTATTTTTAAGACACCAGCGACATTGACATTATTTATTATAATAATAAATAGAAAAAAGGACAAGTAAAAGAGACACGCATCTTACATAAATAATTCATTTTTTACCTTAACAAATTATTCTTTTACATATTTATTTTCAATTGTTTCAGTTCAACCGAGGCAGACAACACAGAGCAGTAAACAATTAAGCTGTTCCACAACTTTAATTTTAACTATTTGATTATAAACTAACCAGCAAAGGTTTCAAGCACAATTTTGAATGTTTTACTCGAATGGAACTACTGCTTTTACCAACAAAATGGCAATGATGATGATAATTTAAATGACCAATTAATTACTTCCAGTCTTTCGTTAACAACGAAGCTAATTCGAAATTGATTACCATCCATGATGCTACAACGAAAAGGCGGTCTTTACAAATTGTGTTTCCTTTCTGTTTAGTTAATTCACATAAACACGATCTCTGACCAATTTGATGAAGTATCTCCATTAATTAGTTTTGGAAAAAATTATTACAATTTGTTATAAAGTTTAACATTTGAATTTGTAACAGAAATACTTTGTTTGCATCTTTAGTTACAAATAATATAGTAAAGATAAATACCCCCGCCGCAGCAAACCTGCAGACTAAGCGAATTTCCATTAACCTGATTGGATTTACACTAAAATGCCTCCATAAAAATATCACATTTATTTCCTATTTAAATATAATTAGTTTAACGAGTACTTCGGTTTGCTGCAACAGGGAGGGTAAAATTTTTTTTTGTAAAATGTTAATAGTTTAGTAAGAAATGAATGTTTTTTCCAAATTCGATCAAAATATGTTCATAAACAAGCAAACTACAACAGCCACATATTCTTCATAAGAATAACATAGGAATTTAAAATTTAAAATTTTTTGGAATTTTCTCCGTAACCATTAGGCGCACAATAACGCTTCAATATACTAAATGTTTTTTTTTACGCTCTACAAAATGGTTTGGAAAGAAATTGTGAAATTTTGTGTTTTTAGGGTCAAAAATGGGAAAACCCTATTTTTTTCCTATTAAACCCCCCATAAACCCCCGTTCCCATAGTCCGATCATGCTGGTTCGCGAACTCGTTCGGATAAACACGTTTGTACCAAATTTTATCAAAATCGGATCATTTTTGCTCGAGTTAACGGACATATATATATATATATATGAATTTGAACGGATGGTGTTTTTGGCCTCTAGGGTGCTCAAAACAAAAAAGTAAATCGGTCCCGGGTCCAGGTCTTATCATGAGTACTAATAATAGCTTAATAATAGGGTAATAGCTTATTCCCTATATGGGAAATTCGCTAAAATGAGTTAAATCCATACAAATTTTATATTATTTTACCAAGTAAATCATAATTACAAGTAAAAAACACAAAACATGAGTGAAAATATAAACATAAAAATATATGATTGAAGAAATCTTTGATAAATTACGATAAAATATTATTGAAATTGATTTTGTATTGACCTAAGACAAGCTTTATTTTGTTATGAAAAAACAAATTGTCATAAATCAAAAGTTTCAAACATATGATATTAAGAATAATCCATAGGCTTATAAAACCAGGGCCTAGCCAGGCCCAGGCCAGGGCCAGGGGCTTTTTATTGGGGTAGTTAACCAGGGTGAAATTTTCATAAGGATAGATGTATCTGTATTTAAAAAAATCAAGGTCCTGAAAAAGTACAGTTTTCTACAAAAATAGCCACCATTTTGGAAAGAATAAAATATTCAAATTCCGTTTCACCCAAAATGTTTTTATATAATAAAGCTTTAAAACTAATCATAATATGACATATTTTCTTTTTGACAGTTGAGATTCAAACTTTTGAACTTCAACTTTAGAACGTCCTGAATTAAAAACATATATTGTTATACAGGGTTGGGCAAATGTGTGGATACCCCTAGTTAACTTTTTAATGGCTGACACCAGGAAAACTTAACTCTACATACCTTCATAAAAAATAAAACTGCTCTTTTTGGACGGTATCCCAATTTTTCCCGGGACCCCAAAGTGGGGTATTTTGAGGGTAGCTCCAAAATTTTAAATTTAAAGCCCCATCGAGTGACACCTCATTTTAAAGGCCCTTATTAAAGAAGAATATCAGAGAAAACTAGAGGTCTCTATCTCAACCCAGTACGACATGGCGGTCATTTGAAAATTCATCGTACAATTCAACCTCATTAAAAGTTTATCTCAGGCTGATGAAAATTCAAAATGACCGCCATGTTGTACTGGGTTGAGATAGAGACCTCTAGTTTTCGCCGATATTCTTCTTTAATAAAGGCCTTTAAAATGAGGTGTCACTCGATGGGTAAAATTTTGGACCTTTAAAATTTTGGAGCTACCCCCAAAATACCCCATTTTGGGGTCCCAGGAAAAATTGGGATACCGTCCAAAAAGTGCAGTTTTATTTTTTATGAAGGTATGTGGAGTTTAGTTTTCCTGGTGTCACCCATTAAAAAGTTAACTTGGGGTATCCATACATTTGCCCAACCCCGTATATATTATTATTGTTAAAGTTGTTATGTTATTCCTCGGGGTTTGTTTAGTGGGGAGAAATTCCATTTCATCATCGTAGGACCAACACTTTGGCTGAAATGATCACATGAATACTGGACACCTTATGAAATTCACCCTGTACATTTATCATTTAGTTTGAGTAGAATGGAGACACAGGAAATGTGTAATTTTTTATCTTGTATTAGAAGAGTCCAATTTAAAAATTATAAAAATTCCATAGGGTCCTAATCAATGATGTTTAATGTCTATGAACTACTAGAGAGCATTTCTGACCCTGATACTGATATAAGTGTCATGCTGGTATTGTTGGCAGGTCAGGGATATAAGGTATGTATAAACCTAGGTTACAACAATCACCTGATACAAGTCACAGACATGCTGCCAATCAGGCTTGCCACAATAGTGCTTTTGATCCTCCTGGCCCATGTAAGTAGACCTAGAGTACATCACAGCTTCTTTTATAAAATCAAGAGTTCAATATATCCTGAAACGTATACATCAAAATTAAAAAAAATTAATGATACTCGTGAAATGTCACAAAACATACACTGATATTTCATACTATTATGTCTTCAGAGGAGAGTAGGAGGAGAAAAGTTAGCTAAAGACAAAGGTTCAGATATTTACCAAACTGACTTATCTATCATCAATTCAAACTACTCTCCAAAGCCATATATTACAACGAAATATCAGTGCTATGTTATATGTGACCTTTTAACCATTGTAATTCTACTGACTCTAAACTCTCAATCTATATATATTCTTTTTATTTTTATTTTAGCAAATATGTACCTACATTTGCAAATTATCTTTTCATTCAATCAATCTGAACTAAATCTTAAATGCTAACCACAACCTTCTGATGATACAACACTGCATCCACATACTGATGATGTATTAACTCAACTTCCAACTAACTACCCATCCACAGACTTACGATGTATCAACTCAATTTCCAAAACACTACCCATCCACAGACTTACTATGTATCAACTCAACTTCCAACTAACTACCCATCCACAGACTTACGATGTATCAACTCAACTTCCAACTGCCCATCCACAGACTTACTATGTATCAACTCAATTTCCAAAACACTACCCATCCACAGACTTACTATGTATCAACTCAACTTCCAACTAACTACCCATCCACAGACTTACGATGTATCAACTCAACTTCCAACTGCCCATCCACAGACTTACTATGTATCAACTCAACTTCCAACTAACTACCCATCCACAGACTTACGATGTATCAACTCAACTTCCAACTGCCCATCCACAGACTTACTATGTATCAACTCAACTTCCAACTAACTACCCATACACAGACTTACGATGTATCAACTCAATTTCCAAAACACTACCCATCCACAGACTTACTATGTATCAACTCAACTTCCAACTAACTACCCATCCACAGACTTACGATGTATCAACTCAACTTCCAACTGCCCATCCACAGACTTACTATGTATCAACTCAACTTCCAACTAACTACCCATCCACAGACTTACGATGTATCAACTCAACTTCCAACTGCCCATCCACAGACTTACTATGTATCAACTCAACTTCCAACTAACTACCCATCCACAGACTTACGATGTATCAACTCAACTTCCAACTGCCCATCCACAGACTTACTATGTATCAACTCAACTTCCAACTAACTACCCATACACAGACTTACGATGTATCAACTCAATTTCCAACTGCCCATCCACAGACTTACTATGTATCAACTCAACTTCCAACTAACTACCCATCCACAGACTTACGATGTATCAACTCAACTTCCAACTGCCCATCCACAGACTTACTATGTATCAACTCAACTTCCAACTAACTCCACAGACTTACGTTGTATCAACTCAACTTCCAAGTGCCCATCCACAGACTTACTATGTATCAACTCAACTTCCAACTAACTCCACAGACTTACGATGTATCGACTCAATTTCCAAAACACTGTACCCATCCCCAGGCGTATGATGTATTAACTCAACTCCAATTACCCATCCACAAACTTGCAATGTATCATAATTCATCTTCCAACTGTGCATCCACAGATTTGTGTTGGTATTTAATTTTAAAACTTCAAATTATATAAGAAAATAACTAGCAATTTAAATATAAATAGCATGCAATTTTAAATTTTCTTATAATTAAAGAGTGGTTAATCCACTAAGAATCCTCTTTGAAGTAAGAATAAAAATTCTGTATTGTACTGATATTGGCTGGTGACACAAGACAATAAACAGGGGCAGACAATCAAGTGTAAGTTAGGTTTTCTAGAGTTTACAAGGAGAATGATTCAAAGTTTGCAGTTTGAAACATCTTCAGTATTAAAAAAATAAAATATTATTATATTCCTGAACGTAGTTTTAATTACGATGAATTTAATTTAGTTAAAATTTTTCAGGCTATTATTAGTCTTAATTTTCTACTCTATAAGGTTATTTAGGAGACCCATCCTTGTCCGTAAACTACTTTTAACTACATTCCCCATATAGGACACGACTCAAATCATTTTTCCCTACAGGAAGCACTTAGCAAGCCATTGAGTATGGAGGCAAGACTAACTTTACAACGTCTCAGTAAAGGAGGAGAAAACAATATTTCCTACGTTGTGCGGCTAACAGAGGATCAGAAGGACATCATGGTGACACAAGACGGAACTTCCAAGAGGGTCCTTCCAAAGGAACTTTGTCTTGAAGAACAAGATTCAGACTGTGAGAATTTTCTATTCTCCATTAAATTCTTTCTGTTAGAAATTTGTGGCACCTTTGCAGGACTGTCATGGGGCGCTTGGTCCACTCTGGTCTTCGCTTTAAATCAAGTAAACTCAGAACAATATGAGGTGTTTTACTTTATTCCTACCTTTTTTTATTCCCAAATCAAGTTTATTTGTCCCTGCTTACACGTGAAAGCTAATAATTGGCGCACTGAATCAAATGAAAATGTAATGGTAAAGCTTTTCCAGTTGGTGTTGAATTTAAAGAGCAAAAAAATCTTAATTTTCTCACCTCACCTGACATGTTTAATTAATTACATCAAACAATCAAGAGAAATAAAGATGTTTATAAACATAATTAAAGGCATATTTATTCATTTTGAAGCTGTTGTGACATGTTTAATTAATTACATCAAACAATCAAGAGAAATAAAGATGTTTATAAACATAATTAAAGGCATATTTATTCATTTTGTTCATGAAAAGGAATTACTTCTAATTTTAAGAATACAGATACAGAAAGGTGATCCTACAACCAGCTGTAAGTAAAGCAAAAATTTATTTGGGTAATTGTTTTGATCAAGTTGATGTTACCATTGACTATATACTTTTATCTATGATATTACTCTGGATGTTTCTAGTAAAACCTTCTGCTTATTCAGTTTTTTTGTTTTCTTTTAGCGAATTTCCCTAATAGGGAAGTAGGTATTACAGTAGGTAGCACGGTAAGACCTAAGTCCGGTCCGGGACTGATTTACCTTTTCATTTCGATGTTCCCAGAGGCCAAAAACACCATCCGCTCAAAATGTTATACAGAGTGTCCATTAAAAACGTTTCAGGACTTTGAGATATGAATCCTCATTCTAAAAGGAAGAAAAAAGTTTTTGTGAAGGTCTGTCCGAAAATGCAAATTTACCTAGGTATCCCCCATTTTATTTTTATACATAGATAATTATTTTTATCCTTGAAGTTTTTTAACCGATTATTATGAAACTTGGTAAGCATGTTTAACGTACACATAAGACCTATTATGGAAAGAAATTAAGTTGGTCCAAAAATAAATTTCAAAGTGGCATACATTTCGGGATTATTTTAATTTTTATAAATTAAATAACTCGAAAACGGATAATTTTATCACAAAATGTGTACTAAGCAATTCATATTTTACAAAAACCCCACTTTAATAACCTCCCTGTAGCCGCAAACCTAGGACTCGTTAAAGCTAATGTTATTTAAATAGATTTATTTAATTGAAAATCAATTCAGGCAAATGGAAATTCGCTTAGTCTGCAGGTTTGCAGTGGCGGGGGTATTTTATACTTTGCCTCCTCTGCATACAGACAAACTCTGTAGTAACCACAACAGCCAACAGTGGCACATGGGTTCTGAAAGGAGATAGTCAGCGGCAAAATGACTTGAGATGTTTAATGGTCGTACTCGTACACAACTAGATGAAACTGTCCAATCCAAGCCAATAGTGCGAGCAGACTGTAAAACTAGTTTTAGTACATTTAACATTAAATTTTAGTGCCAAGCCCTTAACCCCTGGAGCAAAAATATCTTGGTTTCAAAACATGGAATTTAAATTATCTGGATAATTCGAAAGTAATGAAATTGTTGTCATTCAATCATTTTGAAAATTAGTTTAGCTCTTATAGTGCTTATAACAAACTTTTTTTCAACGATTGCTTGTCCTGAGGTATTATAACCAAAGAAAAAAAAGCAAAAATCGTAAAATTTACCCTTAAGATTCATAAGAGACACATTAGTCATTAGTGCACCAAAGGCACTAACTGAAACCCAAATAAAAAGGCATCATATTTTAAATAGTATACATATTAAGTAGTACACCTTATTACCTCCTCCTTGGCTTCATACCAGTATAAGCTAGTTAGGCTGCGGTATATATACAGGGTGAACAACTTAACTGTGCCACTATTGGTATCTCAGAAACTATTAGATTTAGGAAAATATTAAATGGGGAACTTCAACTAGTCTTTAATGATATTAAAAAATATGAATTCAAATGTTTCCTATGGAGCACCCTGTATTTTATGATTGTTTTAGATTCTAGATGCAATTTTAAGACTTTTTTACTCTTGGTATTTTCTCTCTAAACCTACTCGTTTAGGAGATACAGCGTGTTAAACTTTGAAAAATTAGCTTGCCGTGTGGTTATAACCATTAAGCCCCCCACACACTACCAGACCAGACCTCCAGACCAGACCGTCTGGTCTGGCGTCTGGCACTTGTCTTATCGTGTGTGGGGCTGTCTGCAGACCGATTTTCTCGGACCAGACTGTCTGCGTGTCTGATGGTTGAACCCTCAGACCACAGACGGTCTGAGGTTCCCCCACCACTATTTTTGTCTGGTCTGTGAGTGTGTAGCGCTGTCTGTCAGACGGCCGACCATCGTGACAATGTTCATCCATTTGTTGGAGTTCTCACCGCGGTCTCTCAATTACGAATTAGGACCGTCTGGTCTGGGAGTGTGTAGAGCCGTCCAAAACGGTCTGGTTGCAGCCAGACGGTCTGGTCTGGAGGTCTGGTCTGGTAGTGTGTGGGGGGCTTTACGTCGTTAGATTTTGTTAAGGTGTTCCATAAGAAATTTTAAAGTTAGCCGCCATATTTGAAAATGGCAGCCATTTTGAAACATTGGAATTCATATTTTTTTAATGTAACTAAAAACTAGTTGAAGTTCCCCATTTAACGTTCTCCCTAAATCTAATAGTTTCTGAGATACCAATGGTGGCACAGCTAAGTTGTTCATCCTGTATATTAGTTTAAATAGTATATATAGTATGTATATTAGAACCATCTCAAGTCATTAGTTTAATCTACCATTAAGCATGAGCAAATGGTACTTCCATCCACACGAACAACTCAACTTCCACAGATACAGAATTGTTGTTGTTAATAATTCAATATAGTATAGACTTCTTAATAAACCTGTCTTTATCCACAGCTGATGGTGTTGTACGTGACGATTCGTCCATTTTAGTCGACCATATGTCCAACTGCGCCCTCTCTCTCTCCTCTGTAACTGTCTCTGTCATTCAGTCTCCTTGGAGTTTTCTGCTCACTAAGAAAAGGACAAATTAGTCTACAGTGGTTGGAGTTTCGTTTCCAAATAATTTATCGTCCCATAATCAATCAAGATGGTTATGACAGGGTTGACTCTTAAGAGCTTGAAACATCACGTAGCTGTAAGTGTAATCACTATTTTTTACCTTATGCTAAAAATTCTACACGCAAGAATTTTTAGAACCAGGCTATGGCCTAACTATGTTTTAGAAATCATTAACATATTTCCTCAACATTTTATTGTATCTTTGTATGCAAATATTATCAGTGATTATCTCCTTAATTTTCCCCCATACCTTAAGTCAAGTTAGGATTGGGCTATGAAGATTTAGAGGTGCTATAACTTAAGTTATAATCAAGTCAAAATTGGCCTAGTCTCATGTGAGATAACAAGTCACTTCTTGTTTAAGTTATCCTAAATTTGATGTTCAATTCATAAACTAACAAATACCGATAACATAAGCATGTGCTGAAAATGCTATGCCGCCACAATCAAATTTTCAGAAAACCCTAGTAACTTAGGCCTTAAGTTAAAGGTCTAGGCAATTTTCATCATGTGATACTTTTCAAATTATGCGTGAACTGCCTGATTTTCTTTATATGAAATCAAAACTAAAAAATTATTCATAGTAAGGTACCTAACGATGGGAACCTATATTAATTTAGGCTATAGCCTATATCACCTGAGAATAATGGTGTAAAAATCTTTCTGCAGAGACAAAAACTAAATTAACCCCTTTTTGTTTTTATTAATTTTGTTACTGTAATTCTTGCCTGCTTGTCTCTGTTTTCATTACTGCGAAGTGTAAACAAACATCAAGGAATGAAAGGAAAAGTTAGTCTAGAGGAGAAGGAATCTAAGACCACTGTAAACATTAAATAAAAGTTAATTATTTAATACAAACGCCGACAATGCGGTAGAGGCATTTATAAATGCAACTGAGCATTGATAATTGTAAACTAATCAGTTCTTATTTAGGCAGGTGAGGAAGATAGATCAGGCTTAAACTTATGTGGATTCGTGACTGTATTAAGTTTTTTGAAGTTAGGTTGGATTAACTTAAGAGGTAATGTTTAGGATATAATGTACCGAATTGTTGATTTATGTTACCTCCAGACTGTATTTGTACTATTTGAAATAGTAGCCTAAGTTAGCTGAATGAAGCTTTGTCAAGCAATGTGCTTGTAGGCCTAGTGGTCATCCATATTCCAGAATATAAGGGCTAGGCCTACTACTACTATGTTAACAAACAACCTTGAACAATAACAAGTGTCATTTTTAAATCCCTTTTTTATTTTTTGCCCGAATCACATGTTAGGCCTACTGCAAACACGGAGAACTAAGATACAGCACAAGCTTATGGGACTAACGTGTGCTTTTAGCTCTAGTATGGTGGGGTGAAAATGTATTCGTACCGAGCAAGGAAGAGCCCGAACGGCGATGGCCACATGCAATTTTTCCACAGCAGCTGTAGCGCACAGGGTCTTCCTACAGCACGAGCATTGTAGTATGTGACGTCGAGGGGGAAAAGGAGAGCGGAAGGGAACAATAAGTAGAATTTACTCTAGTCACCAGCGACTTGTGCTAGACAGAATGTATCTTACAGTAGACTCTCTCTTATCCGGATACCTTTTAACCGGACATCGGATTAACCGGACTACACTCGGCGGAAATGACATCTGTTTAACCGGACAATTTTTATCAGCACATTGGTTTAACCGGACTAGATTGGCAGTACTGAAACGACTGTTCTCGTGTGGGAAAGATTTGAGACCAGTGATCACGTGTCTAAATACAATGCTCTCCTAAATTTAAGTCGAATATCACAGTAAACAGTCCGTTTTAATGAGTTTTTGGGGACGTCGGTTTAACCGGAAAACCTGTTATCCGGACTGGCCTAGGTCCCGAGGAGTCCGGATAAGAGGAAGTCTACTGTACTTCTCTGTGCTGCATACCTCGATAGAAGTCATCTTATTTAATAATCCTTTGAGAGTCTTGTCATCTAGGTTCTACGTTATTTTATATAGGCTTCGGTGTTCTACATGGTCTACTACCTATATTTGAATGAATAGGATTAGCATTATGTTTCTAGTACGGTAACATTTAACTGAGTCTTAAACACATGTTAGGTCCAGTTCAAGTAGACATTGCCAACTCATTCTTTTATGTAAACAATTTCGCCAATGAATGTTTCACCATCAAATGTAAGCTATCCTTTGATGATTCATTCCAAATTACCCTAAAATGGTATTTGGTAAATTAGGCCTATATTTAACCCCAACAACTAACATAAGAGTTTAGCATTTACTGATGTCATCTCGGATTTAAGTTGCACCCTGTATCTTGGGCCTACATCCTGTCTCTTTTGTTGCACCTTTCAAATATTTTATTAATATTGGCCACTTCTAGATTTAACTTGCAGTCATTTTTTATAGCCTACCTATGCCACTTTGAGACAACATGGACTCAGCTGAACATGGATAATGATTTGTCAGAATTCCAATCCAGTTGCTGTATCTAGCTTCAATGAATAGGCCTAATTAATTTGTTAATGTTACAGGCAATGACTTTGAAGGGTAACACTTTTCAATATTTATGGCACATGTAAAAATAATCTTAGAACATGTGTCAGGGAAGATGCTAATTGTAATTTACCTACTTATATTTTTTTTCTAATCATGCCAGTTGCATTTTAAGGAGTACCTAATTTTTAAAAAAGGAGCAAGTACCAGTACTTAAACGCTATTGGGGAAAGTGGTACAAACCCATTTGTGTTGTAGGTGTGATGGGAATCCAACCCATGCCTTTTTATCATGTAGGCCCTCTAAAAAATATTCTCATAATTAAGACTGCAGGTTGAAAGCACTGAAGGTTTCGAACAACGGTATCCATTTTCGAGTTTTTTAGATGTAGGCCTACTAAGGTGCTGAGAACATCGACCTGGAAGGTGTTAGTTAGCCTTGGCCAGTTTAAGTAGCCTAATGGTGGTTCAGTACCTTGTAGCCTAAATGTTACTGGAAGATTTCTTTATGATTTTCAGCCAGTTGCGGTTCCACGGGGGAGGGGGGATGGAAGGGATATATCCCCCTTCCCCGAAATATTTTATATTTTATTAGCTAACATTGAAATACTATTTGCTTAAGCATATTTTAGAGCTCAAATACTTATAAAAATGTGTTTTAAGGCTTAAAATTCCACATTTTTTCTGGGGCATATTCCATACCCCCCACCCAAAATGAAATCCTGGGACCGCCACAGTTTTCAGCTAAATTATAAAAGTTTGGTTATTATTTTGTCTTGTATGAAAGATGCTGTAATTGGCATCATGGTAAAACGAAGGTCAAGGTCAAACAACCATTGTTCATGATATAACTTATTGACTTTTTCAATTTTTTCTGTTATTAGTTTTGTAATAATAAACCACAGTTTCTATGGTACTAAGAACTACCAAAGATGTACTAGAGCCCCAAAATATATAGCTTACACTTGTAGTTCCATGTTTTAAATGTGTCATGTCAAGGAATTAGTTGCGCTACTATAGTTGTGGACAGGGTATCTCCGGACCAGGAAAAGGAGACCTACCTGCCTCTGCTATTGTGGAGTTGCCCGCCCGACCGACCCTAATTAATGTCGCTTGGCTGCGCTCAACGAAAACAACAACTAGACACCCAATACCATAAACTTAAGTTAAGTTATTTACAAAAATTATTGATATTGATTATCATATAATGTTTTGTTTTAAAATGTAGATTATTTTGATACTAAATTTGATGTAAATCGGCCAATTTTTACCATTTGTGCCGCCAAACTAGTTTTTCTTTTAAAAACTAATTTTTAATAAACAATGAAATTTAATATAAAGCGTGAGTATATGGAGGGATAACAAAATGCCTATGTATGATTGTATTAACTTTTTATTCCGTCATAACCAAAATAAATAGCTCGTTTGAATGAATAGCTGGTTCCAAGAAAGCTTTTAAATCATAAATAGTATACTATGTAACTTTATTTATCGTACAATGTTTACAAATAATATCAAAAATTGCGGGTTTTTTGTTAAAATAAAGCTCGTGTACTTTCCATTTGCTGGCACCAGTTAATTGTCCTTGGAGGCTAGACGTTATACCTAGGTTATAACTCAGACAACAATTAAAAAAGAAAATTTAATTTCTGGCCTCACAGTGCATTGGATATTAAAATTACAATCACTTTGGTATTTGAAAAAAAAAATTTTGACTATAAATAACCTTTCGACCGCTGTTTGAAATCATCAAAGATGACCGCTAGCATCCAAGGACTCTTAATTCGAAGTGCATGCATTAAACCGTGAATCTTTTACATTAAACTAAGTTACAGAATACCCTATACAGTAGACTCTTGATAATTCGAAATTGGTGGGTCAACCATATCAATTTGAATTATCAAGAGTTTTGAATTATCAAGAGTTCGATTTATCGGGAGAAAAATAAACCATTCAAATTACAGAGAGTTTGTTTGTTTAATACATACAAAGGTACAGCACGTTACAATAAAACATCATACCGTATTTTAGTACACTTTTAAACAATCAACGGCTTATTTTTCAGTTACTGTAGTTGCAAAGAAATCTGTTATTTAGCGCTTTATATTTCACCAATAGCTGAACTATCAGCTGTCGACAACTACGTTTGTGCTCAAGGAGATGTCGCGCAATCTAGAGATCGGATTGCCAACTTAGAAAAACAAGTCAGCGAACTAACTCAGACTACTGCTCTAACTAAAAAAACATCAAAACGTCCAACACTAGCCTACCATGGGAACAGGATGTACTGTACTGTATAGTTTCCTGTTATAACAGGAAGAGATCACTTCGAATTATAGAGTGTTTTGCCGACTAAACTTCGAATTACTGCGTGACTTTGTTTTATAGAGTGTTTTTTCGACGAAACTTCGAATTACAGCATGACTTCGAATTAAAGAGTGTTAACCGACGAAACTTCGAATTACTGAGTTACTTCGAATTATAGAGTGTTTTTTCGACGAAACTTTGAATTACTGCGTGTTACAAATTGACCTGCCCTCTATTTGGACTTTGAAATACCGAGTGTATCAAAATGCATGGTAAAAATTTGAAATATTGAGAGATTCTCTAGGGACTGAGCCTTCATTTTGAATTATCGAAAGTTTTGAATTATCAAGTGTTTGAATTACCAAGAGTGGACTGTATATTAAATTTAGTACCTGTTTTATTCAATTTTTATTGAAATTAAAATTCACACTCTGCTCTATCTATGTTTTAATTTATGTCGTGTTGATTTTTGTCGTACTTTGTGCCTTTGCGTTTTGATAAATTAAGAATCAGTATAAATATTGTACAGTACTTGTATCAATCAAGTTATTGATAAAAATTATGTTTTAAAATTTGTATTCAAACGATCTATTTATTTTACGATGAAATAAAATGTTAATACATTCATACAAACGCATATTTGTTATCCCTCCATATGCTCACGCTTTGATGAAATTATATTCAATTTTCATTTTTTATTAAAAAATAGTTTTTAAAAGAAAAACTAGTTTGGCGACACAAATGGTCAAATTTGGCCGATTTACATCAAATTTAGTATCGAAATAATCGACAATTTAAAACAAAACATTATATGATAATCAATATTATTGATTTTTGTAAATAACTTAACTCAAGTTTATGGTATTGGGTGTCTAGTTGTTGTTTTCGTTGAGCGCAGCCAAGCAGCATTAATTAGGGTCAGCCAGGCGGGCAACTCCACAATAGCCGAGGCAGGTAGGTCTCCTTTTCCTGGTCCGGAGATACCCTGTCCACAACTATAATCCCATTAGTTGAGATTTTCAATCAATTTAAAAAAAATATTTTTGAGCTTTTAAATAGTACTACCTAGTTTATAAATTATAGGAATGCAATCACTCTATACTTGTTAAAAACATTAGACCTGTAGTATTTTTATTGTTCATCGTTGTATATGGTTTTCTTTGTTCTTGTTATTCAAACAAAAAATCACTCTGTCATTTTACCTTACTGTGGTGTCTCTATTGTACCTTAACAGAGACACCATCTAAACTAGGGAAGTAGTCGGATTGTAAATAAATAAACGGATTACATTTTGCTAAACTGTGACAACGATGATGCAATCAAGAGGGGTGGATGTTGAGAGAGGGAAGAACGGAAACGGGTCGGGGTCATGTGATCTAGGCGAGGTGGGAGGCATCGTCACAGCTGATTTATTTGTATGAAGACATTTAACTATGCCTACTGGATCACAAGATCACCAATGATCACATATACTATATATAATACATTATAGGCTATATATGTAACACTTACACAAGGTGATTCTAAATTGTTTTTACACTTTTGAAACTCTTTAAATGAAAAACCATACAACCTATCATAACGGGACGAGAACCAACCATTGATAGAGGAGATTGTGAAGTTTAGTTTGACGCCCCCTTGGTTTATATAGCTGCAAAATTAGCCTCTAAAGGTATTTTTAAATGTTAACTATAGGGCCTAATGTTAAATTTTTTTTAAAGCAGCTGAATTGATGTTACTGACTGGGTTTTCACAAATTCACATTCACTTTCTGCTCTTTTGAAGCCATGTCCCTCGCAGCTTACAATAATGGCGTATAAATTAGCGTTAAATTATAGAACAAATTGACCCCTAGTGGTATTACTTAAATCTTTTGACTATAATTAAAGTATGAAGTTTTGATATTCAGAGAGGTAAAGGTGTTGAATTAATTTAAAATCGTAGTTAAAATCTAAAAATGTCTGCAGAGGCTAATTTAGCGACTATGTTTACGAAAGTGGTGCCAAACAAAATTTTAGAATCTCTTTCAATTTATTCTCCCCCCGGTGATGATAGGTTGTATAGTTTTTAATTTTAAGAGTTTCAAAAGTCTTAACAATAATTTAGAATCGCCCTGTATATTCCATTTGATTATGTATTGTTGTAATTGTGTATTATTAAAAACAAGACATTGGCAGTGACAACATTGTAATTATGTACCTAAAGATTTTGTTTTTCAAAGACATTTTTGAATGACAATGCCCAATTTTTTCCAATTTTTGAATGATGTGCTTTGTGTGTTTCACCACTTATCCCTCTATTTAATATGTTGTTTCAGCTAATCCCTCTGTTTGCCTGTGTCGGTCTTGGTGCCGTCGGCTCCATCGGTTACCTATTGCGCCTCGCTTTGAGGAACCCTGAAGTTTCATGGGCAAAGACCAGCAAACCTGAGCCATGGGAAGACTACAGGACTTCTCAGTACAAGGTATCTAGGCTTCCTTTATCCTTTGATACAGGGTGTCTGCCGGTTACGGAAATCACTGATTTTACTAGGAGGTCATGCAAGTCACTGGAAAGATCACATTTTCTTTTTAACACTTTAATCATAAGCCCAAGTATAGCTCGGGGTGTTAGTTGAATCTAACCTTCCAGCGCTAGTGTGCTTATAGCGGCATTAGCAGCGTTCTGCATGGTAGCTCAGCTGGATAAGACGTTACACTGATGAGTGATGAGTGTAGAATAGTGTCTTTCTACATGCACAGGTTCAAATCCTATACATGAGCAATCCATACTAAGCTTAGTCTTGTGTGGTTTAGCTGGCTGGAGTTGAATAGGGTTTGAACACAACACCTGTTTGCTTTACATTCACTATAGAGAAGGAGGTCAGGGAGTTTTATTTTTTTTCTATAATTGTAATTATGGACATACCGTGTGTCAAAACAAATATATTATGAAAGACATAAAATATCATGACCTAAAAAAATATTACCCATATGGCAACCATTTATGTTTGCGTTTGAAATTATTTTAATTTCTTTACATACATTATACAGCCTTTGAATAGTGTCAAACATTTATCAATTTCAATTTTAAGTACAACTCTTTTTATAAATATGTTTCCTTAATGTCTAGTATTCTTGAGGGTGGGGGAAAAATTCTTCTTTCTAGAGAATAAATGGCCATGTTTAGCCTATTAAGAAATGGCTTTGTTTTGTTTTAAATGTTGTTGGATCGTTTTCGTTTCTAATTTCTCTAGGGAAATATTTAAACAAAATTGTACGAGCAAATGATTAATCTGTAGCCTACCTATTTTGGAATGTTTTTCTTTTGTTTCATATCTGTGCTCCGGTAGGTTAGATACATTAGATGAGGTTTTTTTTTATATTTGAAAATTAAAATTGAATAAAGAATGTAGGACTATTGCCCCTAAACAGTTTGTTAGAATGTTTATCTGTTCAAAGTACTCTTTCACCGAGTCATCAAAATTAGTCTTGAGTATTACTCTCACTGCTCTTTTTTTCATGTTTTACTATCTTATCTAAATTGATTTTAGCTGTTGCTCCAAAAATAGACAAACACCATAGGAGATACTTGGAGTACTAAACTATCTCATGTAATGTATTTTCATAATTTGTGGTTGGTTACAGTAATCTGAAACGCATATTATGAATTGCATTTTATTGTATTTTATCTGTTTTGTTTAATCGTTAAGAAAGAAAAACATTTTTTTGAGTTGTGGTATCCTAAAACAATTTTGTTTGTTCCAGTTCTACTCTCCCAACATTGACTACTCAAAACTTGAAAGCCCAGCTCCCAAGTACTAGGCTGCTTAGTAATTATGTCGTCAACGTAATAATCCTGCATATTACATGATTCCAGGATACGAGTCAAAGTTTCCAATCTTGTTTCTGAATATTGTATTATATTTACATATTAAATAAAATAGTCGACTGGTACAGTTGTATTTTATTACCTCATTTCCTGGTTTAAGTCCGTAAATTACAACAAAAATTCCTTAAGTTACTATAAATTTTGGCAAGAATGTCAATTGTCAATCGATTGTTCAGGGAGTCTAATGAATGCAAAATTTCATGGATTTGCAATATGAATAATCACATTAATAAAAATATGAATATTGTGACAGTAAAATTTAAGTTTTTTTAAACAAAATATATTATAATTTTGCCCATTATTTTCAAAAGGTCTAAGAATTCATAATGAAAATGATGGATGGTAAGTGAAAACTCTGAAGACTTACAAAGAATAAATTAACCTTTTACTTCTAACATTACTTTCAGCCAAACCTTGTTCTTACTAATTGTGATGGAAAACAACCGTTTTTTTAAGTAGCCGTTTCACTTTGTTTCTTAGAATTGAAAAGATTCACTTAACAGCAGTGTTTACTTACTTAACGACACAAGTAACGGACCAATGAGGTTCAAGGATTGAGAGAGAAGTAAAACTGTAATGCATCGAACGTCAACTAATCAGTTGTTTAATATACCAGAAACAAAAGAACCCTGGGCCATTTCGAGCCGCGCAGGTTTGAAGGGTAAGCCCCACCTACAGGCGTGAACCATGTGATCTTTTCGTTTCTGCGCAGGTTGTTTTGTTCTTGGGATGTCTATAGAACAATTTTATTGTTACTGAGTGGTGCAATTAGTGTTTGGTACAATGATTTAGGTCAGTGGCACTGAGAGGTTATAAACGAAAACATAACCTCTCTTAGAGGTAATGAGTAGTGATTGTTAGTAATTAAAAACTGTCATAGGTAAAGTAGTGTACGCATCTCGCGTAAATAGTCTTACTTAATGACACTCGTAGAAGGCTCGTATCTTAAATTTCTACTTGTGTCGTTAACACTATCTTTACGCAATCGTTGCGTAAACAACTATTAGGCATTTTATACACAAATTTATAGGGAGGAAAGGCCTTTCCCTCTGACCCCTTTAACAAGGTACATGTTTGCCTATGTGGTGCCCTTGACAATTTTGAGGCATGTTTTATAATAAAGATACATTTTTAGTTCAATCTCGTTTATTGCATGTGAAAAAAACTGAAACAATTAAGTGTAAAAATCTTAATTCCTACATTTCATAGAAAACCATCAGTATGATCAGTAGATTTGCTGTTTTATTGTATTTATTACAAGTTGGTGCTCTGAAAATCCTTATGCTTTGGAACCATCCCAGCCTGAAAGAAAGCATAAGTCAAAGTCATCTTTATTGTCACAAAACGTTTTTTTTATGCTCTGGCACAGCCAGACAAAACCGGTGACATTGTCAAACTATACTAAAATAAACTAGCTTATATTGGTAAAAATAAATACATAGTAGGTAACAAAACAAACAATTCACATTGATTTATCTTCAAGAAACTGAACAATACTATAATAATTCTTTTCCAATAAAAATTCAAAAATTTTTTCTTTAAAAGATACTAATCCTATTATAGATTTGTAGTACCCAGGCAAATTGTTAAAAAATCTTTTACCCATATAAGAAGGTGTCCTTTCCACAAGATAACTTTTATGGTATATTAAAACAAAAGGCAAGTATTATTGTTATATTAATAAAAATTAGCTTGTAGGTAATATTTTACCATACCTTGAAAATACTCCCTTTCTTATCTTCATAAAGTGGTTTCTGTGGGAGTGTTGCACAACGTCCAATATAAAATATTTGACTGTTGCACTCCAAGTGCCACGATGTCCAAAAGTACAGAAACTTCAAAAAATAGTCTTTCTACAAGCTTTGGACGTCATGAGATTGCACGTTATGCAAAAGCAGTTGCACGACGTCCAATAACTCAGCGCTGTTGCATGATGTCCAAAGCTCCTGCATGGTTAGATTAGGTTGTTAGGTTAGGTTAGGTTATGATAGTTAGTATCCTGTCGTGGCACTTGAACATCGTACAACAGTAAAATATTTTATATTGGACGTCGTGAAACAGCTCAAAAATTATATTTTGGACGTCGTGACACTGAATAATATTATTGGACGTCGTGCAATGCATCCGTTTCTGTGAGTATCCCTGCTAGAAGAGGAACTCAAAATGTTTCTTCATATGCTGGTAATATAACTATCACACCAAAGACCCCGGGATACTACACTGGGCTAGCAACACACACTGTTCTAATTGTTATCTATTAAAAAAATAACAAATTTTGAACAGTGATACATTGACATATCAGCAATATAATTTTTAGGTAGAAATTACTTAAAAAAAAGTAATTGTTGCACAATTAGAGACCTGGCAAATGATTCTGTCCAGTTTTGTTGTCTTGGCTTTATAAATACATTTTAGTTTTATTGTATTAATCAATACGGTTTGGCTAGTCTAGGAAGTAGTTAAAGAGTGTCACTTCAAAATTACATGATAACTCAAAATTATATATTAATATTCCAATCAAAAATTTAAAGATGTTTACATTTCTTCCTGTGACAAATTATCTGGCAGTTTGGTTTTAACATGTTTTCAATCAAAGCTCAGCAGATGAGCAAAGTTTGACCTTCTGGCCTCCCTATGACTTTTACTATAAAAATTATGTTTATCTAATTGAACATTTTAGGATGCTATGCTTGGACAGACCTCATCCAAGGCAGATAAAGTACATACAGTAATAGAGAATAGAGATTTCATTTTACTTACACCACTTCTTTTTCCAGCATCAGAATCATAGATTCCAGAATCCAAATCATCTCCTGCAACATTTAGAAGTAACTTTTTTATAACAACAATTTTGCGCCAAATCAAAGTAGAAGACTAAATTAAAACTCTAAGCCTTTTGCACCTTCTTAAGTAGGAGTTATGTGGCAAAATTTACAAAATAAAAACAACAACGGCTTACTTAAACTTTTAGCAGTAACTTTTGCTAATATTTGCTAATTTGATCAAATGTAAATGAATTAACTGTAAGTTTTAAAGACCATACCAAATACAAAGATTAAAAATTTACTAATTTGATAATGTATATCTACCTATCAAATTAGTATTAAGTTGCTTTTGAGAATCCTAAAAGTCCATGCACAATGCTTATTTCATGTAATAGTATTTTATTTTAAGTTTTAAAACAATCTTTGTTATGTATTAGTGATAAGACTTATTGATAATTTACTAAACACTTAATAAATACTGGTAGGGTTTGGAGGGGGTTTTATAGTGAATTTATAAGACAAAGAATTTTTATTAATGCTCTAAGCATGGTTGTGATGAAACCCACAAACATTTTTATAATACTTGTCTTCCAGATTAAGTATTTATTATTAAGTAGATATCTTATCCAGTTCAAAGGTCAATATGCTTGTATGTAATGGTTACAAATATAAATGTAATATATTTTGTTGATTTAGGAACCATGTCAATCTTTTATAATCGTTTTCTTTGTTGGATAAAATATACCACAATTCCTTATCTAATTATTGAAATTTAGTGTGCCAACCAAAATTTAACTATGTTCTAGGCTTTTGGATTTGAATTGAATTATATGAGTTTTTTTACTCCATACAGTTCTAGTTCCAAAAAGAAAACATTTGTTAAACTAATAACAAAGTGTTTTGGTATATTTTACCACTCCAAGTTCCGTATCGAATGCTGGATCCGTCTAGAGAATGCGGAAGTGGAAGAGATGAATACCTTGAAACTTTGTCAGCTGCCTTTCTCTGTAATCATATAATTATTGAATAAAGTAATTAAATATCTGAATCAGAAATGTGTTATTCATTATTTATAAACACAGAATGGTATCAATAACTTAACATATAGAAATGTTTATCAAAAATATTCATTGAAAGGGTATTAGTTCTTAAATTATATACCCCATCAATTTTCTTTTTAAGGTCTAGACATTATTGACATAAGGTCTTTTGGCAGAGAGTAAAAGAACCTAGCACCTGCATTTATGGGTTTTGTATAATAAAACTCTATATTACCGGTGTGTCTCTGGTTGGCTAGGTAGTAACGATGTCGAGTATTGTAGTTATGTGAAGTTCCTAATATTATAATAATATTCTTTTCATTTCAGTGTCATTGTGATTTTTAAAATGTATAATCCTTACTCGGTGAAGATATTATATAACTCAGCAAAATGCTGTTTTACGGATTGTTTGTTATCTAAGTTTAACATAAAACGCATGGCTCTTTTTGTAAAACTAATAAAATACAGTAGAATATATTCCATAGGTTCCTAGGAATCTTTTGTTGACTTACTAAGTCCATTTTTCTTCCATGGTGCAAAGCAGAGGTTACCTCTGCACTTGCAAAGATTTATTGAAAACAATTAAAAATCCTTCAGCAATCTGAAATTTAAAGTACCTTGCATATTTATTTAGGTGAACTGTGCTACGTTCAGTTTTAGGCAGTTTCGGTTGTTGGATTGAACTTTTAATTTTTGTTAGGACAGGGAGGTAACTTCTGCGATGCCCCTGATAACGCAATGTGTAAATGAGGGGCTAACTTACGCGTGAGCTTGATGGATTCAACGTAAAATCGTGTTTAGTGCAGAATTTGTCAGGCTGTTTTTAAATATCTGTAAGTGACAGTTTTTGCTTGATGCATGCTAGCTAATACATACCTACCATTGGATCTTACAAAGTTAATGTTGATAAAGCTTTAACCAGCTACGAAAGACATGTTAGTATGAAATTAACAGATTTTACCTACGACCGGTTTTTAAAGTAGCCGTTTCAGTTCAGTTCTTAGAATTGAAAAGTATCTCATTTAACAGCATTGTTTACTTTCATAACAGCATAGTTTTATTTATAACAACACGGATAACAGACCAATGAGGTTCATGGATTGACAGAGAAGAAGTAAAATTGTAATGATTCGAACTTCAACTAATCAGCTGTTTAGGGCAATTTAATTGTCGAGTTGTGCAATTAGTGTTGATACAATGTTTTGTTGCATCACTGTCAATGTCAATGAGAGGTTATAAACAAAAACATAACCTCTCTTATAGAAGTTATGAGTAGTAATATTTAGTAATTAAAACACTGTCATAGGTAAAGTAGTGTACGCAACTCGCGTAAATAGTGTTAACGACTTTCGTAGAAGTTTTTAAGGCGACTTGTGTTGTTTAAACTATCTTTACGCAATCGTTGCGTATACTATAAGGTGACATTAATCATCCACAATTTAAGTTTTTTTTGTTTACAGCTATTTTGCTTACAAAGTTACAATTATCAGTTTTAAACTCACTTTTTCCATATCTAGTTTTGTTTTCTTATCAATTTAATGTATATTTAAATAACTTCATTTGGTATAAGCAAGCCTTCAACTCCATTTTCAGAAATATTATAGTACGACCAAATGTTAACAATTTTTCAAATATAACAATTTTTGTTTTAAATTCATAATTATTGATTATTTCATTCCAGCAAATGTTTTTTTTGTAATATTTAATTTTTTTTCTTGGCGTCAATAACAAAGCTAGTATTGGGTTAATGGCAAACCAATGTAGTTAGTCAATTTGGTTCTGACTTACCTGGACAGCCCTTAAGGCCTCTTTTTTACGTGAATGTTTGGTAACAATCGTCACCAAAGTGACGTAAACCGCAACCAATCCACACAGACCCAGAGATACAGAAGCTAGAAATACTGCTGACAGTCCACTCTTCTCTCCTAGATAAAACAACAACCAACAACTGTACTTAGCTCTGTTTGTTGGTACAGTAGAGCAGCGATTATCCTACCTTCTACTGTCCAACTTCCGTGTTAAGTAGCTTACACTGTTGTGATCGCAGGAAACGTTGTAAATGGTCTGGGATCAGCTGTTGAGGTTGCGTTCACTCAACTAGTATTCATTAGAACCAGATAGCCTAAGTTGAAATCATTCCTCCTTCATGGACTTAATCTTGCAATTCTTTGGTCTTTGGATTCCATTTATATTCCATTCCAAACAAAAAACTAACTTAATATCACAATACTCGTCAAAGTAAAATCATCACTGAACCGCAATGTGATTGGGCTCACACAGATTATTCCTCTGGGGAAACAATACACTACCAGATGTACACGCAGGCGTTTTCCAGTACTTCAGTAAACTACGGCTCACACTGACAAAGGGAGCAGGAGGGGGTGAAAAGAAAGTTGTATCTACTTCCTAGAAATAGGAGGGCGATGTACAGCAATGGGCACACACTGCTAAAACCAGGAAAACATATGTTTAATTTTAAAATGTCTAATATAATTAGGAAACCTCAACTTAGCACCTGACTAGCATTTGAATGAATGCCATTGAACGAAGACTACTAATAGAGTTTACATCTAATTATCAGTTTCCCCTGATAAAATCTCGGCCCACAGGTACAGTTAATTATAGACTACATAAAAAGTTGAAGTGAAGCTTGCCCCAAAGATCGATTGCTACAATGCATCCGAAAGGTTTCCCTGGGTTTTCTCCAGTTCAAAAACGCCGTAATCTGCTGAACACCAATATTTGACAGATTACTTAGACCGTAAACACCTACTTTCTAGTAACCTTGTGTAGTAGTTTGTTTTTTTCTAGTCTGTATTTTTTTATTTTATGATATTTATTCTCAATTGACAACTGTGATCTCTTCTGAGATATAGGCTAAGTTTTACATCTATGTTACATAAGGTCCACTGTGATAATGTTCATGACTCTGTTAAATTTTTTTAGTTTAGCTTTGACAATGTCTATTGCACAACTGTGTCTAATGACAATAAAGGATTCTTATTCTTATTCTTAAGGATGGTACCTGTAGTCTTTTTAAGGACCTGTAGAGGTTGTCGAGGTACATCCAAAGGTTGATTGTCAGCTGTGCGCAGATTTAGCTGACCAACATCTAGCGCTTGTGCCAACTCCATCATACACTCTTCAGCAGACATTTGTTGAGTGTTGCGCAACGCCATCGTGACCAGAATGCTACCTGTCCACAGAAACACCTGTTAGATATATTTCGTGGCTAAGTCGCTTTGCTTTTGCGGGCAGACATCAATTATGTAGCATCTCTTTAAATATAAAACGTGTACATAAACAACCATTAATGTACTCATTGCTTTTAAACAGGATTCTTGACACTCTCTTTCTCCCTTTAGAGAAAGATTGTTGCTATTTCAAACTATTTTATGAAACTTGAACTATATTAAACTTTATATTGTAATTACAACCTTAAAATAACTGATAGATGCAAGTATTGAGTAATTTTAGCCAAGTAAACCATTTTCAAACAAGTCCTAGTGATACATATGTTGTGTTTTTTTTCGTGTAGGAACATGACTCAGCATGCATATTCAAAATATACCGTTAACTGTACTGTTCTGATGTCCAAAGTTTAAATATTCTTGTTTGTATGTGTTGAATGCACTTTATATGAATCAACAACCTTTTGATGAACTAACTATGACATTTTTTCACATCTAATGACTAATGACAACTTTATAAGAAGTCTCACTACTTGCCGCACTAGCAACAATTTAGATTACATCGAAGCAGGTATAAAGCCAATTTGAATATTCAACGTCCTCTGGAGGTTAGTATGAAAAATAAACTAATTTATTTATATATTTGGATGGATGTATGATGCTAACAACCAAAATTATACTATATAAAACAATCATCAGTCCAGTATTATTATATGGAGCGGACACATGGAAATTGAATAAAAAGGAAGAGAGGAAATTATAATTAATTTTGAAAATAAGATTCTAAGACATATTTATGAAAATTCTTTTAAGAAAGAGAGGGTAGGAGAAGACATAATAACGAATTGAGAGAGATCTACAAGGATCCAGATGTGGTTTCTGAATTCATTAAAATGTAGAAGAATTAGATGGGCTGGGCAAGTTGTAAGAAGAGAGTACAAAATACAATAGTAATCTGAAACAAGAAAAGAACATAGAAGAATGGAAATGTGCTTACCGGTACTGTAACTCTACTAGAAATAGGCTACCCATTGATAAACTCTCATCTGTAGCCCACACTCAGGATCCCAACAATATCCAAGATAAAGTTACCTTTAATGGGTCAATGATAAAATATTAAGTTGAATGTGAATTCCTTCATGTCTAGTATCAGCGTAGATTAAGTAATATTTAATCGTACAATTTTAGCAACTTACCATCTGTCACATATATGTCTAAAATACTGTCTTTGGGAAGACTTAGCTGCTCTATCAGCTGATTTTTTATTAGATTACTGAATTCTGTAGAATTTTCTCCAACTACTTTACTAAATCTTTCTGCAATCCTAAAACAAACATGGATTATCCTTGAATATGAATTTTATTTCACTTATAAATTAATGACATAATGATATAAGGTGTAAGAATTCTAAAAAAATTAAACTTAGTGATGGTCAGGTCAGATTAGCACAGATGAAATAGATTTTAAAAGAAGGTGCTATGTTAAAACTGATATTGAATATAGACCATTGAAAAAGCTCAAATTTACTTAAAAAACATTAGAGTGGAGTTGGTATAAAAAATAAACGAGTGTGTACATCACTAGAGCCAAATAAAAATCTTGAATCAACGCCTTATTTGTTGAAAGAAAGTGTTAGTGCTACCTACACTACTAACAAACCAATAAGGCCAATGTACAAAAAAGGTGATATTGAAAATTAATGTCATAACAAGTGGAATAGAAACCTTTACAACAATTTAAATAAGGTTATTTGTTATTGCGTTTATTGTTGTATTGATTTCCTGCAATAATGTTTGTAGTAAAATTGTTAAGTAAAATAGACAATATTTGTTTTCAAAAACAACTGTGAAGGTGTCCTGTTTAGTTTGTATTATTGCGAAACATAGTCATTTATTATGGTTCACTAAGCGGTTACCTGAAAGCAACATTCTTGGGAGGTTGTGAATCCACTGTTGGAAGAGGAGTTGACGTTGTTGGAGGAATGGTTACAGTAGTGGTTGTTGTGGCTATTGTTGTTGTTGGTGGCTCAGTTGGCAAAGCTGTTGCAACACTGGTTGCCATTTCTGTTGTGGTAACAGTTGTTGTTGTTGCTGCTGTGGTTGTTGTTGTTGTTGTTGTTGGTATCAATGTGGCAAACACACTAAACAAAATAATTAATTTTTAATGGATAAAAAACAACCAATGAGTCACTATTTTGCAAAACAAATATGCAGATTAAGTTGACAGATGATTGCAGATTTGCTTTTGCAGCTAAGCTAAGGACTCATATTCAATTATCTTATAAGTATTAATTAATGTAATGGACGAATATTATAAATAAATGGAGTTTTAATAAAAATAAAAAGGATTTTCATATGGTTTAACGATTTGTGTAAGTAAAGAAATCACTCTAAACAAAGGCGTCCATTCATATGGTCTGGGGGGGGGACATTAACCATATTTTTGTAGATTGTGAGTAAAAAGATAAAAATTAAATATAGAAAATTATTATCATCCCAGCTCTCCTGTATGGATCAGAAAATTGGACACAATTTAAAAAATCGGTAAAGACGATTAGATATTGTGTTTGAAAATAAAATATTAAGATAAGTGAATGGACCAACCTATGAGTATGGACAATGGAAGTTCAATCACAATTGGGAAGAGATGGAGTTATTTAAAGACCCAGATACTGAAGTCGATATACCCAGGTACGGAGTAGAAGGATGAGATGGGAAGGACATGAGAAAAGAAGGCTCCTTATCAAAGTTGGTTCTGGAGAGAAAACCAAGAGGCAGAAGACCACTTAGAAGACCAAAGCTGAGACTAGGACGGAAGAAGGAAGTATCCCAAGTACTACTGGGAACCAGTGGCCACAGTAGTAAGTTTTCAAATTGTTAAAACTATTAAAAAAATAAGTTAGAAAAACAAATTTATGTACAAAATGTGAAAAATCAACCAATTTGTACTTAAATTTTAAATATTTCTTGCCCTTCCTCTTCCGTGGGGTTATTCCGTACCTCCCGGCCCCCTAAACTCCTTATAAAAAATAGGATGGGCATGCTTCTAAAGCACTTACCTATAATACTCATAGGGAGGACATCTGCAAGTAACTGCTGATTCGTTCACCTGGACCATCTCACATCTATCTGCTGTCCAAGTGTTTGACACAACGATACAACACTGTAATCACAAAAAACAATAACAATGAATTGCATTATTTTGCTCATATTCACTCACATTTATCCTTTGGTATAAGTATTTATGGAGGAACATCACAAGCTAATTTAGACAGAATTTTAATTCTCCAGAAAAGAGCAATACGCATTATGTTAAATTTGGATTGGCAAGATTCTGTTAGGGAAAAATTTGAAGAACTAGGCATAATGACTGTATATAGCTATTATCTCAATCAATGTATATTATATACTGTCCAAAATTCAAATAATGTCTCACTGGTAGGGGATTCTCATCAATACTGTACCAGAAACAGAAATAACTATGCAACACCTTCCCATAGATTAAGATTTTTTGAAAAAAAAACCAATGTATATGGATATAAAATGTTACAATGCTCTTCCAACAAAATAAAAGGACTACACAAGGACTACAAAATTTAAAAATAATCTAAAAATGTACTTTTTATTTTAACCAATCCCCTGTACTCAAAGAATGAATATTTCCTCCTACATAATATATTAGAATAAGAACTTTTTCAATAGTGATTATATCTTGTACTTTTTTAGGATTAAGCATAATGATTTTGATCCAATGTAATGACGCCATTCGTGCACATGTTTGCAAATTATGAATAAAGTTGATTTCATTTCATTTCATTTCATTTCATTTATCGTAACACCAATCTCTACATATATCAAATAAATTTTGTTCAGCTCCCAAAATGTTTTCCAAAAGCACATTGTTATTTATTATTTTTGTGCTTGTTTTGTGGTAGTTTCTTGCATTCTTCTTCTTGCTGTTGCTTAAAACTGTTATTTCAAACTGTCAAATTTCTGTGTAAACGCAATTGAAGTACTTCAAAATCATGATTTGATTTTATGCCTCCCTCACATTATTTGTACATGAAATAGTACTTATGGTAAGAATGCTGCTAGCAGTGCCTATTCCCTAAAAAAGTAACAGAAATAGTATAGGTATTGAAGTTTTACAAACGTAATTTAAGAAACGGTTGTAGTAGTGTAAGCAACTCTCATTATTAGCCTTTGAGACAATGGTAGAAGTTTTTAAGGCACTTGCCAAAGCTAGTGCTTTAAATTTCTACTCCTGTCGTAGAGACTATCCTTATACTATTGTTGCGTAAACTACTATTACGATGTTCACTACTTTTTTTGTATATTTGAGTCCTGTTTCAACAATCCTCCTAAAAGTGTACAAACCTTGATAACATGTTGTGGAGATGGCAGAGGAGACTCCAGTGGAAAACCCAGTTTCAGTGTTGGTGATGGAGCTTCTTTAAATACATTGCTCAATGAATAAGTAAGGATCTTTAGACGATACACCGAGCTAAAACATAAACATATGGCCTTTAAAATTATGTCTAAATAAAAAAAAAAAAAACTGTTAACATGATTTCTTCTGAAAAAATGTATTGGTACTGTATGTTGATAAATAAAAATGCATTTTCTATTATTAGACATTCTGCATACACAATTTTCTCTCTGTTAACAAAGTTTTATGGATCTTGACAACAATAGCTGCCTTAAAATATCCAGGAAATACAGGGTGCGGCAAAAAAAAACTATCTATTTTATGCAGTGCACTGTTCATCAACAGGTCTTCTGAGCTGAGAGTGGTGGGTTTAGGCTCGTTAGAAAGCCTATACGATGCCATTATCTGTGGTCATAGAGCAGTGGTCACCTGAGCAACAAGCGTTTGTTATTGAGTCGAATTTACAAAGTAATGATTCAGTCATTGCAACTCAGCGGCAGTTTCGTGCATTTTTTTAAAATTTGGGCGACGTCGATTCCGTCAAGTGGCACAATCATTTGGTGAGTTACCAACTTAAGAACAACGGCTTCTGCGTTCAAAATTAAGCTGACAAGCCGTCCAAAGTCAGATCGGATGTCAGACAACTATAACATTCGATAGAGTTCGTCCTGCTGTGGAAAACAGTCCTCGTAGGCCCGCCCGAAACTAGCATCTGCTTTAAACATGTCTGACCGCTCAGTTACACTAATTTTGAGATTCAATCTTAATTCTTATTCCTACGGATTAATTTGTATTAATCTGTAATTTTGTTGATTATCCATACATATAATCCAACGGAACCTCTCCATGTTGACCTAATTTAAAGAATTCATGGAAATGCCGCTGAGTTTTGCAATGACTTAATCATTACTTTTTTTAAACGACTCGATAACAATCGCCCGTTTCTCAGGTGACCACTTCTCTATGACTACAGGTAATGGCATTGTGTAGGCTATCCAACGAGCCTAACCCCACCACCCTCGGACGACCTGTTGTTGAACAGTGCATTGTACAAAGTAATTAAAAATCCTGATAAAAATTAATAATGAGAACTATAAATTCCATGTGTCTAAACGACGCATATTGTCACTGGTCAATGCCACAGTCTATCTTCAGTATTTCTTAATGACACCTCTAATATATAAATAATGTAACCGCTTAATTTTCTATATTAAATTTTATGTTTTGTATCATTAAAAATAAAAACTGGTTTTTTGCCTAATCAATTTAATATTTTATAAAGATACGGATTTAAACATAATAACCATTTTTAAAGCTTGTATTTTTATGAGTAAACTGGCACTTGTTGCACTGTTCTATGTCAAATGGTTCTCGAGTTATACGTGTTTAAGTAAACGGCACCCCCACCATATCCCCCCCCCCCCCCCGGGATGTCGACCACGATGGGGGTTACAACATACGTTTTCATTATCACTATAGTGCCTATAACAACAATCAGAAATAAAATTGCGTCAGCCTTTCCATGCATACTCAACCCCCTTCAGATCCTGGACTACATGCAGAAGTGGATCAAGAGGCCAGGTCATAGGATTCATGATTCTCTCTCAAACCAAAACTTGGAATCTATATTTTTAAGTCTCTAATACATGTCTTAGATTTGTATTTGAGACAGATTCTTGACAATGTTTAAAGCATCATTAAACTTAAGGTTTTGGAATAATTTAATAATTTGATCCTCAATTTACAGATCAATGTCAGAGTACTTTGATAATTAGTTAATCATCTATTTTTCTAAAATCTCCCCCTTAATTGAAATATGTAAATACTCATCCTATGTAGGCTTGCATGGCTTACAACACTGTTAGCCTAATTTTCAAATTGGTAATACTGAAGATCTTTTTGACTTTTTTGTGGTCATACCTAACAAAGTCTTGTGTCATGTAATCAAATTTACCAAATGATTCACATTGTCATTTGATAATTAATTGCAGCATCTTTACCAACACAGAATAACAAAATGAAAATATCCCCAAAAACTTTGAAAAATTTTTCAATCAAAAGGATTTATAAACATTAAATTTGCAGCACTATATTACTTGTATCTCGTATACTGTAGCTACTTAGCTTGCCTGGAATATATTATTTTATGCCTTTTTGTTATATAAGTTACAAACCTCAACTGAATGAAGCCTGGCGATGTTTTGAAAACCGTATCTAATGAGCCGAATGGAAAATGAAATCCTGTGAGGCAAATTGGATCCAGATTGACTCTCATGAATTTGCTGATAAATTCTTTACCTAGGTGGACCTGTGTACAGAAGTTAAATAAATTGACGCAATCTATACGATAATGTCGTTCAAAGATGAAGACATCAAGTATCAAGTAAGTAAAATAATATAAGTATCTATATAGTTTTATGAATTAGTTTCTGAGTAAAGTTAATTGAACTTAACATATTCAAATTTAACGAATTTAAAGTTATAGTTTAAGTATAGAATATATTGAATTACAAATTATATCGAACACTCAGATAAAAAGACAAGGTCACTTCTAATCAAATGAACTCATCAACAAATTTAAAATTGAAATATGTACATATGATATGAAAGAAAAGAAACACATGAAACAAATGCTTTACATTGATTATTATTATTTACAAATTGAATGTTTTCAATGAGGGAATAAAGAGAATAATATTTATTTTTCCCTTTGTGATGCTACAGTCAAACCGAGCTAAACATGAAACACACATCAAAAAAGGCTTAAATCTGTATTCAACTTATGTATACAATTGACTTGTATGTGTCAGTTGTTCAACTTACCTTAGCAGGTAAAATGTCGCACTTATCTGGACAGTTGGGAATGTTCACCTTCTGACCATTGTCTGCAGTACTTAGCTTTTGAACACTCAAGTTCACAACACGGCTACCTACATTAAGTCATATTTTTAATTAAGTTTATGAATATTAACGTATAATATTGCTCTGTAAAATTTTTAATCTTTTTATTCTTCCCATGCTAAATGTAAATCTACATTAAACTTGGCCTGATTTTTTTTAGCTAAGTTTCAGATTTACAGCAATTTGCAGAATCTGGAAATAGATTAATCAAGAAGAGGCTGTCTGAAATATTTAATATCTCATTCAAAAATTGTATATGAAAGTTCTCCATCTCTTTCTTATCTAAAATCATGGAAAATAGAAGATACAATATATCATTTTTCATTGCTCCATGGTATGTGGTATTTCATGGTTGTTAACCTCCAGGATATAACATAGAGGTATTGTTGTAACAAGGTATTTTAGTTTCTGGGCAAAATGTAACAATTGAGGCCAATACAACACACACATTTCGATTATGTAAATGATCAAATTCCAGTATGGTTAAAATTTTTACTTCTGACTGCCAATCATGGCAATTGCTACCATTTTACTAATGTTCATAGACCTACCAAGATAGATGGGTCGAGAATCTGGAAGCCACTGACACAGTCCAGCTATGTAACCGTCCAGGTTAGTCAACAGTTTTTGTTTTTCTTCTAGACTTTTACTTGGGCTAAAGCTAAGAATGGCAGCTTCTGAAGTTCTAAGCCAAATTTCCACCTGCGAGATAAAATAGTTTTATACTTAAAAAATAAATAAACAGGCCTTTATTTGTCAAGTTCTCAGTGTAACAACTGTTTTTTTAAACAACTCTTATCCTACTTTTATTACAAAATATACAGTATAATTAAAGTACAAAGTATAATTGATATTATATAATTACATTTTAAGATAAACAATAACTTCATTATGTGATTTTCAAATCACATTGACATATGATGTTAAATTTGATAAAAATTTCTCCCACTGTGTTTTCACTCTTCTGCTCCAGGAATAGACTAAGCGTTTTGATGTTGATACATCATCATCAGATCACACAAAACTTGAATGTTTAAACCATTGTTAAGATGATCATGTCACAGTTGTTGAAAAATAAACACAACATTGAATAACATAAAAATTATCTGAAAGAAACGTCTTAAAGCATATTGCAGCATCCATTGGATTCAGTCCTGTTATCATTGATAATTTGAAAAAGCAAAAAATCCTGCTAAAAATTCACAAAGAAAACATGAATATATTTTAGCAGAAAATGGTGAAAATTGTCTCTAACGCTAAAAAACTAAATGTAAGAACTTCGCGAAATAGTAACATTTAGAACCTCTTTAAAATTAGATTAGCTTGTATAAAAGAAACAGACGTGGTGATTTGATAAAAAGAACCAGTAAAAACCATCCAATGACTGCAATAATTTTTTAAAGGTTAAATAAGGGCGGTCCTTTGACAAGAGATATAAAGAGCACACTTTAAACAAAGCTGTCAAAATACAGAAATCAAACTATGCCGAAAATCTGGTGGTAAACAAGTGGTTTAAAAAAGACATTTTGTACTTACTGTATTTGGAGTCTCCGGAGGTATGTCCGTTGGTATTGACTGCTGCCGTTTTTCTCTGACGACCCTTGGTTCCATAACTAGCTGAGATTGGAGCCTCCCTGCTTAAGCACAGTTAAAATTATAATGTGTAGCAAAATATACCATTTTTATTGTTAGTGCCTATGACAGTAACATTTTGTATTAAATAATGGCAAAGGTGTAAAGCAGTATTAACGCTTTAAATGTTTTTGGTATGCTAGGATAGGAATCAAAGCTGATAAGTCTGAAACGTCAAAAACATCAACCACTGGGCTATTAAAATACCCAAAAACCGAAATCTATATTAAATTATCTTATTAATTTTTTATCACAAATGCTGTGCATATGCACACACAGGCAAACATTATTCCTAAATCATATTCTTCAGGTCCAGGAGCATATACACAAATTTTAAAGTTTCATGAACAATTTAACCAAATGTAGAATTGAAGTCTTCTGGCGACGACCATGTCAAAAACGACGAAAAACTAACTTTTTTTCATCTGTGACTTGATTTTTCTTCTGTGCGGAGTCAAGTCGCCCTGAAGATGATACTCTGTATCGAGGCCGAAACGTCGGTAAGTGTTAGTGTTTCATCGTTTTTGACACGGTCGTCGCCAGAAGACTTCAATTCTACATTAAGTGACCGTGGAAGCCATGGAAAATTTAACCAAATGTTTGTAATTTCTTCTCCTACTATGATTATTTAAAAACAATATGAAGTTAATTTCACGCTAGAAAAACAAAAATTACTTTATCAATAAATGTGCTCTATTACAAAGAATAAAAATAATGTATATTGCTTAAAATAACATAATCATTAATGCTACAGTAAATTAAGTTGTATTACTACTATTTACATAGCAAGCTTCAACAAATAAACAGCTTCAAGATCAACCTATCTAAATTGGTCAAAGGACATAGAAAGAATAATATTAATATCATTTTATTATTATAACCAAAGGTGGGTGTTACTATCGTAGTATTGGTTAGCATTTACTTCAGTGCAAAAGGGGCAAGTTCAATTGCGGTACATTCTCCAAATTTTGGGGTTTAAAATGTTTAAAAACTTAAAAGCATTTTTTACTTTCAGTAAATAGGCTACTGGTGTAGACACTAAATTAATTTTACAAAATCAGAGGAAGAGAAAGTATAATAAGGGGTGTTTTTAGTGGGTCACCAGGAGGGAGGTGGACAGGCATCCCACATACCCTTAGGGTGGGACCCCCTAAGGCATCCGTTTTCAGAATTCCCCTCTCCAAAAAATAAATATATGTCTGACCTGAGGGGTTAGGCTTGGATGCAGGTGTTGAGGCCAATTTATCCCGAAAGGCTACCACAATTGTTAAGGAAGAGTCGTTAAGTTGTAGCTGAGGAAGAACTCTGGTCACGGAGTCGAGAAACAAAATTGCGTCCAGTCTCGAAGAAGGGTCTTTATCCAATCTGAAAAAACCGACATGGATCTGAAATATTCAGTATGGTAGTCATAAAACTTTAAATGACAAATTAAAATAATTATCTTATATTGCTGGGTAGCTAAGTGGCTATAGTAGTGCTCGGCTAGTAACCAGAAGTTTGCCAGTTCGATCCTGAGTAAACTGAATGTTTTTTTTCCGGTTTGATAATGGACCCGGCTGTCCTTGTTCCAAAGCTGTGCTCTTAATAAATGTTCTAGGTTAAAGATCCAGCTGATATTAGTCTTTAATTGCTATTATATCCTTGTGTTGTAATTTCAACATATCTTGAACAAAGCATCAAACTCACCTTTGAGAGGTAAGATTGATCCTCTCAAGTATTGCTTCAGTGATACTACTGGTGAGGAGTTGGTTGCTGCTTTGGTCCTTTAACATTTTAGTGGTGCTGATGATAGAAGTGGCTAAAGTCATTGCCTCCAACGGATCACCACTTGCTATTAATGATGATGTCAGCCTAGATAAATATCTGAAAAAATACAAGAGAAATGATTTTTTAGTGTTAGTATGGTTAGTTACAACATTCAAATTTTCATGAAGAAAATTTAAAAAGATTTTAACCCTCCGAGTGTCCCTTGTTTTGGTCTTAATGTCTGCCTATTTTTTGCTCATTTGCAAGGTTTTATTAAAACGGATCTGAGAAGCTTGAAAACAACGTTAATTATACTGTTCTATATACCATTTTGTTTGGAAAATCATGGGCTTCAATATTATACATAGAACCTAAGGAACATTTGTTTCAAAAATTTTTTAGGTAAAAAAAAAATATTTTGGAAAATTTTCAAAAAAAAATAAGTTCGCACTCAATGAAATTGTATAAATTATATAGTCCAGTCAAGGAATGAGGTGTAGAGTGCGTGAGCAGGTAACTAAGCGATTCCTTCAGAAACTTGTTCAGGGGGCTTAGGGTGTTAACATACCAAAAGTCCTGACTCCTAGGTGGTGAGCCAGGGGGTGGAGAGGGGAAAAGGGGGGGGAGAAAGGTACGCATTTTGGGTTTTTTGATTATATCTCGAAAACTATCAACTTTTTGTATACTATAGTAAATTATAAAATTGAAGAAGATTAAATTTTCTACAAGAAAAGTATATAATGTGTTTATTTTGGTTCAACAGGATTACGAGTTATAACTTATTTAATTGATATCTTATTAAAATCTTCTTCCATAAGAAATACATGTAAATTAGTATGCGAAATGGGGCGAATCCTATCCGCCCAAAGGAAATATAACTGATATTCTGGAAATCTTGACAAAATTTCCAGTAATTTGACACTTTAATCATTAAAATTGATCGTAAATTAAGGCGAGGGTGAGGTAACAAAATTTTGAGTTTAGGTGTTTTTTTTATTGGAAATATAAAAAAAACCCTTAAATCATCCCATTTTTAAACGCTCACCCACACTTTAATTTTTGACAAAATTTCATGATTAAAGTGTCAAATTACTGGAAATTTTGTCAATATTTCCAGAATATCAGTTATATTTCCTTTGGGCGGATAGGATTCGCCCCATTTCGCATACTAATTTACATGTATTTCTTATGGAAGGAGTATTTTAATAAGATATCAATTAAATAAGTTATAACTCGTAATCTGTTGAACCAAAATAAACACATTATATACTTTTCTTGTAGAAAATTTAATTTTCTTCAATTTTATAATTTACTATAGTATACAAAAAGTTGATAGTTTTCGAGATATAATCAAAAAACCCAAAATGCGTACCTTTCCCCCCCCCTTTTTTCCCCCTCCATCCCCTGGCTCACCACCTAGGAGTCAGGACTTTTGGTATGTTAACACCCTAAGCCCCCTGAACAAGTTTCTGAAGGAATCGCTTAGTTACCTGCTCACGCACTCTACACCTACTTTTGGATCATTCATTGACTGGACTAATAGGCTTATAAATATTTGAAAATAGCCACTTTGTTCTAAATTTTATGAGGATTACAAATATATAATAATATAAGGAAGTAGATTTGCAAATAAATAAGTTATGGGCAAAAAACAGATTTCAGTACATAGCGTTTAGCTAAGAATGCATAGCCTAACCATAGCTAGGAATCTGGCTGATTTTTTACATCAATATCAGTACCTACTTCTTCAGGATCATCAACCAGCCCTTTAAAATCACTTAAATCTTCTTATAATGCACCACGTATATCACTACTTTTGATTTTTAACACTAAAACAATGATAAACGTAATAAAACACATCAGTCATCGGTCCGAGGATAACCAAGCTGTTTACAAATACGCACGTCAGCTGTCTGCTACAATATTTTCGGAACTAAAATGAATAGCGCTTAGAGACAGACCTCCGGAGAAAGCTCTGAATCTGTAAAATAAAACGATACCTAACTCGATCCAGTTCAATCCGATTTTGTCAGTCATAGAGCCCTTGCCGTAAACAGTGTTTGTGAGTCGCTGCAGCGACACAAAACACTACACAAAGTGTGTTATGTGTCGCTGCAGCGACAAATTAAGTCGGGGACAAATTAAGGAGGGTTAAGTCTATATTTTAAGTTACCGAAATTTTTCTATTACCGGATTGCTTTCTATAAATATATTTCTGACTCTCCCTACAATATTCTTATAATTTCTCTATAAGACGTTGAAGCTTAAAAATACATTTTTACTCAAATTCAACCAGTTCCATTCAAACATATGTTTTTATGGATACATACAAAGTCATAGTAAGAATTTTCTTTTAAATTGCAAAATGCATGAGCAAAGTGCATCTCACTACTACAAGAATTGTCAACTTCTACACTATCCATCCACCATTTTTAAAGTAAGCCTGTCCCAATAAGCTTGACACAGACATTTTGCTCCCAGGTTGCAGCATACATCTCAGTTTTGGCTGTTTAGTTGAGATTAGCTCTGATAAAATTATTGTACTTGAAGGTTTTGCAAAGTTATTCGTGATGTTCAATAATCGGTATATTTGGAAGAAATGAAGAGTTATGGACTACCCATAGATTAAAAAAACTCTGTTAGGAGGGAAAAACAAAATCGATGGTGCTGTGTGTGTGTCTTGTCGCCACAGCTATACCTGACTTGTTGTGGAGTCAGCGAGGTTGGAAGAGCAGTGTTGATCAAAGGGCCATCTCTAAAGGAGCAAACTTTTTGAGCGGAACAAACTCTCAGCAACGTCTTAACTTGGCTGCCTCCATTACTGACTGTAACACATAAGTTGAATAGTAAGGTTTGTCAATGATTATGAATGGTGTAATCTGGGAATTTCAAACAAAACATTGAAGTTACCTAGAAGGAACTCTTATCAAATCCATCTGAAGAACCTAAAAACTCTTAACAAATTATCAGAAGACTAATCAAGTTTTAGCCACTTTGTTGATTCATTTATTCAAATAGGTTCTTAGTAATAGCAATTTTACACTTTTAGATCCATTTCCCAGTATAAATATAATATAATAATGAGTATTTAGGTTTCCTTCCAAATATACTGGAAGATTGTTGAAGATTGTTGATTTTATTATACTTTAAAAGCGTATAATCGACTTAATAAATTTTTCAAATGTTATGATCTGACAATTTACAACAGTTTACTTAAAGTTACCTCGTTAACACAATTTACGTTATCTGATTAAGGATTTTGTTTTATATTAATACAATATTCAACATTAGATCCATTCAAGGTCTGTTTGCTATCATAAAATAATACCTAACACTTATCAAACAAACTTACAAACAGGTAGAATAGTCTTAGTGGAGAGGAAGTATGCAGAAGAGTAAACATAAACAGGCGAGCCTGTCGGTGGATAATACCCAAAACTGTAAACACTGCCAAACTTAGTAGTCCTTTTCGTTGAGAAGTTGAAAAGAGTAATCAACGCTTCTCCTTGAGCAGGAGATACCTAGACAGCATAAAGATCAAATAGACAAAAAGTTGTAAATTATGTATAAAAAAATATTTAGCAAATTAATTTCCCTATGACTCATATTAGGTTGGATGATATAGAACAACTTAAAAGTTTAAATATCCTATAAATAACTAATTAAATATCCTGCTAATTTAAAATTAATTAGAAAAATATTGATTTTTGTAAACAATGCCTGTTTGGTTATATTCCGTCAAAATCAAAGAGAATATATCAGAACATGTGTGTGAAGAGGTGGTGAAGAGGTGCCTTCATTCATACCAAGATGCAAGTTGGCTGAGAGGAGCTTAAACATATCAGATTACCATCTCAGACACACAGATATAGATGTAGTACTCAATTGAGCATACATTACCAATACTTACTCACTCACTATTCAATAATTTTCAAATCAGTTGGTTTGATTGTGTTGGATAATATTATTTATGTTCACATTATATAGTATTAGAATCATCTTCTATAATAATAATATCTATGGTTCTTACCGTCAACGCAATCAGGAGTAATATTCCACTACGGCCGTTTCGGAGATGACTCCATCGTCAGGTGCGTAGTGGTACACTAAACTATAGTCTTGTCACATTTAACACGAGTTTTCTTCATTTGCATTGCGTCAGGGGTTGAATAAATAATACATATACAGGACGGACACACGAAAACACGAATACAAGAAAACATTTAGAGCACGTGCACGGCTTGTAACGGCTTGAAAACTGACGACCAACTGTTCAATCCTGGTCACTGCAGGAGTTACGTGGATGACTGGAACAGCTGATAACACGGTGTGCCAACCTTATCTACTCAAATTATTACTTTCCTGTTTGATTTCTATTATTCTCTCAAAAATTGGATTGGCTGCTGAATTTGTTTGGGAGTTAATTACTAAGTTGGGTTCTTTGGCTGTACTGCTGTAGATATGGAAATTTTCGATGCAATTAAGTTTGTGACTTTTATTGCCAATATGTAGTATTTCTAAACTGTTTATGTCGGAATAATCATGGCAATACTGTTGAATATGTTCGGCATAAATTGAAGTAGGGTTGGGTTTCTTAATGGCGCTTATGTGCTCTTTATATCTGGTTTTAAAGCACCTACCAGTCTGTCCAATAAAATACGAGTCACATTCTCCCTCCTCCATTCCTCTGGTTGTGAGCAGTAAGTACTGCTTACAGAACCAGTAATAGCCTCCAACGTAAGCTGTCTGCTCCTCAACATAGGAATACACCATTGTTGGAAAAGCCAGGTGTTTACAAACTTAAGTGTGGAGAACCCAACTTAGTAATTAACTCCCAAACAAATTCAGCAGCCAATCCAATTTTTGAGAGAATAATAGAAATCAAACAGGAAAGTAATAATTTGAGTAGATAAGGTTGGCACACCGTGTTATCAGCTGTTCCAGTCATCCACGTAACTCCTGCAGTGACCAGGATTGAACAGTCGGTCGTCAGTTTTCAAGCCGTGCACGTGCTCTAAATGTTTTCGTGTATTCGTGTTTTCGTGTGTCCGTCCTGTATATGTATTATTTATTCAACCCCTGACGCAATGCAAATGAAGAAAACTCGTGTTAAATGTGACAAGACTATAGTTTAGTGTACCACTACGCACCTGACGATGGAGTCATCTCCGAAACGGCCGTAGTGGAATATTACTCCTGATTGCGTTGACGGTAAGAACCATAGATATTATTATTATATTTCCACGCAATCTGCCACACTCAACAATATCATCTTCTATATTTTATAAAGATATTACAGCAACTGACCTCTAGCACTTCTATGTTCGGTATGGAATCCAATTGCACCAAAACGTCTGCGTGAGCGTATTCAGCAGCACTGCAAAATGTTGAAAACCGTAGACAATATTGAGCACCAGGCTGCAACAATCTGGCTGGTAACATCAGAGTCAAGTCTCCCCTGGTTCCTGATGTCAACTCTTTGCTACTCCCACTCTAATACAGACAGAGTTTCATTGAGTTTAAGTAAATGGTATATTTTAATTTAAATCAATGTAAAATTTGACAGTGCAACACCAAGCAGTTTATTTGGTTTAAGTAGTCATCACTCATCTTTGTTTATTCACTGATACTGTCTTCAGTTGAGAAAGAATCTAAAAAATCACTATAGTACAGACACCCAGCCAAAGTTGCAAAACTTTACTAAAACCTTACCTACTTTGATCCATTTTACTACATTATTGGAAAATGGTCACCATAAATCCTCAAATGGCAAAATTGTCTTTCTATTGCCAAAAATTATCCCTAAACAAAGTTTTTGCAATATTTAAATGTATAGTCTCAAATCTTACCGCATTGCCAAACGGAAGAAGATTACACCCGAGAGAAGGCAGAGACGTCCACTGGAGTTTACAGCCAGGTCTCACTTCTGCGGCAGAGCCTGAGACAGTCAGGTAGGACAGAGACGTCCGGGAAGTGATGGACGGAGGCCCAACTGTCAGGACGGGAGGATGCCCAGGCATAACCTCAACATCTGCAGATGACACTGCTACAACATCTTCCTCTTGTACACTCACAACTGCCACTGTCCACTTATACCTTTGGATGGGTGAAATGAAGAATTAAAAGTGACTCATTGCTCGACCATTGATTAGACATACTACTGTTGGTCTATTGTACAAACAAAACTAGTCAGAAAAAGCTCAATCGTAGAAGTTAGTTTAAAACTCGGCTTGCAGGCTGCACCAGGGTTGCCTGTCCTGATTCTGCCGGGACAGTCCCGATTTTGGTTCCTTATGCCCGTATTTAAGCCTATGTTAATCCGAGACGGAGGGGGGCAATATCCCAATTTGTCCCTGACCTAAGGTGGCAACCCTGGGCTGCATCTCTAAGGGTATAGTTTATCAGCTGTTTTGTTCAGTTCTACTTTGGAGTCTTTGGGACTTAATAGTTTACCTTATATGAAATAATGAAATAATGATTTATTCCACCAGAATTACATAAAATACAAATGAAATAAAAACTCGGAATTACGTTGCCACATCATCCAGTTAATGTTTATTGGATTACCTTTGTTTTAGCATGTAGTTCTTGAGTATGTAAGAGGTTTGTTTCATCCTATGAATTTTGTAAATACCTTAAAGACCTCTTCTGGTGTGAGTGATAAGAAGATAAATTGGGAAGAGCCCTAAAGTTGCCACACAAGCTGGCAAAGTTCGTAGGGTGACATAAACATCTTGCCTACTCAAGAACTACAGGCTAAAACAAAGGTAATATGATATAGTTTAAGTTCTTGAAACTTGGATAGAAAATAAAATAAATTATTAAAAGGTTACTTTAATTTGTTTCAAGATTTCGCCTGACAGTTTTGTGCTACATTAACAGAATGAATGGAATATGAGAAACTTTTTGAAGTGTATTACTATTAAGGAGTTGTATCAAAATATATCCTGTATTGATAAACTTATTCTCTAAGAACCTGATGTTTCACATACCCGTAAAAATAATTATATAAAAATATGGATTACAGATTGATATAACAAACTTAAAGGAAAAATTGATTTGAAGAAACTTACCTTCCAACAGAAAGTGAACCAGGTGGTAACTTCAGTTTTGGATTAGAGAGAGCAGAACTGAAAATTGTTGATACTAATTGTTTTGATCCTGGAGCAACGCATTCCTGCCCATCCACTGTCATACATCTCCAGAATATCTTAAAAACAAATTGTGTAATGTAAATAAAACATTTATTGATACTGCAGAATGATATAGAAAGTTTTTAAATCTAGTAATTTCTGTATATCAATGAAAGTATCTATACAGTACAGATACTTTTATTGTTTTTTAACCTATCCTAGGAGTCTTCATAGGATTATATCTGAGTCCTATATGATCACTATACCATACACTAATACTAAAAAAAATGTAATATTCAACACTAGCTCGGCCAATAACCAAATACCATGATAAAATCAAAGTTAAAACTTAATTGGGCGATTTTCATTTATATCAGGGTTTGGAACATAGGGAATAAAAAATCCAAAACTAACTAACTATCCACTGAACTTGAGCTCAGTCATTTTAGCTCCATAAATTTGCATCATTAATATATTTGCATTATTTAACTACCAAGCCCAACCTTCGAGTGTTAATTATTTTATATATATAGATAGTATATACCTGAAAACTAGAAATATTTGTATTCTGCAGAGAATTAGAGACATCCAAATTAAGAGTTTGTCCAGTTCCCAATATGAGATTTTTTGGTATTACAGTCAGGACTATTTTGGCTGGCTCGACCAACACTTGGACGTCTGCCTAGAAACAGAGTGTTGAAATTTTAAAAGCACAATGTATATTCATAGGTTTAGGATTTATTACTAAGCTTGGTTTCAAATTTGTTGGGTTATTGAATTCTTATTTAATTGAAAATACAGGAAACGGTGCCAACCAGGTAAAATGTAACTCAAAATATTATTTTTAAATATTATAAAATATATGGTTCCTGTGATTAATACTGTAAAACCCTGACTAACCAAGATGAAGGTCAAGCCGTTTTAGAAATCTAATTTTTTGTGGTTAGTCAATGGTAGAAATTTCAAGTCTGTGTTTATTCAAAAATATTTCAAACGTTATTTATGCTATTTCAATTAATCTCATTTTCAACTGTATACACAAAATTAATTTTTTTAAATAATTGATAGGTGTTTACTCAACTTCTTCTATTCCACTATATGATATCTATGTCGTTGTCTGCTTCATTACATTCCGTTGGCCAAGCAGATAGTTCCCGTTGTCTAGATCATTTTCCAGTTGATTTGACTAGTGCTACAACCTTAGTCCCAAAATCAATGTCTGGCATAGCCCAAGGTACGACCACTGAGATGTTCAGTAAATACTACACTTTTGCTCAGTTTTATGGCTCATCATAATGATAACGTTTTAAGTTCATAAATACATATAACTAAAAGAGTGATTTAGATTTTCTAAATAATTAAGTACAGACCTGAGCTAAGGTGATAGAGTTGTTAGACATTATGCAAGTGATATTGTAGAGACCAGTGTCTTGGAGCAAATGTCCAGGAACCGTCACTTTGAACCAACTGGAATACAAGGCCGTAGTTCTGTTGTTCTTAGTAACCTCCCATTGATACTGAAACATACAAAACATTATCTGTAAGAATTTTACGGTTAAACAATTATGTTGAGTTGGTGGTTTAGTTGGTAGCCCAACAGACTCTAAATTTGCATACGGGTGTTGCAACAGTAATAGTATATTATGTTACTAGTTCGGAAAATAGGGGTTTACCAGATGAGTGTCGTTGTTCCTGCACGAGATGAAGTCAAGTGTGGTATTACCATACGAGTACGGTAAACACATTTTGGACAAGTGACATATGATATTGTTTCTGTTTGGCATACTAAACATACTAATTTAGGTAAACTATTCTAAAAAAAATAATGTTAAAATTTAAAATCCAGTATATTTTCCCGTTTCCACCCATATAGGAACATATAGTGGTACAATCACTACTCATAACTTCTCTGAGAGGTTATGTTTTCCAACAGCTGTTTTCAGGACAAAACCCATGCATAAAAACTGGCGAGTGACGATGATGATGTTCTGAGATCATGGCAAATTTCACGATTGCGCGTTATGGTTGCCATGGTGTGGTACGAAGCCTGATCTACATTTTGCCACTTGTGTGACATCAAATATACGATGAATTCAACAGTCAGACATTGACAAGTGTATCACCGATCCGAGACTACGCTATCACACTGGGCTTCAATGAAATACAAAGACAGTTCTCTATGAAAACTGAAAACATTCCTTTTTACTTGATTGGAGGATCAACAGCATTAGGATGCTCAAAATCATTTAGTCCACAACATTATCATATTACGGATTGCCATTGATAATTGGCGGAATTGAATTCCAAGCCAGTAGTGCAGAAATCCTGCTCTCTAACCACTATAGCTGTACTCCCTAAACACTATAGCACCCTCATAAACTTGAAAGAAACCAAAACACAAGCGAATGTAATTGAATGAATGCATTTAATTTGAAATTACATAATTCTTAAATGGTGCTGTAAAACTTGTGAATTACCTTGAAGTTATCCAAGCACACAACGCCACATCCTGAGGTTACCCTTGCTTCCAGAGGAAGGGGTTGTGAGGCTGGGGTGCTTTTTGGACTTAATATGATCAAGCCAATGTATGGATCTTTACTGTTTTCTACCAACTGTAGGTCTAGTCCAACTGAGGGTCCAACAACTCCTAGCAAGTTTCTAGCTGCTACTTCTATACGATAATTTATATTTGGCATTAGCTGTAAAATTAAAATTTAACATTAATATCTTTAAATAAACTTATAAATAAGCTGTAAGCAAATAAATACGTTCGCTGCTGAAAACCTTTACACAGACGCTCCTAAACTGCGGCGAGGCCCGGGCAGAGCCCCGGTGCGCTACTGAATCAGCGGTCGCTATTGGCATTGAAATATCTCAGTAAGACGAATCACAAAAGAGCAGTGGTGCTTGTTCTGCGTTACCCCGAATGTGGACGTAGTTCACTGAAACACCCAAAGGTAGCAGCACTGCCTGGATAAATAACCAGAGTCTTTGTAATATGGCTTGAATAGAGAAAATCCCCAAAAACGGGACAAAAGCATTGCCAGAAGGAATTTTACGGGAATGTTTAGTACCAGCCTACACCAAAATAAAGCTCCTATTCCAAGCTACAGCCTGGCAACAATCACATTGTAGCCAGCTGAGTGCTGGGCTCAGACAGATGCAATATTTGGCAGGCGAGCACACTACTGATATAGCAGTAGGCCGCAAGCAGTGCCAGTGCTGCGCTACTGCTATTACGGTAGGCCGCAGCGAACGTGTTAAGCAATTTATTGGGAGGGATCTATAACATTGGTGTAGGGCTGGAAGCCAAATTTACAAACATTATTGAAATTTGAGGAAATGTTCAATCCTTAACATGGCTCAAACCTCAAGGTTGTACTGAACAACTAAAATGTTTACCAGATACAAATCTTAAGGATCAGGCACCTCTCTATGTTATTCTTATGGCTATGCATAGGTCAAATTTTGTAATTTACTAGCTTATGCATTTTTTTACTAAGCTATATTAACATTTAAAAAAACTTAAGTTACTTTGCATGTAGCAGCAAACTTCATTAAACCTTATCTTAACCCTTTCCCGGACTATAGGCTGATATATCCGCTATCATTTTGTGCATAGCGGACGGTAGGTGGATATATCCGCCGATTATTACGACATCTATTGTCATATTTGATTATATATAACAACATTAATATTTGTAAAAACGGTCTTTTATTCAATTATATCTTTAAACGATGTACTACCTAGGAATGTTTTTTTTCTGGAAGAATAAAAAAATTAACAAACAATTTAAAAAAAAGTAAAAAAAATATTTTGGACAAAAGGGCTGTTTAGATCAACTATTTACAACATTCTATGAATTACATATGTAAAAAAAAATAATTTTTATTTTTTTTATTTTTTATTCATTTTGCTGTCTTTTTACATATTATAGGTCGTCCGGGAAGGGTTAATAAAATATGGAATAATTTTGATGTGTTTACTTATAGTAATATTTTAGTAAAAATACAATCAGACAAATGGAAATTCTTTCTGCAGGTTTGCTGCGGCTGGGGTATTTAATGTTTGGAGTAGTGTGAAAGTTTAACTAAGCCATTGCCTACCAGACTAGTGTTGATTGGAAGAAAGTGGAGATTAGCTTGTCTGGCCAGTCGCAATACCTCTCTAGCACCTAGCCAAACAAGAAGGTTCTTCCTCTGTCGTTGAGAAGACTGAGACAACTTTTCTGTATCCACCTCGGTGACTACTAGAGACCAGTTGTACCACAACGCCTCTGTAGTCAGGGGTACCACCATAACAGACACTTGGCTAGGTTGGCACACCTTCCTGGGGCCAACTACCAAATATTCTGGGATAGCCTTCTGCAAAACACAAGATATAGTCAATAAATAATTAAAGAGAATGTGGTGAGTCGCTGGATCAGTTGCATTACGACAGGCTGTAAAAAGAAGTGATATTTAGGGGTTATGTCTTGGGTCCTGGTACAGGCTCACCCCTTGCTTCGCTCGATTGGTATGTCCCAAGCACAGGCTTGATGCCCTGTGCATTCCAATGTTTTCAACAAAAAATTGCAATGAAAAGTTTGAAAACGTCATTTTTTCTTAATTTAATACAAAATAACAGAAATTTCTTGATAACAGGAAAATCTTTCACACCAATGGAACAACGATTTGTTATAGCTGATATAATTAGTGTTTCTATTAAACTTTATTAATTTTTTTTATCATCATTTATTACTTAACCTTTAATATTAACTCTGCTACTAGTGATTTTTTGTATTGTTGCTGCACAAAACAGCTGTATCAAACTGCACCAGATCAATTCATCAGTAAGTCCAGCGCACACGGTGTGACTGTTTTACAACTTTCATTGCAAACTAGTTGCGCGCGCAACTGTTTTGTGACCTCGGCAATGTATTGCAGTGGGGAGGCGCACACGACCCAACTGGTTGTTGGCGACGTCAAAAAACACTAGAAAACCTGTCACATACAACAGTGGGCCCGCGGTTGCAGTTGCGTTGCAGACTTCAGTTGCACGAGACCACGTTTTTGTGGTGTTTTGGTGGTATTTGGTCTTTAACGTGTCTTGTCATTCTGTAAAAAGGTTTAAATTTCCTATCCGACTGTGACAGCTCTCTAGCTGCTACAAACAACCTAGAACTAACATTCTTGCTCAAATAAGGGTGAACCCAATGCTCTCTCTGTACCCTTCGCTGTCTTCGGTATTGATAATAGCTAATAACATCTTCTTCATCTGAGTCTGACATTGTAAGCGCACTTAAGGCCTTAAAAACAACTTAACTGCACTTTAAATTAACACTCCACTGATTGCACGTAACTGTAGTTGTAAAACAGTCAAACCGTGTGGGGACAGAAGCTTTTGTTTCAGTTGCAAACTGATTTCAGACGCAACTGGTTTGCAACAGTTGTTGAAAACAGCCACATCGTGTGCGCTGGGCCTAACACATACAATGTAATTTGTGAATTTTAAAAACCAAGGTCAAACCATGACTTTATATTCAACCGTTAATTAAACCTCCCGTTAATATTTTCAACGCCTTCGTTTTACACTTAACCTAAATTTACCTGAGTGATTCGGATATGTACAGACTCTTGTGATAGAGGAGTAGGAGAATTAGACCCGGACCCAGCTAGTTTCAAACTCGTTGTGGAGCCATTAACCAGAGTGAGTTGCAAAATATCACCTGGTCGGAAGGTAGCTCCGTCACCCAAATTCACTACGAGTGTATTTCCTCTGTATCCACATTTAATACCTGTTATAAAAAAATAGATATTTTGATAAATTTGTTGATTGGTACATCATATTTTACCAAATAAACCTTAATATATTTCTCTTGGTCATAAAATTAATACATTTTACATACTTATAATTTTCTTCCCCTATACATAGTATATGGAAAAAGTATGTTTTTGTCAAAGTTTTCAAATTTGAGTTTTGGGTGGAAACGTTTGTTTAAGTCCCCCTGAACCCATAATAGTGGTTTTCGAAGAGACTAGCAAAGAAAAGTCAGAGAAGAAAATAAATACATTAAATACAGTACTACAGAAAAATCAAGTCAATTAAATAAAATTCATAAAACTTTATTCATTTAAGTACGTGGGTGTTAAACTCATAGGTCTCCCCGTTTGGTCACATATTAACTGGTACTAAAAGTTTACAAATATATAATTTGTATTTCATTTATATGTTATTTTGGTATAACTTATAATCTTTATGACATTTCATGACCATCCAACCGTTAAAACCCACTCTCCTCTTTTGGTAGTTTTGGTGTGTGCCTCCCCGTTTCCAACGTCCTACAGGTATAGGTGTGTGTGTGTGTGTGTGTGTGTGTTTGTGTATGGGTGTGGATATGTAGAAAGAAAGCTACACAATACACCTGTGATCTGATTTTGATGAAATTTGGTAGTAAACCAAATTTATTGTACACTACTATTGCAACAATATCCTACAAATATTAAATTAAATTATAAGATAAAGTAGGTACAGATTGTATTGAACTATTACAAACTCAAAACTCTAAACAACTAATACAACTGTAATAAATTGAATTGTTGTAAATTTATGAAAAATGCTACATTAATCGGTGCTACAGCCAACTAGAGCATTAAGTCCCGTCAAATCCATCCATCATTGGGGATTTCCATGACTTTCAATGACCAGAATTTTTTCCATGACTTTCCCTGACTTTGCAGAATGTGGACACCCTGTCAGTCATGTTCATTGATGTATAATACTCTACTGGTTTGCGCGCTCAGGTTTGTGCCGTGTGTACGTGCTCAACGCTCAAGGGCACAGCTTTAGTTGTTGCGCGGTTGGCAGACTGCCGCCACTACCCTATGTTTCGTCTGGTAACTTGTGTGTCACCCGTATTCTCAAAGTTTCTCGGTTCTAAAAGTTTTCTACTTCCGGCGAAACCTTCTCATGAGGAAGGTTCGCCTTCGTTTAAGGCCCTTTCACCTTCACCCCCGATATGTTGTGCGTTGTGTGCTAGAAGAGTTTCATCCACGGGTTCGGCGACTCCATCTGAGGCCTGGCTTCATGAGATCATTACCCTTCACCATAATCTCCTAGACTGGGACTGCTCTCTTACTGACTACCTGTCACCACCCACCGATGGCGATGGGCCTACCGTCCACTCCGGCCTAACTACGTTGGGACGCGTACTTTCTGCACTGGAAAAATAATATTAAAAGTGCAGTCGTCGCAACCGTTTGCCGGGGATAGCTCAGCCTACAATGGCTGGGTATTGTTCCAGGGTCTGCGATAAGGTCAGGGAAACCACTAGGCCAATAGCCGGGTCTAACCGGTATAGGACTGGCTCATACACGGGCACTGTGAACAAGTCAAAAACAAGTCACCACAACAAACGTGCAATAATCACTACCAGGCCTACGCCGATTCTCCACTCTCCTAGGGGGTCGTTGCTGACTACGCAACTCGGGCTTCGTCCTAACTATCCAATAGTTAAGCCCAGAGTGCCTAAAACACGGTGAGTTACACGACGACTTGCCAATAAAAACCACAACGCGTGTTATCACCAGGCGGGGTCCACTAGGCTACTATAATCCAATACACAACTCTAATGCCCAAGCTAAGAATCAAACAGTTCACTCAATAATCGTACCACATAATAATATACAAGTACACTATAGGTAGAGTGACTACACCACTAGTAGCTGGTCTCAATAAATACCAAGCCAAACAAGCAAAACTAAATGGCAATTGCACTATTAAAATATTGAGCTACTTAGTAGCAGATAAATAAATATTAAATACGTTCCAAACACTAGATAAATATATTATCTGATAGCCGGTACTCCGCTATCCAAGCTACCAAGATAACGTGTTGGACTACTAAGCAAGCTGTTCAGGTTAAATTAAAATAATCAAATGAATAACCAATAACAACCCTACTACTGCTACTGCTACTACCAACTTTATGTTACTTAGCTGGGCTTCTGTTAATAGGCTAATAAAACTAGCTACTAGCCTGCTGGCCTCGTGCTTCCAACTACGCACGCTAAATCGTGCAGCCTAGGTTTGTCGGGCCTCAGAGTTATTAGTAATATAACTAACTCTAGGTACAACGCAAAATAATATCTACTACAGTCAATTAAATTATATTATTTGCGCTCTAGCACCTGCCCAGAACCGTCAGGAATATACTTTAATATTATTCCTGACTAATAAATCCTAACTACCGTCAGGCTTCGACCAGCACGGTTACCACTCTAACTCTCTAACTCTCTTAAACCAAAATATAATAACACGTCGTCCACTCACCCCAAGTGGGTCACTGTTTCACTACCCAACTTGAATGCCGACACTCACTCCTTGAGCACCAACCTCACACGACACCGATGTCACCACAGCACTCCTCTCTACGTACACCACTGGACGTCTCACTAGACACACGCTATCCTCACTCACTGGGATCCACGACTCGAATGTCCTTCTCCTATACTGTCCTGAAGATCTAGGATATCCCAGGCTTATCGGAACTGATAAGCCGGGTCAAAGGGCGCTAGGTAGCTTCGCCGCCGCCGCCTGCCTACCTCAACAACCGGTGCGCGGCCAAATAGCGAAAATTTACCCCCCTAGGAAAAATAACTCGTTACATCCCCCACTTACATCGGGATGAAAAAAAAGAAAACGGCCAAAAAGAAAAAAAATATTCGAACTCCGGCCAAAACAAAATACTCCAACCCCTAACCCAATGGTGAATCCTACACCACAGGTCTCAAACTTAAAACAAAGAAAAACTCTTCTAATTGCCACTACCAGCCAACATGGTACTGAAAGATTTGGCATCAGGAACCAGACGGGGATTTCCATTGCAAGGGCCTTCGGGGTCTTCGTCACCAATTTTGACACTGTCCATGCGGCCCCCTTGGCCAGAACAGTCATCACCCACGCCCATTGTTATCACCTCCGTCACGACCGTCACAAGTCCGAGATCTCGTATGGCATCCATACCCAAAATCAAATCCGTGGTAAGAGTGGGAACGTACAAGGTGTCTCCAACCCACCGTCTTCCCGCAGCTTCTCCTGCCAATCGGAATGAATACACGGCCCTAGACCGCGACCCATCTGCCATCCTCAGAGGAGAGGGTTTCTTAAAAGGTTCTACCCCCTGGCGTTGAAGATGATCGGCGACTTCGCGCCCAACCAGGTTAACTACGGACCCAGTGTCCAATAACGCCTTAAAAACGCTGCCCATCAGCACAACTTCAACAAAGGGCCTTGTCTCCGAAATCAGCCGGTTCTCGTCTACTCCACCAACCAGGCTGTTTAGTTTTCCGAGCCACTCGGACCACTCTTCTGAGGTCGTTCGTTTTGGGTGGCCTTGCCCAGTTGACCTCCTGATGTCTGAGCTGGCCTGCCGTTTCCCGCACGACATCCACACTGGTTCACAGTAAAACCAGGTTTCCCACATCCAAAACAGGAGACGGTCCTCAGTTTGCCACAGCCTCTGGCAAAGTGACCAATCTCCTGGCACCTAAAACAACGCACATCCTTTGCACCATCTGCAACTTCCCTAGTCATTACGGGCCTTTGTTCACGGACCCGGTTAGAGTCAAAATCTACTCGCCGCCCAATCGACTTAGCCTCAAGAGATGGTCTCTGAAAACTATGTTTTTCAACCGCGGCCGTTTCAAAACACTTCTCAGCCTTCTTCTTGGGAACATAGGCGGTTTCCAAAACCAGCGCTACGTTTGGTGAAGGAGGAGGTCGGAAGGCCGCCTTCTCTCGCAGATAGGCCTCATAGTCTTCAGCCAACTCAACCATCTCAGCCAGGTTGCTGAAGTCCCGCCGTCGCACCATGAGTTTGTACTCAGGTCGCATGTTGTTGTAGATCAAGTCCAACCTACTATGCTCCGACAACGTACCGCTACGCCTAAGCAAGGTACTTATGGCAACGACGTAGTCCCGGAAGTGCTCGCTTTCACCCTGTGTCCTTTTCCGGATCTCCTCATCCAAGTTCCTCCAATATCCTGGTGGGAAGAACTGGATTTCAAACTGATGCCGGAAAGCTTCGAATGAATACAGGAGCTCCTTGCAGTTCCTGTACCAAAGAAGTGCTGAACCTTGCAGCAGCTCCGGTAACGCTCTGAGCAGGTCCTCTGATGATATAGAGTAGGACACCATTAGCTCTTCTAGGCGCTCTAAGAATGACACAGGGTCTCGTCGGCCATCAAACCTTAAACCCCACTTTCGGACCATGTCGCATATCTTGGAGCAATCCTTCGGCTCCACCCTGCTGGCCTCATTCGAGAGCATATACGATCCACGTGGTACCTCCACGTTAGAAGGACGAACTGGTCTCTCCAAACTATCATTGGGCCGCTGCCATCCCTCGGGTCTACTTGGTAACCCAAAGGTAGGCATTGGAGCAGCCACAAAAGGGGACGTAGGGTTGGCGGGTCTTTCGAACCCATAGCCGACCCCATTACTCGGCGAGCCCCTCGCCTGTCGCACCACCAATGCAAGTTGTTCTCTAAGAGTCCGGGTATCGGTCCCTAAAGACAACCCAAGGATCTCTTTGATCGCCTCTGACTCCCCGCTAAGCCTGAATATCTCTGTTTGGTCCGATTCAGTACCAACCAGTACCTGAGGTACGGTTCTCGGGGGGTCAGAAAGTCCCATAGTGGTAATAGCCGGCGGTAAATATGTCGGTGCAGCAGCCCCAGCCATCGTACACAGCCTATCATCGCTGTACCGGCGGGCATTCCGCTGCTTCCAAAACGACGAGAATCTCTGCCGTAATTCCGCAGAAGTACCAGTGGTCACCAAACCATACTGGTCCATCGTCCTTATGAGCTCCCCTTTCGAGAGGTCATATATCCAACCCACGCGACCGTCCCGGGGCTGCGACCCCAAGGACATAGTCGCTGGCGCGGAATAAGTCAGAGACGTTGTCACCGTCGTACCCACGAAAGATGAAATAGTCGGCCAAACAGGCGAAGACGCAGGCCACAATGACGACGTCGTCATCACCGACAGTTCGGAGCTAACCCCAGAACTAGTTGTAACAATAGCAGACGTAATAGGCGTACCGCCCAGCACAGACGTCGTACTCGTAGTGACAACCATATTTAAAATCCAAATACCACGACTAATCCGCAAAAATAAGAGCGAAACCAATTAAAATATATTTAACACCGTTATAATAAATCAAACCAATTATAGGTGTGAAAGTCAAACCACAAATACACAATAAGGGTTCTCACTCAAATAATATTCAATGATAAGGCTCAATTAATTAGCAAAATTAAAATTACTAACTAATATCTATGTATACAACCACTAAATAAATTAGGGTTCACAACACACCACGCTGTAACAGAAAACAGGTTAGGCCTACCCAACCGACTATAAAATCACAGCAGGTCTGCCTAAAACTCTGCTCAACAGCTCAGGTCCGCAGCCAATCTGCACAAGTCCGCAGCAAATCTGCACAAATAAAATGATTTTGTTCGGGCGCCGTTAATACGTCAGCAACTCAGCACCACTGCCAACCTCAGTCCCTGTTCGGGCGCCATCTTGGGACGCGTACTTTCTGCACTGGAAAAATAATATTAAAAGTGCAGTCGTCGCAACCGTTTGCCGGGGATAGCTCAGCCTACAATGGCTGGGTATTGTTCCAGGGTCTGCGATAAGGTCAGGGAAACCACTAGGCCAATAGCCGGGTCTAACCGGTATAGGACTGGCTCATACACGGGCACTGTGAACAAGTCAAAAACAAGTCACCACAACAAACGTGCAATAATCACTACCAGGCCTACGCCGATTCTCCACTCTCCTAGGGGGTCGTTGCTGACTACGCAACTCGGGCTTCGTCCTAACTATCCAATAGTTAAGCCCAGAGTGCCTAAAACACGGTGAGTTACACGACGACTTGCCAATAAAAACCACAACGCGTGTTATCACCAGGCGGGGTCCCACTAGGCTACTATAATCCAATACACAACTCTAATGCCCAAGCTAAGAATCAAACAGTTCACTCAATAATCGTACCACATAATAATATACAAGTACACTATAGGTAGAGTGACTACACCACTAGTAGCTGGTCTCAATAAATACCAAGCCAAACAAGCAAAACTAAATGGCAATTGCACTATTAAAATATTGAGCTACTTAGTAGCAGATAAATAAATATTAAATACGTTCCAAACACTAGATAAATATATTATCTGATAGCCGGTACTCCGCTATCCAAGCTACCAAGATAACGTGTTGGACTACTAAGCAAGCTGTTCAGGTTAAATTAAAATAATCAAATGAATAACCAATAACAACCCTACTACTGCTACTGCTACTACCAACTTTATGTTACTTAGCTGGGCTTCTGTTAATAGGCTAATAAAACTAGCTACTAGCCTGCTGGCCTCGTGCTTCCAACTACGCACGCTAAATCGTGCAGCCTAGGTTTGTCGGGCCTCAGAGTTATTAGTAATATAACTAACTCTAGGTACAACGCAAAATAATATCTACTACAGTCAATTAAATTATATTATTTGCGCTCTAGCACCTGCCCAGAACCGTCAGGAATATACTTTAATATTATTCCTGACTAATAAATCCTAACTACCGTCAGGCTTCGACCAGCACGGTTACCACTCTAACTCTCTAACTCTCTTAAACCAAAATATAATAACACGTCGTCCACTCACCCCAAGTGGGTCACTGTTTCACTACCCAACTTGAATGCCGACACTCACTCCTTGAGCACCAACCTCACACGACACCGATGTCACCACAGCACTCCTCTCTACGTACACCACTGGACGTCTCACTAGACACACGCTATCCTCACTCACTGGGATCCACGACTCGAATGTCCTTCTCCTATACTGTCCTGAAGATCTAGGATATCCCAGGCTTATCGGAACTGATAAGCCGGGTCAAAGGGCGCTAGGTAGCTTCGCCGCCGCCGCCTGCCTACCTCAACAACCGGTGCGCGGCCAAATAGCGAAAATTTACCCCCCTAGGAAAAATAACTCGTTACATCGTGCTGCAGTTTCTGGGTGGCGGCTATCATTCACTCGGCCCAACACCTACTTCCAGCTGCCTGGACTTCAGCAAGGTTATATATAACGGTCAGGTCAGTCCAGTCCATTTGGAGGATTTCACCGATCGACTTCAATTATAAAGAAATTTTAGTTAACACCAACGCTTTAAAAAGGAACAAGAAAAACCCTGTAATCTTTATACTTTAAATTTAATTAATTAGGCTTACACATTCAAATTTAACTTCCAATTTTTATTTAAATAATTTTATATCTGGTTTTAAATGTTTTATATTTTTCTCAATTCCATTTCATTCCATTTTAACTCTGCGTAACACCCCTTGAGTGAGGGTATTTTTTTAATTTTTGGCCGGTTTTGATAAACCGCTTAGTGCAAGTTATATACGAGGCGACCACATTTGTCTTATAAACTGTGATATTTGTAATTTCTGTGTTTGTAAACGTATTTTATTTATTTTAATGTAGCATATGTAGGCTACCGTTATTATCCAAAAGGACTTTATTTTTTATTTGACCTAACCTAACTATCGTAAATTTGAATTTTGTCACTTAAACTTTTGTTTTGTAGGCCTACCTCAATAGTATTTACAGTGGAGTCCCGATAATCCGAACTTTGGTAATCCAAAAGTCCGCTTAATCCGAAACAAAAAAATATATTTTTTTATATTTTTTATTTAAAAAAATTAGTTTTAAATTTTTTTTGAAAATTTTTTGAAATTTTTTTTATTAAACTTTTTACACAGTTAGCTGTACCTTGTCAAAGTATTCTGTAGCGGCCGGGCGAGATAGACTTTTTTTGTTGAGTTAGTAAATATTTCGCCATTTTTGTTTTTAACATTTTTCATTTTCGTCCGCCAAATCACAAATGGATTTTATTAAGTGATAATGCTGCAGCCACTAGGTGTCTAGCCTTAAAGTAATCTGAAAAACAATCCCGGGCTCGTGCCTGCGTCCTAAGACAAAAAAGTATTTTTTTTAGTAAAAAAAAAAAAAATAACAATAAAAACGTTTAATCCGAAATATTTGGTAATCCGAAATTGGCCCGGTCCCAACCATTTCGGACTAACGAGACTCTACTGTACTATTTAGGCCTGATTAAAAATGAAATCTTTTATATTTTTAATTAAGTTTTATATACTTTTGAAGCCTTTTAAAAATCAGGTTATTTTTTAGGCTAGGGCATAGCCTTGTAATATTAAAAGAGAATGCTTGTTATACTCATACTGTTATATAAATGTCTTTATTTTTCTTAATAAATTTATATTTTGTGTCCATCCAGTTCTTGTCTTCTTATTGTTTGGTTCTCCACCTCAGCAATATTGTGCTGGAATCCCACCATTGATTTTGCGCTTCCAAGTGCCCCCCCCCCTTCACCCTTTTGATCAATGGAGTTGGGACTTCGGTTACAGGTTGAAGTACAGCGCTAAAAACAAGCCGTCGCTACCTCGCTCTGTCCACCAGGAGTGGGGATCAAGGCATTACTCACTCTAGTGCCGAGCGTTGCGCCAGTTCCCGTATCACTATGTTTTGTAAAAATGTTGAAATATATTTTAACATGTTTAGCCTCTGGATCATATATTTTACTAATAAAAGGTTAAATATCTGTAGTACTGTCAGTGATCCTGGTTAGTTATCATTATATGCAAAAACCATGATTTTCCTTTTCCTTTCTAATATTAAATCAGAGTCAAATCAAAGAATTATCACTGTACATACCAGTTCCTAGTAGTTGGAGAGAGTTGGTCCTGAACACTCCGGAACAATCAGCTGGACCTTCAATGTTCTGATTGAACTTTATCAGCACTTGGTTTAGATCCTAAAAAAAATATATTTCAGTAAAACGGTAAGCTTTAATTTCAATTTTCCTTAAGACTCATTGCTGAACATAGTCTCCAAAATAAAATCAAATAATCAGACTCTAAATTTCACATTCAAAACCAAATGCAAACCATTAAAATTATTAATCCTAAACTATTGTTTTATACAGATTCAATCAGCTTAATGGCAAATTTACATAGGTCAAAGCCAATGGATACTTGTTTGTGAATAGCAGTTTTTTATAACAAGACTGATGTTCCTGAATGATTTCTAATATTTTTTATCATATAATATTATTTCAGAAAAATTTATATTCTCAGGGTTGCCCAGAGGGGGGGGGGGGGTACAGTGACGCGCTTGCGCCACTGGAGTTTTTTATTTTTTATGGGGGATTATTAAGGGGATTTTGGGGGGGATATTTTTCTGCTAGCTGTCATAATGGATGTATGCTTTTGTATAAGCAGTACAAAAAAGTGTTTCCAAGTAGTTAACTATAAACACCATCAACATTTTGCTATTCGTAATTAAGATATATTACTTCTAAAAATGGCAAAAACGCACCTTGTCAGACAATCCTTAACATGTACGGTAGTGTCAAATTTTATTTGCTACATATGTTTTGGCGGTTCTTTAACTCCACCATCATCAGGCTTACAAAATGATCTAGGTACTTCTGGAGGTGTCGTCAGAATATGTTACAAACATTTAACACAAAACACTAAATGATTACAGATCAATTCACGTGTGTACATTTGCCACGGGCAAGACTGGAAGTAAACTGAATCAGGGTATGATGGACCGACGTGGTCTCTGGATTGTTGTCTGCGTCATCAACAGCTGATATTGGACTATTGTATTGAACTCCTCCTAGTCTGCCCTATTTCGTGACTCTGCTTTCAACATTAATATGTCTAATTTTGAAACAAGATACTTTTTGCCAAAGTATTATGTAGTTGTTTGAATTCTTAAGCCCTGTAAAAATTTACGCCACCTTATATATTGTATGGTACTGTGTTAGAGTAGATTAATTCACCGAGTATATTGTTGAACGTTTTGAAGATGTTGTCTATCGAAATACTGAGAACATGATGGCTTACAGATTCTGAATTGTAAATTGAAAAAGTTCCAAATCCTTCATTAGTTAGATATAATTTTGTATTGTTAAATGACGTTTCCTATTAAACATTTCATTTTGATTGTCTGTCAGCAAGTTTGTGTTTCTTTAACCTCATTAGTTTACTAAATACTTGAAATGTGGTAAGGTGAAATTGCCAAGTAAATTGGCGGGGTGAGGTTTAATTTATATAGAGGGCAGCATAAAATGGGGGGAACTGCTCCTCTAGCTTGGCAGGGGGGGGGAATCACGCCTCTGGTTTTTGGGGGGGATGGGCTCCTCTGTATATTCTATTCTTATTTCCTCCATATACTATCTTAAAATGATTACCAGAATTAATTGAGAGGCAAGATAATTTCTACATAATTTTTTACAGACAATACATTTTATATTATTTATATTTTATATATTAAAGAAAGTGTGTAATTTTATTTTACCTCAGAATAGTCGGCTTGAAGTGGTGTCAGGGGAGTTGACACCAGCTCTAGTGTTATTGTATTGTTAGTAGACCTGACGAAATAACAAAATATTATCATTAGTTCTCATATAAAAATTGTATACTATTTGTGTATTATTTTAATAAATTGGTTTACCTTATGGTTGCCAGATTCTTGAAAATTGTGGATATCTTGCTCTTTGATCATTTCGCTACAGGTGTGGCATCTTCAGGAGCACAGTTTATATTACATAACACAAGCACTATTTACAACATTTACATTTTCGGTCGGATGACTGTTCACGGTACCGTAGCAACCCAAGCGCACGAGCGCGTATAATAAAATGGGAAAGCTTATAAAATGGCGCAGTTTTTAACATATTCCGACACTTTCCTGTATACAGGGTGTGAACAAATGCAATTGACCAATGTTTTTTGAATTTTTACCAAACATCTTAATTTTTATCTTTGAATCTATTTACGATGGAGTTTTTACAACTGATCCTCTGTCATTTTGTATTATTCTTATTCAAAATTTAATGTAGAACACGAAAATGACATTGTCTACTCAAATCCATTTACAGGTAATTGAGAAATAGCTGTATTAAGTTTAAAAACATAGTTATTTTTGAAAAACATAAAATAATTCTTTGGGAAGCTAATTTTTAGACTTGGGACATTTTATATGCATCATCATACTGCATTTACTTTGTACTTACACCAACAATTTTTTTTCACACTGAGTACCAAACACCCTGTATATTATTAAGTATAATATATATTATACTAATAATAGAGTAATGCAAATACTTTACATTTTGTTAAAATAAGTCTCAATATTCCTGGTAAATGAAACTCCGAGGAACAGCTGAGAGTCTGGGAACTGAAAGACAGTCACATCGCAGACCACCGAGGAAGATATGGGGTTGCCTGCTATCTGGTTGGTTGGTTGAATCATCAGCATCGTGCGATTTCGATTGGTTACGAAGCAGAAAAGATCCATAGGAGCAGGGATTCCATGAACCATAAGCGTGAGCTGAAATAACATGTTGCTCAAAATACAAAAATACTTAACTAGCTATAAAAGAGGATGTAAAGTAAAATGTGAGAGAAAATTGATTTTCACGTTAAATATTCCCTTTCAGGAAACATACAGTTAAAGTAATATTTTGTAAAATTAGGTACAATTTGGGTAGGCCTACTGTACAGTTAAAATTCTTATACTAGAAGCAATTAAAATAAGGATGAAATTTAATACAAATCTGTAAGCCTACGTTTATTAGAAAGAGTTCAGGAATCAACGTGATTGGATTGGACTATGGAAACAGGGTTTTATGGGGTTAAATTAAATTTTATCATTTTCAAAAGGCAAAGGTTAAAAAAATAAATTTAGTGTTTTAAGTGTTCCTGTACAACTGTTGTTTACGGAGAATATTCACAAAATTGCAAATTTAAAATTCCCATGTTATCCTATGGAGAATAAGAAAATGTTGTAGTTTACTTATTTATGGATGTATTTTGATAAAACTTGTCAAATTTATTAATTATTTATTAAAAACCCCACTTTATTACCTTCCTTAGAGCAGCAAGCCACAGTACTCCTTAAACCTAATGTTAAATAGGGAGTAAATCTGACAAAGGAAATATGAGCAATTGCAGGAGAATGAAAATTTGCATAGTATACAGGTTTGCTGTGGTATTTTTTATCATAACAACATGGAAAATGTTATTTTAACTACTGAGATCGATGTAATTACCTTGGTATACTGCCCAAGAGAGATTTTGTTTGGGGATACAGAGGATACAGTAAGTCGCAGACTGTTGACCACCATGAGGGTGTGTTGGGGCAGAGTCCAGCCCTCACAGTTCAGCTTGGATTCTACTTCTGGAGTAAAACTCTGTAGAGGAACTGACAATGTCACTTGGTTATCATCCATTGCTGTCACTGTGGCATCCTGAGGAACAAAGGGTATCATGGTACTTTTATACATTCAGACTTCAAATCCATGATTGATTGACATAGCCAAAATCAGGGTTACAGTAACGGGTTTACAAAAAACTAGATTTTTGCAATTAAAATAAACGGTATCAGAAATCTAACACATACTTTCTCCCATTAGTTTTTCAACAACCTTTTTCAGTGGTAAGCGGTTGGAGTAACTATATGATAATTTATGGGGAAAATCATAATACCTTAAGAGTTTTGAACCGTAATTTTTAACAGCAATGGGGGGTTGTACCATTTTGTTTAGGATCATAAGGAGCATAACAATATAAATTTTAATTAAAATCGGTAGAGCTTGTTTAATAGAAAATCACATTTCCCTTTCAATCACATACAATAACTTTTTAACCGTAATTTTACAGCGATAAAGGTTATACAGTTTTGTTCAAAGTTAAAAGGATTAGCATACTAAATTTTAATCAAAATTGTTCAGACCTTTTTTGAGTTCAGGGGACCTAAAACGATCCACCCAAAACTAAACTTTAAAATGTTGACAATATCAATACTTCTCCATACACTATAGTATAGGGAGAGAAAGTTAAACGCGTGTGGTTTGGATAACATGCACAAATAAATATATCAATAAAACAAGAGCAAACAGTAGTAACAAGCTGTTGTTTGCAATTCTTTCAAAAACTACAACAAAAGAACGGACTTAGACTCAATCCTGACAAAACAAAGCCAATCATCATAGGTCACTCACGGTTACTCAACAAAGTGAACTTAGACATTTTACAAAAAATCACTGTAAACAGAACCACTTTGCAATACCAGGACAAAGTTAAAAGTCTTGGTTTGACTCTAAACCGCACATTGGACTGGACTGACGCGGTGGTAAGCACTTGTAAATGAGTGTTTGCCGCTGTTCACACACTGAAGAAGATGCAACGACTTCTACCTTTTCACATTAAACTCTTACTAGTCAAATCACTCGTGTTTCCACACTTCAACTACTGCAACACCGTGGTTAATGATATGACTGTGGCTTTGGCAACAAAATTGCAACGTGTACAAAATTATTGTGTTCGATTCTTGTTCAATCTTAGGCGTGATGACCATGTCACACCCTATTACATTAATTAATCAATTTTGAAATTAGAGGACGTCAGAAAAATACGAATACTTTCCATTACTCATTCGGCCATCAATCTTGGAATTCCAAATTATCTTGCAAATAATTTTAAATTTTTGAATGGAAGAGGCGCAAGGGATACCCGCTCTGGCTCGTCCACGCTTCGCATTCCTCATCATAGAACAACTGTTTATAATAAATCATTTTTAGTAACAGCCTGCCGCCTATGGAACTCCATACCTATGCCCATCAAGTCTATAGAAAACCGATCCCGAATGATGGTGGCGCTGAAAGAATATTACCTTGACCGGATGGCCATGGCTTGGCGGGATGGCGTGCGTTAAGCCTAGATGCAGCAGAGGGTGTATGTGTGTGAGACTGTATGTTAGGGAAGGTGAATAGATTTATGCTATTTTATTACTAGCTATGTTACAAACTTTATTGTATTTTTTGTTATTATTTTGTTGTTATTATTAGTTTTTTAGAGGTTAACTGTAAGAAAGGACCATGTGGTCCTAAGTTCGCCTCAATAAAGAAGCATTTTCATTCATTTTCATTCATTCATTCATTCTTTCATTCATTCATTCATTCAAACAAAAATTGAATACCCTGTAGGAAATGAGCCAACATGGACTTAAATGGACTGCACAAGGAAAAAAACTGATTGTAACATTCTCATACTCAGCAAAAAATATTGTAAAAAAAACAGCATTTTTCTAAACTACTTACAGTTGATGCATTGTTTTGTTCAACAACACATTTCAGATTCTGGTCACCTTCCTCAAAAGACTTTGACAGTTCTAACTTCAGTTGTACTGGAGAATTCAATGCTTGGTCTAATACTAATGGTCTAATGGATATTACTGCTGAGCAATCTGAAACAAGAATTGCAAACTAGTTTTTGAACATTATTTTTAACATTGAAATTTACTTGGGAATTATCTGAAACTGCGGTTCACTTCCTTGACGTCATGGTGGAACTGAAAAATGGCTCAATCTCCACATCTGTTTACACCAAACCCACCAACCACCAACAGTACCTACACTACAACAGCTGCCATCCCAACAACACCAAACGCTCCCTACCCTACAGTCTTGCCTTAAGAGGGAAACGAATAAACTCCGACAAGAAGAATCTGATAACTTACAACAAACAACTCCAAACTGCTTTTGAAAATAGAGGATACCCGACACAAACAGTTTCTTCGCAAATAAAAGCGGCCCAAAATGCTACTGACAATCCACCTAAGAAAACCAAAACCACCTACGATGTCAACCTGGTGACTACTTACCACCCAGGTCTCAACAGGCTCAATAACCTTTTGAGAACCGGCTACAACATGCTTCGAAGCTCCACCCAGACCAAAGATCTCTTCCAAAAACCCCCCACCATAGTCTACAGACAACCTGCCAATCTAAAAACCATCCTAGTCCATCCCAAGTTACCCGACCCGTCCGTTGAACCACCTCCAAGACTGCCCCCAGGTTCCTACCCATGCAATGAAACCAAATGCAAGACCTGTGGCATCAACATTCCTGCAGAAACCTTCACCAGCACATCGTACAACAAAGAGTACAAAATAAAAGACCACATAACATACAATAGCGAAAACCTGATCTACCAACTACAATGCAAACTCTGTCAAGCTCAATATATAGGCCTAACCACCCAAACTCTTAGGAAAAGGATGAATGGACATAGACAGGATGTTAAAACAAACAAATACAAACCCATTGCAATACATGCAGCAAACCACAACTTAGACTTTGATACATGTTTCACCACAAAAGCCATAAAATCCCTCCCCAAAGATCAATGTAACAGCTCTCTACTCAGAAGGTGGGAACTAGCCTACCAATACATCACTGATTCCAGAAACCCTCCTAACCTTAACATCAGATAATTCACCCAACCCTTCCCTCAGCTAGCTTCATTTTTATAAAAATCAACCACCATATGTATATATAGAAGTGTATGTGTATATAGATGTACATAACAACAGGAATTTTCATTTAAGTTTAAACAACAGTTGGCAACACTATTGTGGAACTTTTGAATTTGAAGTGGAACTTTTGAATTTGAACTGTAACTGCCAGTTTTCTTTCTTCTCTTCTCCCTTCTGATGAAGTCCCTAACTGGGACGAAATATTAAGTTTTTCTGTGTTGTGTCATGTGTTTTTTATGTGTAATCAAGGCTAATCTGGACTCTATCTACCAGGTAAGCTAGCTGATCCCTATCCTTGTACATAATAATCCTAATCAGCCAATTGGCCTTTCCTTAACTCCTAGTATAGAGTTTAGTAATTTAAGGTCATGAAGCCGGCCAGCAATAGACTCGGACTGCTTGCTTTGACTGAAGGTATGTAACCTTGATTATTTAAGTCTCCAGGTGAGTTTCTTGACAAGTTATCATGTTTCTGCAGTCATGCGTCCGATCGGGTACAGGAGTGCTCTTTTTTACCACTCGGCAACCCTTCGTACTAATTAGTTTGGTTTGTGTGGCACATTTAGGTGAAGGTGTCTACAAATATGCTGTGGTTTTTTCCAGATTAGCGTGGAGGTTTCGTGCTGTTAATTATAGTTGTCTTTAGTTTTAGTTTTATTGTTTTTGTAAAATGTTGTATATTGTTTTTAGGTTATGTGATACATAAAATGAAATAAATGTGGAAAAGGAAAAACAAATCGGTAGGCTGGTTGGATATGTAAATGCAATAGGCAAATGTAGATTTAGGTCCCTTGAAAACTGTAGGAGTTCCCTTGCCCTGAAACATAGTGTAGTCAAAACATATAGCGTAGGAAAAGTCTATTTGACCAAAAACTAAACAAAACATTACTGTTGATCGATACTAACTGTTCCAGGAGGGAAGATCAGGAAGAAGGCAGTTGCCACATGCATCGAGCTGATGTCCGTGGTTGTTAACATCACAGCTGACTACATCACAACGGTTGTTGCCACCACAAACGTTGCATTTGTCAACTCTAGTCCCTCCACACTCCCCACATCTGTAAACAAGTTGTTGTCAATTGACTCATTCACCATTTGCAAGATTCAAGAACAAGTCTTTGCACTCTAAAAAATCAATATTGCACTTTTATGTTGTTGTTGTTTGTTATATTGCATGTCCCTCACTGATTCTTATATCTAAAAAATGGCAAAGTATGAACTTAATACTTATACAGAGAAGTAATTAAGAGGTGTAGCACTTATGCTGGTGTGCTCTTGATAGCGTGTTCGTTGATCGAGCACTTCCTTACCTGTCACAAATGTATTTCTGGTACAACATACCAGACCTGAAAGCGTGCGGTTATCCCATAAGCATGTTTTCTCTGTACCTTACTTCTCTGTTGCACTACAGCACTAGGTGTCCAATACAAAGGCATTTTAAGAATAGCTTTTAAGGAAACTAAAAAAGGTAAAATAAAATTCCCATCTTTGACAATAAATATCTTAAACATGAAATATAATTGTCTTGTTTTTTACAGTCAATTCACTTGAATGCAAAATCTACCAGAAACATTTGAGTAAAATATTGTGGTACTCACACATCAAAGACTTCACATTGCAGGTTTGCGAGATGAGATTTATATTTGGACATAAAGTGTTCTTTGAAAACACTTCCAACTATTATACTGTCAGTATATTGTCTAAACTTCAAATCATTTCTCTGGGAAAATTCATCCCCAGACTTTTCATCTTGATATTTTTCACTGTAAGTTCCATCCTGAAAACATGTTGCATACAGGTTTATGCTAAACATACTCCCTTACAGAACAAAAATTCTTGAAATGTATATACCTTCAAAAAGTGTTGATGAAAAATGAAAGTAATATTTAAAATAATTCAATAAATACCGTACTTAATAAACTTATCCTTAGATCCTTTAGATGATTAAACATATTTATATCTTTTCCTACAGTTACCTAACAATGTACATGTTCTCTCACTGATTTGAGAAAGCAAAGTGGCCAATTCGCTCATCAGTGAGACAATGTTAACATTGTCTCACTCTAATTACTTTGTCTCACTCCAGATTTGCAACGTGAAGGCACGAAATAGTAAGCGCGTAACATGCAGGCAACGTCGTATGCGCGCGAAATACGTTGGCAGCACTGGCTGTAAATCAGCTGGTCAGCTGTTGTACTGTTGTATTTGTCACTTCACATTAAATGTTATATTTAAAAGTTCACTTCTGTGTAAAAATAGGTTATGTTTCTTCACCAATTTATTTGTTTTATGGTAACTGTAGGAAAAGTATAATGTGCAACTCGAGTTCAAAGTACAATTGCCTCACTCGAGAAACCATTCCTCACTCGCCTACGGCTCGTGAGTAAGGATTTCTCTCGAGTGAGTCAATTGCTCACTTTTCTCACTAGTTGCACAAATAACTATAGTTTAAAATTAAGAACAAAGATTATAGGCTTAGTTGTCATCCTGTTATGTGAGTGTGTCCTGTTATGTTGAGTTCTTTAATGTTTTCTCCAACTTAAAAATTATTGATGTAATAAATCAATATACGTATTTATAAGCTTCATATTTATTGACCTTCATTAATAAATCGAAAGATGGATGAGTGCAGTGTAAAAGAGTCTTTTATTGTGGGTATCTATTTCTCCTGAACCCAAGGACTAATTTTCGTAAGTAAGCTAGTTAAACTCAATCCTTTTCAATGTTCAAGTTCCTAGTGATAAATTAAGTGTCATTTTGTTAAAGATAGGTCAACATGTTTGGTGCTTTGAAAAATAAATTATTTATGTTATACTTTATTTTGAACGAATATGAACAGTTATATTTTCTAATCGTTCAAAGTATTTTCACTCACTTGAGTTTATTTAATATCTGGGATGTCTCTGGCAAAGTGCTTTGGCTAATCTAAATCAAACAAATGCTTAAACTTACAAGAAATGAAGCATGTACAAGGCCCATAAGGAATATCAAACATATTGAAGAAAACTGTATCATCCTGAAGTTTGTCATAATAAGAAGCTGCCATTGAACCTAGAAAAAGAAAATGTATGTACAGATACATATTTCTACATCCCATCATGCTATTTCAAGATTTTTTTAACTAAAAAAAATACCCTACAGGTAACTTGGAGTTGTTTAGGGACATGGAATTAAACTTTGAATTCTTGTAAACTACAGTATATTGTATAACTACCAGCAGATTGGAAATGGGATTGTAAATTCAAAGGTTTGAAGAACTCTATTAAATTTATTATCAAGTAAGTAACCTAACTGGAAAAGACATATTGAGATGTAGGGGTGCATAATCTATTTTTAGGGTTAGATTAAACAAATGTATTGCCATCTAATTCAGGTTGAAACTGATGTTTTTGAAAAAAAAATATGAAATAGCCTGATTTGCCTTGATTTTTATAAGATGGTTTGTAGAGAAACATACCGTTACCCGGGATTAGAGAAAGCTTCTTGTTTATCATAAATGAATACAGATTACATTAATTATTCTGTAATACTAAATGATAAAAATCTATCCAATTAGGCTCCTAAATATACTCCCTAGTCGAGTCAATATAGGCACTTGAGATAGAACAAATTCCAACAAATGGTTTTTCAACGGTTTTTGGTAGTAATAGGTGTAGAAAGTACCACGAAAAAAGTCTACCAAAATCGGACAACCGGAAGTCGGGTTTTTCCAAGATGGCCGCCGTGAGGCCCTCAAATCGACAAGATGACTGCAAATTCGTCGATTCATAGTTCCAGGATTAGCCGATTTCCACGAAAATTGGCAAACACATGTAGAACTATATTTCCAACCTTAAATATGAAAACTAGGCAGACAAAGTAACCCAAAGATGAATTTTCAGGGTATTATGTGCTAAAAAATAAGATTTTTTACCTCAAATATATGTTTTTCTAATATTTTGTACAAAGTTTGTTATAATTTCAAATTTATATTTTCACCATTAGATTCAACACAAAAAACCTAACAATTTAGTATATTGAATCTTTGTTCTGCTTCAATTTGTTACAGAGATATTGAAAGTAATAACTTTAGTATGTTTTCTTGCCGAGATAACTCAATGTTAATCTTATGGAGAATAAGCATAAATATTAATATTATTTTTCATTAAACCTATATAGATAAGACTTTTTGTTCTGCTTCATATTATCTGTTTTAATATTTTTTTTACTAAAAATTCCTTTTTTGGCAGTTATCATTGCAGCAAACCTACGTATTCGGTTCCTTAGTCTTAATCATAAAGAGAATAAGCAAAAATCTTTTTTTTTATTAGTCCGAGAAATATAGAATATTACCTAAAAAAAAATGCAAGAAAACGTTTTATGGTTTTATGTTGTAGTGTTGGGTATGCAGAGTAACATAGTAAAAATTGCCAAAAATCGGTCTACTGGAAAACCCCTAGAATCAAGATTTAATATGACGGATTTTCTCAACATTGGAAAAATAAAAATTAAATCCATATGCATTTTCATTGATATTGACTTCAGACCACCACCGATATTTATTGGGTGGTCATTTCTTCATTTCGATAGGGAACGTGTTTTCGGCCCTCATTTTGGATCCCCCTATTGGGTATAAATATTTTTTTTTATGTAATGACAGTGTCATTTCAATAGGGAACGTGTTTTTGGCCGTCATCTTGGATCGGCCATATTGGATATAAATAATTTTTTTAATGTAATGGCAATGTTGTGACACATTATTTTCAACTAGTTTTTGACGCCCATTCCATTGCCAAAATGAGTTTTTAAATATCTTTTTTTCGTTTTAAAGATATATTCAAACGAAAATTCTCTTGCATACATTTCTTAAGGACATTTCATATTTTGAACATTTTTTAAGATTATTTTTTCTTATATCTCCAGTACATATTAACTCTTGCAGTTCGTTCTAGCCTTAAACATTTAGTGATGTAAGAGCTTTCATTTGAGCTATTGATCATTAAAATCTGACGAGTTAGAGACTAGTTACCAACCCCAACAAAATATTAAATTTCACTTTTTAGAAATACATTTTTATTAAAATATTTATATCTCGGGTTCTTAATACGCCACCAAGTTCTTTCTGGTTTCATATTACTCAGTAAATGTTTGGGTTAATTTTTTAATCACTTAATAAAATGTGACAAATTAAATATGGGTCTGTCTTATTTAAAAATAAATTTTTTTTCGAGATTTGTCTTTAGTTTAAGACATATACCCCCAAATCGAAAAATAACTCTCAATGCTCTTTATAATCTTAAAAGATTCATCAAAGTATTGACTTTTACTGTAGTTATGGATTATTTATTGGGAGTTATTAGAATTGGGGATATATGTACTTAACTAAAGACAAATTTCAAATGCAAATAATTTAATATTAAATTAAGGTGCATGACTCATTTTTTATTAATTAGTCAGATATTATTTAGTGACTAATAAAATAAAAAACCTAATTCTCTACTGAGTAATTTGAGACCAGAAAGAACTTTGTGACGTATTAAGAACCCGAGATATAAATCATTTAATAAAAACTGATTTATAAAAAGTTAAATTTAATATTTTGTTGGGATTGGTAGCTCGTTTCTAACTTGTCCATTTTTAATGATCAATAGCTCAAATGAAAGCCCTTACATCATTAATTATTTAAGAATGAACTACTAACTGAAGATAAGGAAAATAATCTTAAAAAAGTTTCAAAGTACAAAACGTTCAAAACAAAAAATGTATTTAAAAACGGATTTTAGCAATGGAATATGCGTGAAAATCTAGTATATAGTAGTAATATGTCACAACACTGTCGTTACAACAACAAAAAATTATATCCAATAAGGTGGATCCAAAATGGCGGCCAAAATACGTTTCCAATCGAAATGAAGTACTGACCACCCAATAAATATCGATGTTGGTCCCAAGTCAATATTTAGAAAATTGTGCATAGAAAATGCTTATGGTATCTTTTTTTCAAAATTTGTCCAATGTTGGGAAAATCCGACTCTGCACACCCAAAACTACAACATAAAACCATAAAACGTTTTCTTGTATTGTTTTTAAGGTTATACTCTATACTTCTCGGACTAATAAGAAATTGATTTTTGCTTATTCTCTTTATGATTAAAACTGAGGAACCGAATACGTAGGTTTGCTGCAATGGTAACTGCCAAAAAAGGAATTTTTAGTAAACAAATATTAAAACAGATAATATGAAGCAGAACAAAAAGTCTTATCTATATAGGTTTAATGAAAAATAATATTAATATTTATGCTTATTCTCCATAAGATTAACATTGAGTTATCTCGGCAAGAAAACATACTAAAGTTATTACTTTCAATATCTCTGTAACAAATTGAAGCAGAACAAAGATTCAATATACTAAATTGTTAGGTTTTTTGTGTTGAATCTAATGGTGAAAAAATAAATTTGAAATTATAACAAACTTTGTACAAAATATTAGAAAAACATATATTTGAGGTAAAAAATCTTATTTTTTAGCACATAATACCCTGAAAATTCATCTTTGGGTTACTTTGTCTGCCTAGTTTTCATATTTAAGGTTGGAAATATAGTTCTACATGTGTTTGCCAATTTTCGTGGAAATCGGCTAATCCTGAACTATGAATTGACGAATTTGCAGTCATCTTGTCGATTTGAGGATCTCGCGGCGGCCATCTTGGAAAAACCCGACTTCCGGTTGTCCGATTTTGGTAGACTTTTTTCCTGGTACTTTCTACACCTATTACTACCAAAAACCGTCGAAAAACCATTTGTTGGAATTTGTTCTATCTTAGAGGCTTTTTTGGGCTAAATCGACTCGTCTACCCTTATTAGCTAGGACATTAGGTTGTTCTATTCACATTGTTTACAAAAAATAGTTGTGGATTTAGTTAAATATTTTGAGTAGTTTGGTAGGACTTTATTTAAAAAATAAATGTCCAATTTCTTTGATAATCGTCTTATTGACTTAACTACTATGATTACAATTACTATTGATAATTATTATTATTACTAGTATTATAAATAATAAATTGTTTTTGTTATTATTAGCTTGTAGAAAAATAACAATTTCATAAAAATGTTGGTCACACCAACTAAACATCAAGTAAGCTAATCAATGTCCATGAACAGATTAAATATCTTCCCGATAGTCTGCTTCAAAAATAGTTATTAAAGTTTACTTTTAAAAACTACCTAATTTAATAACGTGTCATATTATACCTTGTTCATGTGAGGAATCGTATATTTATGGGTATTAACAACCCATAAACCTCTGGAACATTCAACTAAATGGTACAAAACATTAGACAATATTACTTGAGATAATTGAAATAGTGTAACAGTAGTAAATACATACCTGGCGAATAGGACAGTAAAAGTCACTTAAATAAATGCATTTTTAATCTGATACTGTTTATCAACTGACGTGCTGTAGGTAAGAGTTTGAATTTATTGATCTTTGTATTGTTGTAGCAACCGCTTCCATGATCTACCACTCCACCTAACCTGTGTTTGTGCACTTGCTCAATGATGAATCAGAAATACCCCGGCCGCAGCAAACCTGTAGACTAAGCGAATTTCCATTGTGTCTGATTGGATTTTTATTAAAATATTGCCTTAAACATGTCAGATTTATTCCCTATTTAAATAACATTAGTTTTAATGAGTACTTAGGTTTGCTGCTAGAGGGAAGGAAAAATGTTTTTTTGTGAAAAATATTAATAGTATAGTAAATAAATAAATTTGCCAAATTTAATCTAAATATATCCATAAACAAGCATAACTAAAAGTTTTCCTTTTCTCCATAAAAATGTTAAATGAACAGATTTTTTGAATTTTCTCCCTAACCTTTAATTTTACAACAACGCTTAAACATACACATAACTATTGTTTTTTTTCCCAGCTCTACACGATGGCTGTAGTTCAAATTGGGCATTTTCATTTTTTAAGGGTGAGAATTGGAACACAAATTCAAACCCCCATAACACCCTGCTCCCATTATCCGATCATGCTGGTTCGCTTACTAATTCAAGTTTATTGAATGATCAAGCCCTACAACTTCAAGCCAAATGCAATCAAAATCGTACCAAAATTAGTTGAGTTCCGTTCTCGGACACAGATGCAGAGTGAACCACATAAGGTGTCCAGTCCACTATTAATCTCAGACAAACTGTTGGTCCTTCAGTGATGAAATTAAAATGTTCCCTATTAAACCAACCCCAAGTAAAGTTAACCCCAACTTAAAAATATTTTTAATGTTTTTTAAAATACATGATGTGCCAAAAACAAAGGTTCACTAGTTCAAACATCACAATTGTAAAAAACAAACATAAGACATATAATACATAATCCTAAAGCTCTTGTTAGCGCAGACATTTTGGTGGAACAAGAATTTGACTATTATTATTTGTTTTAAAATGTCGGCTCTTTTTGTGAATATTTTTGTATGCTTTGGAATCCTACAAATTGTTTGAACATGCAGATATCTCTACTCTGATTAAAGGTTTGCATTCCTTATGCTTATGAGCTTATCTTTGATTTGATATGCAATATTTAAATAATATCACAAAAACAAGAATTTCCAAATAAATCCTTTTTTGAAAATAGTTACGGAGTAAAACTAAAAAATGTCAAATAGAATCATTTTAAAGGTATGGCAATCCCAAGCAACTTTCAAATTTAAACTTTATCCAATCCTACTGTACAAAAATGTACAACATCACAAGCGATGTCCCTCCTACCAACCTCTACAAATGTAACACATAAATTTAACTCAACTTGGGTGTTAGAATCGGAGTGGGCTTTGTAACTTTATTAACTTAATATCTCCCCTGATTAAAACACTGTTTAAAACCGATTTAGAATTGTTTATCTAATATTTTCAATGATTGTCAATCGTCTTTTGCAATCACAAAGATAATTTTGCCAATTTCATCCAATGATGGAGAATTCTTCATGATGATCATGATTGGGCACAGGTCACTTTTATTTTTATTTGTTATATGTAATTATGTTATATGTAAGTTAGATTTTTAGCTATTGGGATGCTTCCACTTGACAAACAAATACTGTCATCCCCGTCTTCTATCTCACGAGGGAGCGACAGGTGATCTACCGCAGGAGTAGACAGAGAGACTATGATGCCAGAGAAGAACGCGACCGCAGTTTCAGCTGCTGGCAGCGCGAATGGGACACCCGAGTCTCAGGGACGTTGGACCGCCAGTCTCATTCCTAGCATCCGACCATGGGTGGAACGGGAAACCTATGATGTTGGGTATTTCGTAACCCAGTTTTGTCGGGTCACAGGGTACTTCCAGGCCGTTTTGCACAGAATGGGGAAGGCCGCCAGCCTGAACTGTCTGTACTGTCCCGGCATTGTAGACATGGCCGAGCACGCCTTCTTCTTTTGCGACAGGTGGCATGTCTGCCAAGCCTCCTTGATCTCTGAGGTTGGTGTCGACATTACTCCCGACAACATAGTTGGAGCTATGCTCTAGGGGGAAGGAGCCTGGAACTGTGTAAAACAGTTAACCGAGGCCATACTTCGGAATAGGAAGGTCAATCTTGATCGGCCTTAGTTTTCAGACGAAATAAGAAGGAAAGCCCTAGTGGTATAGTTTAAAAGGCCTAAGGCTCGAAGTAACGTGCTAAACAGTTCCAGGCTAGTGTCCTAGGTGATGAGGGGAGTTTTAGCCGGTAGTCCGGGTACATTTAGCTTGCGGGAGTTTGGCACTACTGAGAGGCCATTGAGCATCTCAGTGTGTGTAAATTTTTACCTCCTACCCAAAAAAACAGAAATAAACTGCTATTCGCTACACCTAACATTGCTTAGAAGTACAGTAGAACCTCTTTAATCCGAACCCCTGTAATCCGAACGTCCACTAATCCGAACGCCTCATATTGCTGTACTCTATACACATTACAGTAGTTCTTTATTGTATACTGTATTTATTGATATATACACCGTAATTATTTTAATTGTAATGTACAGTACTGTTTATTCCCTATTTTTACTACTGTATTAAATAAACTGTATTTTACTTTATAAAGCATTTTTCACTTTTCCCTAGCTATTGTTATGTAAAAACAACAATATGTTCTGCAATCCGAACTATTCAATAGTCCGAACTACCCCCGGTCCCAATTAGTTCGGATTAAAGAGGTTCTACTGTATATGTTTTCAAAGAAGCAATCTTGAGAACTTCACAAGGATGCTTTTTGTGTGATTTGTTAAGGTAATGGCTGAAAAGAATCCTTGTCACCTGATGACTCTTGAGGTGCAGCAAAATCCCATATTTTGCAAAAATCAAATCCTAATAATAACATCCTTAATAACGGAGAGTGAGGTTTGACCTTAACCGAAGCAGTTTTTCCATCTTCTGTTAATATTTTTATGAGGACTATTCAGAAAGGAAAGAACGTTTCATCTAACCCCCTTAAGACTAAGATCGCACTCTTTCTAGCACAGACATGTTTGCCTACTCAATGACTGTCCAGCCGTCAGAGCGTAAGTATTATTGGGCTACCCGTTGTTGCTATATTGAAGTGAAAAAGTGTACTGCAGTTGAAAATCCTGCTAGCTGTGAGGTGCTATCATCTGTAGTACGGATTTTGCTTGCCATAAACTTAAAACCTATAGAAATTTATTGTGAAATTTTAAAAAAACAACGTGATAAAATCACACACAAGATCTCCTTAATTATTTCAAATAGGAGATTTTCCCTCAACCACCCTACAGTCTAGACCTTGCTTCGATTGACTTTCACCTGTTTAGAAATTAAGACATTGTTATCAGCACAGCTCTTTGATGACAACCACCAGGAGCTAAAATGTCATGTCCCTGGTACAGTAGAACCTCAATTACTGGAACCTCAATATCTCAATTTTTTTTTAATCCCCTTGAAATCCACACTAATCATAATATTAAAATTACCTTTATAAGTCGAAGTTTCTAAATATTTAACCTCAATAAGTCAAATTTTACCAACTTTTGAACAGTAACATTTTACCTCTGTAACTCGAATTTTTCCGTCATCGAGCCTCCGTAACCCGAAGTTTACCTTTATAAGTCAAAGTTCGCACGAATGTGCCTCAATAATTTGAAGTTTTGCCTTAACAGTGCAAGTCAGTTGTGTCTTGATTCCTGTCAAGACGTGAAAATCCAACTTCCTGTGTCTGTTCGGCTAGGTACTGTAGTCAGTGTAGTTCGCCCTTTAGTTGTAGTTTGCCCGTTTTGCCAAAGTAGATTTAGTACTTAACTACATTACGTTGCATTTTGTTTAGTATTTTAATCACACTAGTGTTTTCCCTTTAAATATTACTCTCTACATACTTTTTGTGTGTACAGTATTGTACCTATTCAGTATTTTTGTTGTTACAGTAGCTTGTTTTTACAGTACATATGAAGAGTTTGACTAACGTTTGCTTCAAACTGACATTATACACAGTAAATGTAGTTCCGTGTATGGATGATATATACTGTATTATTGTTTTGTATTTTGTACAGTATTTAAACTATTTTTTTTTTTTGTTATTTAACATGTTTTTTCATGTACCTTATCAAACTTATTGCCAAATAATAAATACAGTACTTTAAGTGCATTATAATTGTTTTATTTTGTTTCCAAAGTTACTCTTCAGTACGTATAAATACAGTTTGAGTTGTTGAGTTTGAAGGTTCTACTGTAGTTGGGCTTGCAGGCCTTTTATGACAAAGGAATTTCAAAGCTCGCCCACCGCTATTAGTGCCTATATTTCTATGGCGACTATGTAGAAAGTAGTATTTAGTTGTTCGTTTAAATGTATATATTTTTTTGTTGAACAAACTTTTCATTTTATTCGGAAAAGTTCCTTACTTTCTGAATAGCTCTTTTGAGAACTCATTATACTGAGCAAATGATATTACGTTCATGTAGTATACAATGTTATTGAAGTAGTGAATGAATTCTTGTATAATAATAATAATAATAATAAAAATCTTTATTTGTCATAAGGATACATTAGATCATCGACAAAGTCAAAATCATGATTATACATCAATTGTCAAACAAAACAAAATCAAAACACTTTCAATATTTTGAAAAAACAATAGAGGGCTTAATAACTAAAATATGTACAAATGACTATACAAACAACAATATAAGGACCTGATAAAGCAACAGGTTAGCAGCAGGGTTATACAATCAAAGATTTATTTGGCCAGATTTGAACAAATCGTCCAGGCTATAAGAAGGGTTGTCTAATAGCCAATTATAAAACAAGGACTTAAATTTTTCTTGCGGATAAGCATCAATATTGTGTTTTAAAAGGTTATATACTTTAGTTGATAACACTATGTGGCTCTTGCTAGTCTTACTCAGACGATGTGATTCTAACAAGGCACTATTTTTAAATCTGGTATTGTGATTATGATTATTGAATTTTAGGTAATGGGGTTTTTTTAAGATATAAAGGGCAAGATCATAAATAAACAAATTTATTACAGTTTGAATCTTAAAATCCTTAAAAAGAGGCTTGCAGTGCTCGTCTGGCTCTGATCCATTCATAGCTCTGATAGCCCCCTTCTGTAAGATTAAAATTTCATTAATTCGTCCACACCCACCCCAGAATATCAATCCATATCTCATTACAGACTGAAAATATGCAAAATAAGCCGATCTCAAATAGTTCTTTGGAATTACATCTTTGAGACGACCAAGAAGAAAAATTACTCGAGATAGTCTAGTAGACAAATAATTTACATGCTCATTCCAGGATAGTTTATTATCAATATGAAGACCCAAAAATTTTGTAGTGACAGCACTATTTTCATTATTTAAGGCAGAATCGTGTTTCAATGTAAATTTTATTTCTTGAGTTTTACAGTCATTCAATAGAAAGCCATTGGCATGAAACCATTTGGATGCGTTTAATTTTGTGACTTGGACTAAATTTTGAAGTACAAGTTGGTTATTGTTTTCATGAAAAAAAGTTGTATCATCCGCGTACAGAATAGTTTTAGTATTTATTGCCATTGGAAGGTCATTAATGTAAATTAAAAACAGAAGTGGGCCAAGGACTGATCCCTGTGGAACGCCCCAAGTTACTTCCCTTTCTTGTGACTTTTTCCCATTACAATTTACTAGTTGTTTCCGGTTTTTTAAATAAGATGAAAGAAAATTTAGAGAAGATCCGTTAAACCCATACAGTTCTAACTTTTTAATAAGAATTTCAAAGTCAACACAATCAAATGCTTTGCTCAGGTCACAAAAGGTGCCCTGAGCAAAGGTCTTGCTTTCAAAGGACTGATGAATTTGCCTGATGAGATTGTCAAGAGCATCAATTGTAGACATTCCTTTTCTAAATCCAAATTGGGAAACATTAAACAAGTCATTTGCCTCAAAATATTCACTGATTTGTTCATAGACTAGTATTTCAATTAATTTTCCAAGGACTGGGACAATTGAGACAGGACGATAACTCTGGGGCTCGTTTTTGGGGCCCTTCTTATAAACCGGGCAAACGCGAGAAATCTTCATTGAATCTGGAAATAATCCTTCCCTTAACAATGCATTTGTACTCATAGCAAGGGGTACATCTAAACTATGGATAATACTTTTAAGTAATTTGTTTGACATTCCATACACATCTTTACTATTAGAATTTTTCATTTTCTTTACTGCATTAACTATCATTTTAGGTGTTATTTCATCCCAACTAAATACAGTGTTATTTTTATTCAATTTTTCATCTACAAAGTCCAAATAAGAGCTACATGTCCTTTGGTTGTCCAGTTTTTTTTTTATATCAATAATAGAGTTAATGAAGTAATCATTTATAATGTCTGAATCAATCTTTGGTACTACTACATCACTAGATACTTTGTTTTTCTTAATTAAATCCCAATTAAATACTAATGAATAAAGATGTTTTGAATTGAATTTTGAATTGAAAGAATTTGTTGAATTTGCAACAGCTAAACAACATGGAGGATTTATAGAAAAGGAAAATAAATTATCATACACTTTATACAAGTTTATTTTTTAAACAAAAAGAACTAAAAAATAGCATGACACTGCTAGGAATTTTTGTCTGAATAATATTTACTTAACCTAACAAGCATAAAAAGATCAAAATACTGTTTATAAAGTCTCATAACTTAATGGGCTATAATATAGGTATAAACTTCACTGTCTTCCAATTCTGATATATTTTATTTTTGTGTAGGTACATAACCAGAAAACTTTATTGGAGGAATATAAAAATCATGCAATAGAGCAAAATCAGGATTGAAAGACACTGTATATACCTCTGTCACTGAGTATAAAGTATAAAGCTTAGTAAAAGCTCTACAGGGTGAAAAAGTCTGGGAACGGCTTTTTATTTTTTGAACCATTGGAAATAATGCAACAACAATCAGCAAACAAAACTGGCCTACCTAAAATTTACTTTTTGATGCAAATATGAATTTCGTCGACTCACAAGGAGTCTGAACAAAATCTTACTTGAGTAGCCATTAAATTGAAGGACTCTATTGGGGAACCATAGTAGTGTAAACCTGACTTCAGAAAGTTAATCCTAGCTAAAACAGTGGCAGTTCAAAATTATGAACATTTTGAACAGAGCTAAGTTGCTATTAAGTTACTTATACTTTTAATTGTAGAAATTGATAGTTGCTTTAAATAACAATAGATAACAAGAAATAACTGTAGATTTTCGGGTACGATACTTAAGTGCAAAGCTTTGTTTCATTATCTGCAATGGTTCAAAAAACAAAATGCCAATTCTGGACGTTTTGAGGACCCTCTTTTTGAAATGTGCTAAGATATGGCACAGAATATTGAACGTCAATGAACGTTCATTACTTTTTCAAACAAAAATGTTGAAATAGGGCTAGTCCTAAGAAATACAGAGTCTTAAGCTTATTCACAGCAAAAGGGCATGAACAAGAATCAAAGACTCCTTTTAACAAAACTAATCCTGCTAGTTAAAAAAATTGTTTGACGAAGTTAAAGGAATAAGTTGTTTTATAATTTAAATTAATGTCTTGGACCAGTCCTGTATTTAGATTGTTAAAATTGAAATATATTCTAATGAATTATTTTAAACTAAAACACGATAGTAAACACTTCTAACATAAAATACTCAAAACTACATTAGGTCTAAATCTAAATTAACCACTAAAAATAACACATGGTGTGTAGAGTGATCCCGATAAATTATATTTAGTAAGTATTGAGCACATTGAGGAGCACATTGAGGAAGAACAAATTTAAACTTACCATTAATGTTTAGAAAAGGTACTGCTTAAAATATCTTATTATTTAGGTTGGCAAATTGTATGATAAAAAAATTAATATTAGTGTAATAATGTCAAATTTTCTATGGTTTTTCAAACATTTACGATACCATCTAGAATTATACCTTTTGACTCTCCCTTAAATCATAAATTAGCTACTTTTAGGGATTTTTCAATTATTATTATTTATCAATTGAGATAGGGGACGCCACCTAGGTGCGAATTTTAACCCAAATATGAGTGAAGGATGAGTGTAGAATGGAGTGAGATTATCTCTGTCTGACTAAGATCAGCTGTTTCATTAGCCAGGATCACTTATTTAAAGTCAAATGATCAGGAACAGCTGGGTCCAGTTTCAAAGCATCAAAAAGCTACTGACTTTTTTCAGGATCGAACCGGCAACCTTTAGATTGTCAGGATCGGATTATGACCACTGAGCTACCCAGCCAGTTTTATTGGTTAGCCCTCTGGATTGTTTGAATGATCAAATTCATATTGTCTAGGTTTTTTAGTCTTGCTTAGTCCTACTTAAACTAAACTAATACTTGTCACATATTTTTGGTTATAAACGGTAACAAAGCTCTGCCTTAGCATATTTGCTCAAAATATACAGCCAATGACATGTTGTCATGTATCAGATTATTAAAACTAATTATTTTGTTTGCAATGATTATGTGGAATGTGAATTATTACTAGAAAAGTATTAAAAACATCAAAGTTGTTCAGGTACTTGAGATCATATTCTTATTATCTAAATGGTCTTCACTGGATTTGGACAAATCTGAAGCCACTGATTCTATAGAGTATTTAAAGGTAACAGAAATAGATTGCATTATATAATCTCGCTTAGAAGCTATATTATATCGGAAAGAAAGATAAATGATAAAATTGTTTATAAAACCCATTGATCAAGAACTGAAATACAGTTTCAGAATAAAAGATCTGTAAAAGAGTAAATTAAAAAATGAGCCTCTCACTCTAAAAGATATTTCAATTGACTTTCACACATTGTTATTTATGATAAAACAGAGTTAAATTTTACTTGTACCTTTGCTGGGGTTTTCAAACCCCCTGACTAGTAACAAAACAATATCTGAATTGGTTAGATGCCTTCCAACACACTATGAGGGGGTTCTTCAAGCCAAGGGTCCAACGACATGCGCCGAATCCTTATTGACTCACTGCATGCTGCCAAATCATTGCTGCAATATAAGTTGCAAAATAAATTTCCCATTAACTCTTGAAACAAAGTAAATTTAGAAACATCAGAATAGAGTTAGTAATTTACATAGAGAAAGTTCAAAGTACAAATAGATTCTATAATGTATTATCTAAACTAAGTTAGCCACAGCAAGTTTGGGTAAACAGATGGGTCACATAACCGTAACCGATAAAAAAGTAAACACTCCTGCTGCCGTAGATTAAGCGAATTTCCATTGTCTGATTGGATTTTTACTGAAATATTACCTAAAGCATGTTAGATTTATTCCCCATATACAAAATTATATTTAACCACAAACTTTTATCACTCACACTTTTTATACTATTATAATCAAGTTTTATTTTATACTATTGCAATTATAAATATTTTAAATATTTGTGGACGTTTTAAGAATTCTACATAGTTCCCCCAAACTTAAGGAAGAATATATGCTCTAAAGTTGAAATAGTCTGAAAAAAGCGTAAATTTAATTAGCAATGTTCAACGTCTCTAATACTTTTTATACATGAAATTTTCGATATCGTATTTGAAATATTTTCCACCACGAAAGTATAACAAACAGCAGTAGCCTACCTTGGGGTAAGGGGCTTGTTGAACACATATGGTTGCATGGTGAGAACATTGTTGGTATTATCACAGAACACTCGGGCCAACGTTGCTTGCTTGATCTCGTTTAATTGACCTGAAACATTGAAACTCACTGATAATAGTTTGCTCAGAAAATGTACATGAAAAAAAATGCACATGTAAAATGTAACTGCAGCATACACTAATTTACCAGGGAATCTAATTGTTGAATGTAACTCCTGACCTTGATAACTTTGGTTTTACAATCATTTTCCAGTTATAGTTCATGACAATACTTTTATATTTTGATAAACCAACATAATTTTACGGTTTCCACAAACATTGAACATTGAACATTGTTGTTTTGCTATAAAATTACCATTTTTATTGAACACTTTAGTTCTGTCAATGTGAAACTTATGTTTATCATTGTGGATCTTTAAAAAATAATTAGTTTTAACGAATATTGGAAGGGGTAAGGGAGGGTTGTGCAATATAAGGGTGTGTAAATAATAATTTGTTAATTTGAATTTTTTTTTAAGTTCTACAGCATTAAGAGTTTTTTTACAAACTTTAAAAAATACTTTAGGCTATGTTATGAACCCTTTTTTAGCTTTTTTGAGGAAAACTTCTTTTTGAAAGTTTACATGCTTGTTTATTTTAAGTAAATTTATAGGAGGAAAATAGTAGATTTTGTAATGGGAGTGACTAAAACCAGTTATAAGAAACAAAATAATGGGGTTTCCTTTTTCCAGTAGGTTAATAGGCAAAAAATTACTGAATTGTACAACAACCTAAAATTTATAAAATTGTATCAAACCATCATAGTACCTGCCAAAAACTAAGGGAGTCTAGAACTTTTTCATCAGGGTTGCCACTTTTGGTTAGGGAAAAATCGAGACGGGTCTCCCCTTCTCTAGGATAAGCATAGGTGTAAACACAGGCTAAAGGTCCAACGACAGAGTCGGGACGGGTGGCAACACTGAATAGCACACTCTGTGAAAGGCTCAACTCTTTTCTACGATATTTGAAACAAATGTATCTACAGCTGTTCCGTATAGATGGTAGCCTATGTCTACTTTTAAGTCAATGGTATAAATCTATGACTTACTTTCAGTGAAGGCACCGGGTACAAAGCCATTGTCATAGAAGAATCTATCACCAGTTCTGGTTCGTTTGAACTGTTCTGCGATGATGCACTTGAACACAGGGCCTACCACTCCCTCAGACGCGTATTCTGCCATTCCTCCCACCAACAGGTCTATGTCGTCCACACTCTTGTACAGCTTCTTCAGCTGGGATATTGTCTGCAAAAATATTACATGTGACAATAATGGGAGTTATGGGCAAAACACAAGAGTTGCAACATTTGAATCATGCTTTTTACAGAAATGGGGGTTGTACCATTTTGTTAAAAGTTAAAAGGTCTATAACATAAAATATTGTAATTTTTTATTCAAGCAGTTTTATTTTTATTTTTCACAGTACCAGCAAAACAATATTTATGTAATTTTAAAGGGTTTTATGGGATCTTAACCATCAATTTTTAAAGGATTTTTATGTATATAATAAAATTATGTGCAACATTTTTGCAACAGGGGCAAATTTTACTACTTTTTCTATGTCACGATTGCTTTTAGCTTAGCTGACCAAAGATGTTGCTTTGTAGTTTGTTTACCGAGCACATCGCAGTTCACAGAAAAATAAAATTAGCTGACAACACAATTCCAACAGGTCAGCATGAAATACCTCAAGGGTAAAAAAAAGTTAGAAAATTGGGGATACATGGTAAAATACACTAGGGTTTCCGGGATATTTGGGACTAAAATACTGGGAATTTTCATGAGGAATTGGGGATATTCTTAAGTTGTATATAACCTGAGTGGTGGTTGAAACTTATTAGGTACCTGGGTAGGAATAGTGTCAGCTAGATCATCAAAGTATCTGGCCTTCCTAATGCCACATTTGTCTCGGAATGAGTTGTAGGAAGGCAATCCGTGGTCTCGTCCTCTCTGTATGTCCAGACTTAGGCCGTCCAAGCCCCAACTTGCATCTTCCGACAAAGAGAACAACTTGTGCTGGAACTGCAAAAAATACTATAGTCACAACATGTCTGATAGTTGAAGGATATAGCTTCATTTACAGTTTTGTTCAAATTTAAGAGGGTAAATAAATACATAGAAAATATCAGACCTGTGTCACCAGTCAAAGTGGCACCGGAGCAAAAAGAATAATTTTTTTGATATCACATTTGATTTGATTTGTAGACATTTTAATATTCATATTCAACAAAGTAAGTATTGTTTTCTATTGGAAAATTATAGCTGGTAATGGTAATGTAAACTGTGAAGGGAACGGAGGAACAAATGAAGTAGAACCATCTTACAACCAAATGGTAGACATTATCGTTCTCTTTCGTAATCTTTGATTCCGCAAAATTCTGATTATCTCCCGTGCCCGTATGCACATCATTATTGTGTCCCGCGATTGTGTAGACAATATCGTCGTCTTCCGCGTTCTTGGCAAAATTCTGATCATCTCCAGCAGTCGTATAAACATATTGTCGTCTCCTGCGGCTACGGAAACGACATCGTCATCATGTGTCATAAGGGATAATTTTACGATAGCAATCTTCGCAGACGTATATATTGGTATCAGTATCGACTTTGACAATCGATTCTCGATACCGATACCAATGTCTAAGTATCTGAGAATCGATACATACTTGGTTTCAACTAGGTCAACTGTTTTGTTATCGGCGTTAAATGATGCCACCAATAAGTTTTATGAAATCAAGAACTATTCAATTTGACTTACTCTGTGTGAATGGTGAAGATCCATCTTCTGAGCGCTCTGAGTGGCTAAACCTCGCACAAGAGCATCCAACTTGTCATCCTTGTGCATCGTCTCTCGGCTGTGCAATCTCTGCAGATTCATCGGTTCTATCATCGGGCTGCGATGCTCATTGTACAACCTATCAACAATAATTATACAGTCTATTATCTGTGACAGATCTAAAAGAGTTTGCTTGTTTTTTTTAGGAATGGGGATTTTTACGAGTACTCAAAGTTAAGTTGAGTCAATTAGTTCCAGTAGTAGGTTAAATGAAAGTATTATTAGATATTTTGTTTTCAACTTCTAAAAATTATACTTTTTGGTGATTATGCCCAGTAGGACAGTGGCCACTGGGAAGTGTAACTCTAGACTGTGGTTACAGTTTAGAGTCGTTCACTCTAGCAACGATAGGTATTACGATAGACGACCCAGCCTGCAGCCTATTGGGTTGTGAAACGAGAATAAAAGGTTGCCTCAAAAATAAAACCCCCAAACAGATTTTATCAGTGAAGTTAATTTTTTAAGCAAAAAAGGCCCCAAGAGAGGCCCCCGAACAGACAGTAGTACGGTAATACAGCAGTTGAGTAATACAGACTTTGACTTTATCTCTAATTTGGGCTGCATTTTAAAGAAATATCCTGTTTGAGGTGGATAAGGTTTGTAGATTACCCAAGTTTGTTCCATAAATTAAGACTGTATTTGAAAAGAAACGGCAAGTAATTCTTTATTTGAAGTTGATTTTTGTGTGATAATGGGTTTATGGTATTTATGGTATTTGAAGGATTTCTTGAAAACCTAATTTTTACTAATCCTGATGAAAAATAACTTTAATAATTCTTCAAACAAAACGTAACTGTTTAACATTTGTAGGCTACCTGACATTATTCATAGATGAGGCAGCATTTAAAAAGACATTTGTATTTGTGGTATAGATTTGTTGACTACCTGACTTGATCCTCCAACATGGAGTTAAATGATCGCAAAGCAGCGGAGGCAAAGCTGTTACTGACTCCAGGGTTCACGTTGTCCTTATACAGGTTGCTGTAACCTGAAGCTTTGGGCTGTAGCAATGGCTCTCCCCTCATGAATTTCAGACCTGAGAATACAACATGATATGATAACAGTTCAACCGACATAAAATGGGTATTACTGATTGCAGTAAGAGTGTCCAAATTAATGAAAGAAAATAAGTTAAACCGGCATTAAATGATTGCAATAAGAGTGTCCAAATTAATAAGAGTAAATTGTTTTCTGTATAGGCTAGAAAACTAAATTTTTCCATGAAAATAAATCATACTTCACTTGATATAGGCTACTCAAGACAACCAAAACATTTGGTTACGACAAACATCTGGAATAAATTAAAAATGTCAATTATAGTTTTAACTGAAATCTTCATTTTATTATATTTTTTATTTTCCCTGTTTACCGTGCTAAAATAAACATACACAGTTGATAGGATAGGGTGGTATACTTGTGAGTTACATGAGTGATCAGGCATTTTGCTTATTTTTTACTCATCCTTACCACGTGTGTCCTTTGAAAATCTGTTTTATACGACCAAGGATTTTTGTCTTTAATGGATGAGGGAAAATTGTGATTTAAAATAAAATACTAAATTATTTCTGGAGCTAAGAAAGTTAAACAATGTTTAGAGGTAAATAATATTGATTTTACCAACCTAAAACGGCAGGAAGCCACTCATTGTAAGTGATATGTTGAATCTCAGCTACTACGATCCTACGAGCCTCCTGGTAGAGCCGCTCATCACTCCAGTGGGGGTTCAGGGCTGCCAACCTTTCAGCAACACGGTTGTGTTCTCTCACCCACAACGTGTGCATCACTGCGAGATGGGGTTGAACATTGACCCTTGTGTCACCTGCAAATTATCAAGGGTTTCTAAGAAAACTAGCCACTATAACCTTGCTTTGCAAAGGGGAAAAGACACGGAAGGGAACAATTTGTTTCTTTAAAACAACTCTACTGCATGAGAAAGCTATCCCATCCACCATATATTTTAGAAACAGAATTTAATTGCAGCTTAGTTTGATAAAAATATCTTTCTTTTAATACACGTGGTGAAAAATAATTATGCTAACTAGTACAAAAAAATAGGATAAATCACGATTCAACACAATTTAATCCACACTACTTTTTTATGTATGTCCTCTCCAAATATAAGATCAGATTGATGAAACAATGATTAAATCCATTTTTAGAAAAAGGTAAATTATCTGTGTTAAAATAATTTTAGATCTTGCATACACATGAACTTTAATCTAAAATATTTCACAAAATCCCCGCACTTGATGGGACCTACATTAGTATAAACCAAAACTCAAGTTTACCAGTCTGATAGCATGTGCTATTCTTTCCGACATGACAGTTGACATTGAGGTTGTCGATAGTGGGAAGAAACTCTCTGCCATGTTTGAGTACAGTCCGTAGTCGCCCAAACACTCGAGATCTTAGAGAGTTGGCCTTCTCTACACTGTTGCCATACACCATAGAGCCATCCAGTAAATGAGTTGCTTGGTTCAGCTGAAACATACAATTTTAATTAAATAAATGTTTGAATGTCATTGTTTTTCAATTTTGAATTTTTGGGGGCAAATAAATAAATGGACAAATTTGCTACAGTAGCCGTAGCCGCCCTTCAGTTTGGCTTGTTTGGATCGGCCACCAAATTGTCCGGCTGGTCTTGGAGGACAAATCACATCGCTGCGAGCAAATGACCTAGATTCATCTTGAAAGTTTAGTTTCTCACCGAAGAGGGGTGTACTAGATCACTTACTTCTTTACCTTTGAGGTTATGTTACACTGTATTGTTTGACAGGTGTGCGGCTAGTGGAATTTCAGTTCGGATAGTATTTGTGATGGATAGTTATGGCTCAAAATGGATAAAATAGGATATTCAGGTTCAATAATATTTGGTAAATATATTTATTTTATACTAAGCTATTGACATTTACTTAAAAGGCACGTTATCACCTTCCCTGTAGCAGTAAACCTAAGAACTCTTTAAACCTAATCTTATTAAAATAGGGAATGAATCTTATGAAATAGTTTTGAGAAAATCTTATCAGATAAATGCAGGTTTGCTAAGGAGGTATTTTTTATTATGTCCTTCTTACATTATCCATGCCATTTAATATGTGCACTTTCTTACAGCAGTAGTAAATAGAATGGCAAGATTCTACTGTACCTGTTCCAAAGGGCCGAATGTACAATCAGATCGCATGGCTGGAAGACTGCGGACGTATGACATGCAGCTTTGTCGGCTGGCTGAATACACCGGGTCATCAGAGGGAATCTCAATGGAGAAACACAGGGGATGGACGTGCCGAGGAGAAAGCTTACGGTTTTCAACATCACAGCAGGCAATGCTCCCTCCAGTGGTCCCTGTACAGACATTGATTATATTGGTATCCATGTTGGTACTGTACTGATATTTATTGGCACACAATTTTTTTTTTTTGGGGGGGGGGGATTACTACTAAAAGAGGAGAGTAACTTTTTCCTTGGCATGAAGGAGGGTTCAGTCTATTTACAAAACAACAAATATTGTTTTTCTCATACAAAGAAGCCAACATTTAAATTAATTCACTAAATACAATTGCTTTAAATAACTCATTAAAAGATTCAGATATTGCACTTTGGCAGGCAGTAGGTCACAAACAACCCAACGTCGAACCATACAAGAAGGTCTTTCATCATAAGAGATAAGATCATACATTATAAGCCATGTGCTGATGAAATCTATGTACAGTTCATCGTCAACCAAAGAAAGCTTATGTTAACTAACACTTGTGTGTGTTTGAATTCAGGAAAATAATTACACACAATTGTTATTGTTTTAAGTAGGGATGGACGGGTCCCAAAATTTCGGGAATTTTTCGGGAAAAAAATATTCCCGATTATCGGGACGGGATTACATTTTAATCGGGAATTTTTCGGGACGGGATTAGGTCCGATCGTTGGCGATTTTGCCGCTTCGCGAGTGCTGATGACGCCGCTATAGGTCCGCGAACGCAGGAGACGAAGTCATTTCGACGATCGCGCCGTGACCGCGGAGTCCTACCGACAATCGTGTTGTGACCGCGGAGTCCTACCGACGATCGCGCCGTGACCGCGGAGACATGCCGACGATCATGCCATGACCGCGAGTCATACCGACGATCACGACGTGACCGTGGAGTCCTACCAACGATCGCGCCGTGACCGCGAGTCATACCGACGATCGCGCCGTGACCGCGGAGTCCTATCGACGATCGCGCCGTGACCGTGGAGTCCTACCGTAGATCATGCCGTGACCGCGAGTCATACCGACGATCACGACGTGACCGCGAGTCATACCGACGATCACGACGTGACCGTGGAGTCCTACAAACGATCGCGCCGTGACCGCGAGTCATACCGACGATCGCGCCGTAACCGCGGAGTCCTATCGACGATCGCGCCGTAACTGTGGAGTCCTACCGACGATCATGCCGTGACCACGAGTCATACCGGCGATCACCCCGTGACCGCGAGTCATACCGACGATCGCGCCGTAACCGCGGAGTCATGCCGACGATCACGTCTTGACCACGGAGTCATGCCGACGATCATGCGGTGACTGCGAGGCATACCGGCGATAGCTCCGTGACCGCGGAGTCATACCGATGATCACGACGTGACCGTGGAGTCCCACCGACGAACTCGCCGTGACCATGAGTCATACTGACGATCATGCCGTGACCGCGAGTCATACCGACGATCACCCCGTGACCTCGGTCATTTTGACGATCGCACCGTGACCGCGAGTCACAAGTTTCTATAGGTACCTGTATATTGTTACCCATTTTTTTGGTTTTTATAGATCAGTACCACAAACGGTAAAAATTGATTTTGTAAGTCTTTTTTTTGGTAACTGCAATACTCAAGACTTTCTTTTTATGCACAGAAAAAATCCCGTCCCGTCCCGTCCCGAAAATTGGGAAGGAAATAAAAATCCCGTCCCGTCCCGTCCCGAACTAAAAATTCAATCCCGTCCATCCCTAGTTTTAAGGCTTGACTTAAAAAGAAAAAACAATCTCATGACTAAACTTAACAAACGAACGAAAATCAACAGATATTGTAGAGATTGTCAACAAATCAAAAGTTTGGAAGATTTAAGATTTTTTCCAAGATCCTGTTAATTTTAGGACTTGTTAGAGTGGGAATCCCTTAATATTATCCTAATCGCAAGAGACATATCTACAACATTTGTGTGATTAGGAAAAATTTAGTTAATGTAGCCTACCTCAAATATTGTCAGCCAAGTAAATCAGAGTACAAAGGATATTAATGTATTGTTACTTGTAGCAAAAGTTTAATACAATTATTTAAAAATATCCAAAAAATATGGCAAGATAAATTATCCTATTCTGATTGTTTCCAAAACTAGAAGTCAGCCCCATCTTCATGTTATTCTTAAGATTCAATATTATCGTGTCTGATCATCTCTGAATAACAATCAATATAAAAGCACAAAAAGTTTATAATAGATTCAGAAGTAAAAAAGTGTTTAAATTATTAGCTCCACATATCCAAAAGAAAAACAAACAGCTACTAAAAGAATTATAACTAACTAACATCCCTTGTAAATGAAATCACACATCAAAGAATGAACTGGCTAACCAATATGTCAGTATCATTCTAATACATGGATCATTACTAAAAGAGCATTCAAGTAGACCCAGGATTAATCTAGTAAAGTTGGCGTCCACAAAATTATTTGTGAATACAACACAACAATGGGAAATCACATTACAAAGATTAATTTCACTTTGTTAAAAGTGCAACTAATCACCTAAACCGTTACTGCTCCAAAAATCATCCTATGCAGAACAACTTATTACAAACAACTAAAACCACACAAACATTAACAACCTTTTTTTGTATTTCACATATTCATCTAGACAACTGCAACAGGAAAATTTGTAAGTAAAATAGGGAAGCCAAGCAAATGCACATAGATGTACGACAAGTTTGGGTCAAATGTAATGAAAGATAATGCCATGAAAACACTCTATACAAGGGTTATTATTGTTGTTTGGAGTTTGGTAAAGAATGTTCACTGTCACTCATTGTGGTTAATCGGGGTCTAAATGTGAAATTGTTTCTATTTACAATATATGAGTATACAATGTACTGGGAACGTAAAGACAATCCTTTTCCCTCCTGTTGAAAATACATAACCCTTGCACTTTACTCTTAACTACTTTTTGATCGTTACAAACTGCATACCACAGTTCGTTAAAACATTCCTTAATACCTCTCTGTAATCCTACATTTTATCATAGTGCAATCTGTGGTTGAGTGGACGAGTATCGCATAATCTTATAAATTACTACAGTAGTTGTATTTTTACTTTGTTTGTTTTTTACGGTACTTGTGATGACTGTCTTAATACAGAAAACTTAGTAGTGGAGGGCATAATTTTAAGCCTTGGATAGGTTAAAAAAAAACATGGAAAATAGATTCTTTGATGATTTTATCTTCTATGCCATTTAAACATTCTTCCTTCTTACCTCGCAGTGGCTGGTTTAGCTCAGATAGTCAAGACTACAGCAATACTTACACATTTTTGAAACAGCTGTGTGTGTCATATCTTCTGCCACAAACTGGCCCCACTGAAGGGCTGCCAAGGTGATACTTGTGTCTGGGGAGTCCAGCCCTTGACTCAGGGTCGTACTGATCAGTCTAGCACTCGGCAGCTCTCTGGTAAGAGTCGAACCTCGAGGTTTCTGGAACCCTGAGTAACAGATTCATACTTTTTAAGTTCATTGTCAATTATAGATAGTTTGCATTTAATAAACTATTGTAGACATTTCCCATGTGGCATTTAGAAAAGAAAAAGAACTCATGAGACCAACAATTTATTAAAAAACTTTTTTAAATCAAATGGCAAAGAAAAGTATGTCCTTGTATATCGTTCAGATATTTGATTTACTCTAGATAGCTTTTTAATGGTTATTGGATGGATATTTGATTTCTGCCTATTTGCAGCAGCCATCAATGCTTTACATTTTCTTTTATTAAACTCAACATTTTTACTGTCTTTTTAACATAAATAAAAACTTCAATAGGTGAACACTTTCTAAGATTAAATTGTTATTTTACAACACTAACAGAATACGGGCTATTGAATTGTAACTTATTGTTGATTCTAGTTCCGTGTCAAAACCGAATCTTAAATCAAAACCAAAAAAATTTTGGAAAAGTTTTAGTTTTGTGATTTTTTTGTTAAGTTTCAAGATTCAAACTTAAACCAGCACAGATTTAACACTGATTAAATAGCCATAGCTTTATGGGACAATATGTGAACAAAACTATGTACAAGGCGATGATGAACTAGTCTAATAGTCTGACTGGGTTGCAGCACTAATCCTCAAACCTCAACACATTGAGAGTGGGTTTTAATCTTCAGGGTAAAAACATTGTAAAATGAAACATTATGTAAAAAAAATTTGACATTAGAACACTCTTTTGAGGTCTCAAACCTTAATATTAGCTTAAAACATGTTGATATCAGCTCAAAACTTAAGGATAACTAAACAAAAACAAGTTGTGGCAAGAATGCAAGGGGTGGCACCAGCTAGTAATCTCGAGTGCTTACTCCTTACCGCTTGAATCACTGCTTTAAGATTATATTACTTCTTACATCTATAGTACGTAGAATGGTGTTAAAACTCACCATCATCATAATGCGAGGGTAGGAACCGACTGTAGGCAGTGAGTGCCTGACCCCAAGCAGGATGGTGGGGGTGGTTGCAAGAACCATCATTGGTCCGGTACTTTGCAACATCTGAGCAAAACACTGCCTGACGGTAATGGTTGGCACACTTGGTTCCAAGACTCGTTGGGTTGAGCGAAAATTTTGAGACTAGCAAAGCACAGTTTCTGTCGTCGATGCCCAGTCTAAACACAAGATTGAAATTTACCTTGGTTTGATAACCAACCATACCCTAAAACCAAACGGAATTAATGAGATTCATTTGTGAATCATGTAATTGTGTAAATCCAATAAAATATTTACTACATTAGAATACATGGAATGTTTTTAATATGTTAAATAAAATATACTGTAATGATAATAAAAACTATCTGGAAAAGCTGTACAATAATTGAAAGAAATTATAAGTACATAACTTAATGTAAATTACAAGTATTTGCCAAAATAGATGTATGATGTTATAATATTATTATATAGGCTAATATGATTTTTATGATGTTATGATGTCGTTTGAAAAATAATATCCATGCTGTCACAGTGGTAGACATATTTTCCACCTGGTGCAGTGGCACAAATCCCCCCTTTCACCAATGAACACCACAACACAACACCACCACAACACAAATCCAAATTTGTATAATTTATTATTTCCGCATGGCTTTTAACATAATATTTGTAGATTTATTTACACATTTTACTCCTGTGATGATTTTATTTTTACTATAATGTGGTATGCTTAAATTAGGTGTTAGGTAGGCACCGTAGCCTACCGTATACCAACGTTTTCTACAAATCAGTTTAGAATGTTGGAATTAGTTAAAATAATCTGCCTTATCTTAACATCCAAAGTAAAGGCTTACTTTCGACTCCTAACTGTTAACCCCAGTCCCCAAAACAACTTAAGATTTTATTAAGGTTTTTTTTTTCTCTTTTGGCTGCGTTTATATTGTATAGTTAAAAGTTACACCGTTTTGAGTGTCGGGTTCAGGGGGGAAGGGAGGGCCCCCCAATGTTGTGGGCAATTATTACCTATCTATTTATAATGTATCCATTGTAATGTACTAAGCATTATCAACAAAGAGTATTTGATCTTTGAAAATAACAAAGCAATAGTCGATTATAAATTTGGTTAACTAACTGACCTGTTACAATACTTGCTGCCAATATGCTGGCTGGCTTTCAGTGCCACAAATGCATCTTTGCCATGGACGAGAGCATCAGACGTTGGCAGAGACTCGATGTAAGCTCCGTGCAGCACAGATCCTAGCTTTACCCTCACATCTGAGCTCATGATGTTCTTCTCGTGTCTTCCCATCATGGTCAACTGATTCTCCACAAAGGAAATGGTCGAGTGAAGCTCTTTGTTTTCTAGCTGTGGGAGACGTTTGGCCCCTCTTCTCACTCTGTCAGAACTGTGCCAGTCTGTGAATCAGAATTGGTTTGATGGTATTTTTAATTATGTATACTTTAACACTGTTAATACTTTTCATTGAAATGGCGACCATACAAAGTAGGTATTTTAAGCCAAGTATGGATGGAGATGAGTGTAGGATGAGTGACACGATCTTGTAGTCTTGTTAGTGACTAAAGGCTGTGTCACACTAGGCTACTTTACTAGCCGCTAGCGAAATAGCGGCTACTCATAGCCAATCTGACATAGGCAGTAGCGGCTGGTAGGAGTAGCGCGCTAGTCTCATTTCACTAGCGTCGAGAATTGAACATGTCCAATTTTCCGAGCTACTAACTAGCGGCTAGTGAGTCACGTGATTGACTAGCGGCTACCGAGTAGCCGGTGTGACATGTGTACTAGCGTAGTAGCGGCTAGTGGCTGTGCATGTTTGGGTTTGGTTTGTTGTGGAAAAGTTGGTTTCAATTAAAATTTGTGAAAAATGAGTGAAGTGAAGTGGTCCGGTGGGGACATAATTAACTTTTTAAACATTTATTGGAAATATCAATGCCTTTGGGATATTAAGTGCCCTGATTATTTAAAGCGGGAAGTAAAAAGACAGGCATTTGCACAACTGATGCAGGAATTAGACTATTCCGGTTTGCGGTGCAAGAAGATGGGCTCAAAAAGAAACAAACATCACTAACGCACATCAAAATTAAACGCCGTAATTCAACCCGGCTTATACCAACAGACGACATTTTCACAGGATTGACACTGACTGGCTGAATCGCTGCTACTAGGTAGCCGCTACCGACATTTGTTGTGTGACAGCTTTTACTAGCGGCTACTTCACTAGCCGCTACTAAATAGCAGCTAGTAAGTAGCCTAGTGTGACACAGCCTTAAGGCAGACATATTCCTTAGACACAGCTGTTCATTAATAGCCCATACAGCTAATGGCAACTAATGGACCTACAGTTTATAGTGGAATCCAAACCACATTTTTGCCTTGTTATTAACGAATTGGTCTAACTAGGATGTGGTTAGTCACAGTACTCACTAGTGCGGACGTTAATCCACACCAGGGAGTATCGCATCAACTGTGCATGCCTATAAATATCCCTAATTCGTGACCTCCTAGGAGCTGAATTACAGGATGACGCCACCGTCCCAGTCACTGAATAACTAAAAATAAGGAAAATCCAAATTACACAGACATTTTTCTATTCTTAAAAAAATAATAGGTTGAAATTAGTGGTTGCTGTTTTCACCAAACTCACTAAATATTTTTTAAATGATGACCACTTGAAACACTAACCGATTCATTTTACCTCTTTGTGGCAACTCGCCAAACAGTAAATACTCCTCAAATTGGATTTACGTATACAAGTATATTTGTATCCTCAAACAACATATGCATTTAATTAAATACAACAAGCATTACTTTAAACTATGGGCATTGAGGTGGGTTTAATTGGGGGATCTGCGCAGACAAAGTCTTGGATTTTATGAGAGACATTTAATTAAGCAACGTGTTCAAAATTACTTGACCTAAACATATTGGCTACAATAGTGTATTTCTTGTCCGGATCCGTTTAGATCGGACTTTGGATCGTAATTACACATACTGCTTTGTCCATGGTCACATAAAAAAAGGTCACAACCTGTTTGTTGAGCTCTTCTTTAACTACAGGTGTTTTTGCTTTAATCTTTAATCCTTAATCGATTAGTACAGTTGGTGCTATAGTTTAGTAATTTTGCACACCTGATGTGTGGTTTTGAAACGTGTAGCCATCTAATGATTGTTATCAAACTTCAGATGATTCAGACTTCTTTTTAGATCCTCAGTAGGATCCTATGTTTTGCATTACTTCTACTACTACTACTACTTCTACTTATCTACTCCTGAGGTGTTCAGAAGTAATTCAAAACATAAGAATTGCCAGGAAAGTATAGAACTTGACTGGTATTGCTAAGCCTCTTGTAGTACTCAGGAATGTGTGTCTACAGTGTCATCGGAAAGGTAAATTTCAGCCTACAACAAGGCCTATTAATTCAAACATATTTTAAACAAAATTCTGTAACAAAAATGTATGACATTACTATTTAGTAACAGGTACTTAAACAAGTAATTCATGAACATGACCAAAATTTGTTACTAGGCTTGGTTATTATTTTCAAGGGATATCAAGGGATCAAGATCACCAGAGAACTTATGGCAAGAGAAATTGGAGTATTAATTGGATTCAAGCCTCAATTTCAATATTTGTTTGCTGTATGGACATATTATCGGGTACTGTAATTGATGGGTCCCAAAACTGTTCCCCAAATAATTTTAAAATCATAAATATCGATTATTGTTGTGACCAAACTAGGCCCTACTGACCTGCATAGTTATTAAGGTATGACTGGATGGTGTTGACTGGCATCCTGACAGCTGAAGCAGCCTCTAGAACAGCAGTCATACCTGATTGGCTGCTGAACTGAACTACTATCCACAACACCAACGCCAAGGCTACAGAGCTGCACGCCATCTTCACTCCTCCTGCAAAACCATCATAAATATAATGTAAGTGAAACACAACTGTTTCTGGGTTTGTTGCTAACCTCAGAGTTGTTAGCGTCTTGGACTTCAGTTCTAGATGGCCGAGTTCAACTGCTGGCATTTGAACAAAAATTTAAGTTTACTCATTGTTGTGGCTTGCCCCTGAACTGGTAAGACAAATATAAAATAATAGTGGTTTAGTTACCTTTACTTTCGTCCCAGTTCAATAAAAAGTTGTAATATCTACAACCATGGTTTCGACGCTAGTTGCGTCATGGTCACGTAGTTAGCAAGTCGAGAAGTATGAGTGTTCTCCAGCCGGCTCCCGCGACGGTACAAATTAACTGTTCACCACAGGCCTGTGTTCCGTCCACGAGAACCTTTTATTTTAATCAATGTACGTGTGTGTTTATGTCCGTGTCCGTGTTTGTGTAAATATGACGACGTCCAAGCGACCGACTATGACAAGATACTTCTCGACTTGACGTGGCTAACTACGTGACCATGACGCAACTAGCGTCGAAAACCATGGTTGTAGATATTACAACTTTTTATTGAACTGGGACGAAAGTAAAGGTAACTAAACCACTATTATTTTATAAAAATTTAAGTGTTTCAGACCTCTTTTGTGATTCTTAAAAATGTTTGTGATTCTTCAACACAACATGCCCCTAATGTAGACACGAACAAGAGCAAAAAAAGGGGAAGCGGGAAAATAATTTCAAGGGAATTGTCAATCCTTTAAACCAGTAGGTAGCATAAAATATATAGGAAACATTACCATTTTCATTAATGTGTAGACCAAAGTATATCAAAAAGTATATCAAGTACAACCAGTAGACTTGCCTGGTTTTAACTAAAACATTGAGATGTTTAAATGTCTAGGAATCACAGAGTAATTAATAACTTGCATCTTATTTTTTTTAGTACAAGACAGTTATCATTGCTGCCGCAATAGATCCTTTAATGCACTGAGATAATTGCACATTTAAAGAACTTAATGCACATGTTTAGACGCAGGCAAACTATCGTAAATTTAAGTAGCAATTGTTAGTCAATGCCAATACAAGCATTAAATTAATTCAAGAAAAAGGTACAACCATAGTAGATTGGGAAACGAGAAAACCCCACTACAACTACATCTAGAGCCCCATTTACTGCTCTAAAGATGGTAATTTGCAATGGAGGCAAAACGTCAGATCAAGTTTACTTTAATACGACTATAAGGTTTTCTCTTTAAGACAGCGATATTGTAGTTGAGTGTGACTGTGGGAGCCTTAGATAATGTGAGAAATTTATCATTCACAAGAATTTGTATAGAAAGGAATATACATTCATGCTTAAATGGATTAAAAGAGGTCTAAAACTTAGAACTTAAAATTTTAATGGATGACTCCACTCCTGGACTGAATGTAATAAAAAAGACTGGAGCCAAACAAATAGGCCTAGGTATCTTCAAGCTCAGAGAGTAAAGTGGACCCTCGATAACAAGATTCTCATGGGGATTATTAAATAAGACTTGGACCAAGTCGACTTCTCATTGAGGTTTGAATAGCATGTGATTAGGGGTCAAATAAATACAAGGGGATTTGAAAGACACTTGTTATCAAGGGTGACTCGTTATTGAAGTTTCATTGTGCTTAGGGAGTACCGTAACTTTAACCCTTTGAGCTCCAAGACCGATAATATCGGAACCAAGACTGTAGCTCAATGAACAAACTTCTACTACAAAGTACAAGTACAAGACAAGAAAAATGGCTGAAAGCTCTACGGTATCAGATGTGTGATGCAGTATGATACTCGGAACATAATACTTATAAATAAATTATTAATTCACACTCACCAGGTATTCCATCAGAATGGAATTGTTTTTTAACCAAAGTTGAGATGTAGTGCCACTTAGTACGTTCAGGTTTAGCTCCCACAAACATTTTAATGCGACAACAGTTTTTTAGATTATTTCCAAGTTGGTCTTTCAATTCACACCATAAAATATTCACTGTGTCCACCGTTGGTGTTTTGAGGAATAAAGAATTTGCAACTTCAAATGCCTAACTTAACACAAGACCATTAAGATAATAAGGTAGCCTATTGTTTATATGCACAGACGATACTGCATATATGTATAATGTCTTTAGAAGTGATTCAAATTCCAGTCTTGTTCGGCTTAGGTAGTTAATCTGGAAAGATTAATCAAATTTACGATATTTATTAGCAACTAAGTTATCGACTAACTTACGGTAGGCCTACCTATTACAAAAAAGGGTGGTGCAGTACTTAGTTAAGTTAATTATCAAATAGTTGGAAGTTACAGCTTTTGAGAAACATTTGACGATTTGAAGAGTAATTAAGTTAACTTATTAATCAACGAATTTGGCCATGGTTGAGGAAACGGGCCAACAAAACACCCAAGTCTGCTGTATGTTAATCTCTCAATTTTCAAATAAATTTTGGTTAAATTTGGAGGCACCAATTTAGATGCCGGGTAACTCACTGTATTAGGCCTAGGTACTATGTAAACTTAAGTTGACTCTTAGGCTGCGGCCACACGGGCGTTTTTTCACGCACAAACGCAGCGTGAAAACACACGAGAAATTAGAGTAGCATTGAAACTAATAGGCGCCCGTTACTGCGGGAAAACACTCTATGTGTGGCACTCCCCATTACATTTAACACTGCTCATATTTTTCACGAGTTTTCACGCTACGTTTGTGCGTGAAAAAACGCCCATGTGGCCGCAGCCTTACTACTAAAAGTGATATCTCGTTTGTTTGATTTCAAAAGGATGTACCTAACTTACTTAGGCCATAGATGAAGTAATATAAATGGTGTTTAAATTTATTCTATGCTTAGGATAAAATACTTAAGCTTAGTCTAAGTTATCTGACAGTTTACTTAAATTTTGAATGAATCATTAACTTCGAGTTGTCGAACATTTTACTGGTCCCCAATTTAAGTGTGGGAATTACTGTAAAAAGAAATTTAACTTAGTTTTCACAAAACAGCAAAAGGCAGAATGAGTAGGGCCTAATTGGGTTTGCTGTTGCAAAAAGGGGCTCGCTAACACATTCAAGTTATCATTTCTAATAAAATATTAGAAGTTCACAGTTTAAGGATGGCTGTACGGTAACTTATTAGCCAAGATCTAGGAACGTTCTAGAACTAAGTATTCAACTATTTTCAGAGACATAAGTTAAGTATTGACCTACCATAGGTAATTCTAACGCTAAGTAACCTACAGTAAGTTAGGCCTAACTCAATTGTTCATTAAATAACATTTATTTATAGAAAATTTAAGATTTAAGTTTGTTCATAAGAAGCATTTTTTATGTTCGATCTTTGTTTAAAAAAAAATGTGTTGTAGAAAGAAAATTGAAGGAGATTAAAGGTATATTAAAGGTTAGACTACAACCATACCAGTATGAAAGACCGTTGCAAACTAAAGCAATCTATGTAAGTAAGGGCACATTTGAGATTAAAGGTTTCCGTGAAAACCTTTAACATTAAAATATTTATCTGCACTGTACACAAAGATTCCAACGAATTTACACTTGACTGCAGTCATAAAATACGCAAACTGGCAAACTTAAGTTTCAGACTCTAGACTCTGAACTGAAAAACTGAACTCTGCTGACGTGCTGACGGACGACGTCTTCGTCTGTCAACTGTCATTCTCATTTCTCATTCTCACTCTCACTCCAGACTCAATCTCAATCTCAATTCTCATTCATGTTCAATTGCAATTCAGTGTTTGCAAACAAACAAAACAAAAATTCCCGCTCACCAGGTAGAGAAAATCCCGTTCAATTCTGCATAACTTTTATTGCTGTATTAGTGTTTTATCAAAAAAATTTTGTTTACAGTGCTATTTTAAATGCTCAAAAGTTAATTTGTTGTATTACATGGTATTTACTTGCCGTTCACCTTATTATAGAACAGATTGTAAAGTAATAAAAAAAGTAAAAAAATGAAAATAAAACTCTGCATGAATTGAATAATTGAATTGTTTAAACGTAAACGTCATTATCACGAGTGACCTTTAAGTCGTATGGTAAAATAATTAAATTTTAACCTTTATGTAATACTATAGTAAAACAAACAAGCAAGCATTTAAAAAATTCAGGCATCAAAGCATTGGTTTATCCCGCATCCTGTGTTTTTGTACGGTTATTGGTAACGGAGACAACTCAAAAAAATTGTAAATTTAAAATTCACATGTTATTCTTATGGAGAATATTGTAAAATGGTGTGGTTTGCTTGTTTATTAATATATTTTGATCAAACTTGGCAAATATATTTATTTTGTACTAAGCTATTAATATTTTACTAAAAAACGCATTTTATTAGTTTCCTTGTAGCAGCAAACCTAAGTACTCGTTAGACCTAATGTTATTTAAATAGATTTAATTGAAAATCAATTTAGACAAATGGAAATTCGCTTAGTCAGCAGTTTGCTGCGGCGGGGGTATTTTTATTGTTGCACAATCTAAATCTATACAGAAACAAGTATTAGTTTGTATTGCTGTATTTTTAGCATAGTGCATGTTTGAAATTGCTCAAAGTATGTCTAACATTACTGATTATTTGATGAAAACAGCTTCACTGTGGTCGCTGCTTCAGAGGCAGAGGTCGGGCAGAGGTACTAACTAATCACCTTCCACCAGATAAATCACGGGAAAGATAAGAAGTGGAATATAAGAAGCCGGAGGTACAAATTACAAAATGTTAAGTCAATTAAAGTAAGTGACGAAGTATTTATTAATACATTTATCGAAACAATCTACAATTTTGAAACCATATAATGTGTTCGTTGTGAAGTGTATTTTTAAGGATAAAGTGTAGTCAAAAACTAGTTTAATACTACTGATTTTTATGTTAGGTATTTTGTATGTGTGTATTTTTGCGTCGTGATAAAAAGTATCGTTCATTCAATTTCAATCAATTTCTAGAGGATTTATTGAACTTACACTAATTTAATAACTTCAATCGTACAAATTATCCCATTTCATCACCGAGACACTGACGCTTAAAAATAACCCCATGTTTAGGATAAAATTACTCGAGTGATAATAGTGTAAGTTATGTAACGTTAACGTTGAAGTACACAGAATATGCAATTCTATAACTGCGTTTTAAGGGTTTGCGATCTACCCAACATAGATTTATAGTTACAATACGTATGGACGTTTAAACGGGGAAAAGCAGTTTTCTTAACTCTTTGGCAAGAAACGGTACGTTGCAACACTTGTAGTGTTTGGAGGAGCGGTATTTTTTAGATGGACGAGAGCCAGTTCTAGCGAGAGGTCAGAGTGGTCTAATTTCAGAAAGCTAGTTCAGGTTTTCGAAAAGGTTTACTGAGGACAGAAGTCAGTGTGCTGGTGGATACCGAGAGATCAATGCCTATCTCTTTGTCCTAAAGACGCTAGGCGCGAGCCCGGAATTGTTTTTCACATTACTTTAGGCTAGACATAGGGGTTGCGGCATTATCACTTTAGGTGCCTATGGATACCGTGCAGATCAATGCCTATGGACACTACAGTCCTTTCACAAAATTTATGCGGTTTGAGGGGAGGTTCCCCCACTAAGTTTTAGCAATTGTATGTTTGCAGCTGATTGACGTTTTGGCAAACCTCAGCTGTTGTGCTATAGTTTTAAATATAGGATGAAGTGGAGGAGATACAATTCTTCCCCGCCTAATTTTTTTGAACGCAGTATAGAATTCTGCCTGTAGACTTCTAGTCTTATCATGTTGCAAAATCTGAAGTCTAAATTTAAAGTGAAATTATTTCATGTCCAGTTCAATTGAATTTAAATGCATTCCTATTTTGCATCACTTCTTTTAGTATACAATTTTTAACACCTTACGCTTTTTTCCTTGGCTATAACACAAGAGGGCAATAGTAATAGATATATTTGAATTACCTTTGTGGGGTTTCCCGAGTTCTTGTAGGTAATATATTTGTCACATGCTATGCATTTATCCACCTTGAATGGCTTCTTCAGTGGTCTTCTCGAATTCATCTTTTATACTCGTGACTTGAATTCATTGACCTGACCGTGATACTATGACCGCCTGTGTAAATATTTTCGTAAGTATATATTACAGTGTTGGTAATTAGAATGTGGATTATTCACCCATCCGACCATAAAACAGGAAATTTCAAACTACCCTCGATTGTCAATAGGCCCAAATTCAAATTCCAACAACCCTAGACCGAAAATTAAACTGAGGAAGAAAGACCTCTAAACATCCTCCTAGGATCAACCCGACCGTGATACTATAGTGACCACACATGTGTACACTATAGTGTCAGTGTAAAGTGATACGGAGGCCCTTGAAGATGCCACACAAGCTGGTGAAAAGCATGACACAAACATCTTACCTACCCCTTCGTACCTCACACTCGACACTACTCTCACCTATAGTTTTTATTCCCCCCATTATGTCCATTGCCTATTTGATTACCTTTGTTTGATTGTTTGTTTTTGTGTTGTGTAGGACCTACACAAGAACTGCAGGCTAAAAAACAAAGGTAATCAAATAGGCAATGGACATAATGGGGGGAATTAAAGCTATAGGTAAGAGTAGTGTCGATTGTGAGCTATGAAGGTGAGGATGTCATGCAAAGATATTTAGGTTGTCACTAGATTATAAAGGGGATCATAAGGTATGAACACGCTGACGTTAAAGTTTATGTTTGTTAACAATATAAGGTCAAAGTTCACGTTTACACATGCATCGTCACCAATGCATCAACATAGCGTCGATATCACCAATCAACAGTTCGTTGAGTTGTATCAGTTCCAGTGCGTGCGACTGTCCACGTAGGCCCCTGGATTTCATTAGTTGTTGCCTCCATTCGAGTGGTAATAAATTAGTTTGAACAACCGGCGTTTGTTTAGGACGGACAACTGTCGCTTTGTCTCTCACGCTGTCAGGCTCGCCGTGGGACCATCATCAAGTAGATGTAGACTAAATAAACGTCAAAATTACTCCCTCGATTGCGCAATTTGTCTAGATCAATCGATTATGTTGATTCTTGCTGATAGGTAACATCTTGATTATTTCCAACACTAAAATATGTCTATATTGCATAGTCGTTGATTGCGAAAACACTATGGTAACTTCTAAGTTTACTGTCAAATTATACGGGTTAAATGTGAGGATTTAATTTAATTAAATTGGAAACTTTACTGTTTACTGATATGTATATTCTGTAAAAGAATACAAATTCTTGTCTAGGTAAGATCTGCAGAAAGAAAACAAAAATAACGCTTTGTTATGCGTAATAAGTCAGTAGTAGGTTAGTTTAGGTTTCATCAATTATTATTTCGTGGTTCCTAATACCGGTTATTCTTATTATGTTTAGTCATGTTTATTTAGAATGTTTTGTTTTTATCAAGCACGGCTAGCCTCTCGATTAATATTCGTCTATAGTAGGTTAACTCAACGTTTTCCGGGGAAAAGCTATACCAAAATCGGTGCTAAAACCCCGGAAAACCACGTGCTACTCAGTCGAGCAATGTGAACAGGTGAAAGTAAGCAAAAGAATTCGTTTTCTTTGCTATATGTGAAAATGAGTGTATTTATTTATTTATTTATTCGACAATTATTTTTGCTTTAGTATAATTTTGAGTCAATGCTGGAAGGTTAAGTTAAATCGGGCGATGACTAGTAAAAGAGTTTGAAATTTCTGCAATTTTTAATTATGTAGAATAAGTTAATTAGAAACAGTTACTTAACAGCGGAGCTGGTATTGTAAGTTGTCTACATCATATAAATTTCAATATTATGTGTAGTGTATATAAACATCCATCTTCAGTTATTGGACATCAGTTAATAATTTTGAGACTGGACCGAAAACGTGTGTAACAGATTTTTTGTATAAATTACTGATGTTGGGGTTACGACCCCATTGTTTGATAAGCGGTGATAACTACCAAGCCCTGAGGGGCAGAACTGATATTTCCAGGAATTTGTGCCTTCGTTGACGTAAGAAAGATAATAGCTCGATGTAAACATTTTCAAGAGGACAAAGTTTAACTACTCAGTCCAAAGTTAATCTGTGTAACATAGAACAAATCTTTAACTTTCGAAATGTTATATACGATTATACGTAAACAATAATAAAAAAATAATCACTTCAGCGTATGCACGAACATTGCATACCCTGAATAAACGCAAATTGCATTATAATGCATAAATAAATGTTACACACGCGTGCGTTGACTGGCAATTTCAGGTGCTTAATCACAAACCTTAACATACTGCCATGACAACAATGTGTACGGTACGCAATTTAGAACGAGAGCATTTTAAATGTACAGTTTTTTTTTTTTTTTTTCATTTTCCCGTAACCTATAACTAATAAGCTTTAAATAGATAAATTGACTTTATTAAAATACTCAGCCACTTAGCCACGAATACTTTAAATTGAATACTGTTGGTATACAGAAAGGTGCAAAAGTATAGGCGATATACACAGTAAGTTAACGTAAAAGTATTGTTTTATAGAACTTGAAGTAAGAAAAAAACTTGATTAACAATGCTTCAAAATACAAAATTGGGGTTTTAAGCTCTGCACTTCTTCTATGATTTAATGGTAAACATTCGGAAAACCCCAAAAATTTTTAAAATTTTCAAATCCCACACTTCATTCCCATGACCTGATCTTGGCGGTTCGCGAACTCATTTAAGTTTATCCAGCACTACGCATTCAGGTTGAATTCCATCAAAGTTGAGCCAATATTTCTCTAGTTATTGTGTTCACGTACAAACACACACAGTAAATATAACGGTTTGAACGAATAGTGTTTTGGCCACTTGGACACATTAAAAAATGAATCGATCCCTGGTTTAGATCTTTCCGTGTTGCCTACGGTAATAGCTCCTTCCCTATAAGTAAATTCGCTAAAACAAAACTTCGATGAACATTTCAACAGTTTATAGTAACTGCAGTACACATAACTGAATATATTGTAGTAAATGCATACAATTTTTCTAATTACAGTGTTGTATGTCATATAACTATATCAAAGGTGTGGTTAAAGGTATCATTAGTATATAACTAAGAGTAGCGTATGTATATGCAGTTTGTTCAAGACGTAAATTGCTAACGTTAGATAAATGTTTTGCTGAGTTAAATTTATCTTTTAAAAAGACAATATACAGGGAAAATATTATTTATAACGAGATCAGTTCAAATTTGTGTATACATAGTTTGTTTTGAAATGCAATGATATCATTGCAAAATGTAACAGCAAAACTGACCAATGGAATTGGTTTCGTAAAGAGAAATTGTATCCATACCTTTAGCATACTATGGAGAGAACCTATTCCCAAGAGCGCTCCCGGCAAACTGAAGTCGCTGTAGTAGTCTGAAGTCTACAACTACTCGTCTACTCCGCCCAACAATCGATGAGATATTTGATCTATTGCCTCTCTGTTCACAACTCTCCTCCGGTGTATCAAAGAATCAGAAGGAACAAGATTTTGTAAAGATTTAAGATTTACTCCCTTACAGAGTAAATAGGTGGATAACTTTGAATGTTTCATGTAACTTGTATTTGTTGTGTGCATACAGGGGGACAGCAGTAGGCTTAGTTGTAATTGGTTGGTAATTACATTTTCACGACAATTTGTTTTGGGTGTGCCTGTAAAAATGCTAAGTAGTTTTCCTTCTCAATTAATACCACCAACTGATTTTTTTCTATTATTATTGCACTTGTGTCATCAAGGTTGTTAAAATTACCAACGATCAGCGAAAATTGAGTTTGAAGGGAATTTACAAGAAACTTGTTTACTATGAAAGAGTTGATATGGATAGAAGTGTCTTGCACACATTCAACAACAATATTACCGTACGTATTTATACATCCCATTTGTATTTATTTGATATTTTAATCATTTTTTTACTTAGTTCTATTAAACAATACTTTTCTCTTAACTTTGGTTACTACGTTATACAGGGTGTCCCGTAACTCTCTGGACACATGTATACAGTGTTATTGCTTAGGTCAAGACAAACACATTTCACCATAGGAACATGCCTAGTTTACTGACTGTCAGTATTTATGTGTTTTTTACAAAAACGTTAATAACTCCTAAACGGTTTGGAATACAGCTTTGAGATTATGCAAAACTTATTAAGAGTTATCTTTTTTTAAAATTATACTAAAAAATCATTAACCGTTTCAAAATGGCAGCACCTCAAAATATTTGATGCCAAATTTCACGAAAACCGTTAACTTAACTAACAAATTGCAAAAGACAAAACATTTAGTAAATTTTATGTAGTTTTCAATGATACCTTATTTGTTAAGAACGGATAAATAATAACAGAGAAATGCCTTTTTTTCCAAATGCATGAGCACTTTTCTCCATTTAAACAATGCTAATACTCCTTTTACGTTGTTTAGCATTGTTTAAATGGAGAAAAGTTGTCATGCATTTGGAAAGAAGGCATTTCTCTGTTATTATTTATCCGTTCTTAACAAATAAGGTATCATTGAAAACTACATAAAATTTACTAAATGTTTTGTCTTTTGCAATTTGTTAGTTAAGTTAACGGTTTTCGTGAAATTTGGCATCAAATATTAAAGTGCTGCCATTTTGAAACGGTTAATGATTTTTTAGTATAATTTTAAACAAAGATAAGTCTTAATAAGATAAACAGTTTTGAAAAATCTCAACGCTGTATTCAAAACCGTTTAGGAGTTATTAATGTTTTTGTAAAAACACATAAATACCGACAGTCGGTAAACTAGTCACCGCAGACCCATGTTCCTATGGTGAAATGTGTTTGTCTTGACCTAAGCAATAACGAACGCTATATACGTGTCCAGAGAGTTACGGGACACCCTGTATAGCTATACTTTTGGACCTTTCTTTCTCTATACCAACCGTATTCAATTAAAAATATCCGTGACTAAGAGGCTGACTATTTTAATAAAGTTTATTTATTTATTTGCGTTATATAACTATTTTACAATCATGTATAACATTCATTCATTCACATAAATTTGAGCTGGTAATAACAACCGTTTTCAGCGAAGTCAATGGAAAGACGTACAGTACGCTTTGGAAGTTCTAGGATTATGTTGTCTATTTTAGTTAAATTCATGTTTCGAATCCCATCCAACATTTTGGACTATATATTTCGTATAGTGCATCATATGAAATAACAAATTAATAAGGTAGTTTCTCAGAATATAAGAGTTACGTGTATATCACGAGTATACATACACATTCCGTGACAACGATGTTTGATGCATAAAATGGTAGAGCACATAAGCAATCCCTTTAGCCCTCATCAATTATATCACATCAGCATCTGTTTATGCTCTGGCTGAAGACTTTCTCGACCAAGTAGGGAGTTAATTTGGGTCAAGTGGGGCTTCTTTCTGATGGGTTAATTGTTCAGTTCCCATCACCATATCCTGCCGGAGCACTTTCTTAATCAAACTATCGTTTGATTAGCATTGCCCTTCCTAAGACAACAACTATAATAATAAACTACTGCATCATATATTAAGTAAATTGTTAAATCAATCGCATCTAAGAGATATTATCGAAGCACAGAGTAAAACCATTTTAACGTTAGCTAAACGATTTCTTATCTTAAATATTTGTCTATTATTGCGTCGTTGATCTGGTTGATGGCTTATGTGGTATGGCCAATGAGGTCGTGGATCCAATTTAAGAATAAATCCAAATTTCCGCCAGACAGCTCAAAAAGAATATGCTCGTTCAGGACATGTTTTGGTGTACGAAAACCATCGTCAGTTTCAGGTACAGTACTTGTGAAGTTGCCCAGTTCGAAACCTTGTCATGTAGGATAAGACACCCACCACAGCAAATCTACAGACTAGGCGAACTTCCATTTGCCTAATTACCATAAATGACATTAGGATTAACACGTACTTAGGTTTGCTGATACAGGGAGGGAATGTGTGTTTTTTTTTAGTAAAATGTGCATAACTTGTGTTAAATAAATAAATTTACTAAATTTGATCGACATATATTCACAAACAGGATCCATATACAACAGTTTACTTATTCGTCATAAGAATAACGTCATAGGAATGTTTCATTTTTTTTATTTCCTCTGTAACCAACAACCAATACACTGTAAACACACTACAAGATACTGAATTATTTGATTTTTTAGTTCTTCAAAATGGTTTGGATAAAAATGGGGAAAATTGGGTTTTTAAGGGGAAAAAATAGAATCCACAATTTTACCCCATAGCCCTTTTTCCATAGCCCGATCCTACTGGTTCGCAAACTCGTTTGAATAAACGCAGGTTTACACGTTCGTACCAAATTTCGTCCAAATCGGATCACTCGATGTATCGTCCTAACGGACCCTAAATGAAGAGCCGTGTATATGAGTTTGAACGGATGGTGTTTTTGGCCACTGGGGATATCAAAACGAAAAAGTAAAACGGCCTCGGGTCCAGGTCTTACCATGACAGCTACGGCAATAGCTATTCTCTATATGGGACATTCCCTCACAGTACTCGCCTACGAATGACAACAACAATGAACTACACGCATTCGAACAAATAAAATTTAAGGGCCCTAACGGGGGTGTCCCAGACCAGGAGGGGGTTCTTGGGGGTTCTTCCCCGGAAAATTTGCCACTTTTAAAGCCGTTTGGTACACTACACACTACCTTAAAGATTAATTTGCCATCCTATGGATCAGCTTAGTTCTGTCTGGTTAATGTAGGGACATTTAGTTTAATACTTGTTTCCTGTTGTTTCGGGTTTTAACATTAAACTAGTTTAAACCAAATTAAACGACATAATTGTAAACAATTAACCAGCTCTTCCTTGGTACCAAACCAGTCGCGTTCGATGGTACCGGACCAATCGAATTTCCATTTGCATACTAAAATAGTTCTTTCAACACTTTAGAAGTTTCCAGTTTAACGATACGTAGGTTTCCTACTACACTACAGGAAAGATAGTAAACTGATTTTAAATGAAAAGTTAATAGCTTAGTATGTAACAATCTAATTTCTTTATATACCATTTTGTAAAGCTTGAAAAATGTGTATATTGGAGCGTTGTTATACCATTTATGGTTACGAAACAAATTCAACAACCCTTTAATTTAACATTTCCATAATGGTCTTATAGAGAATAAATACACTGTTGTAGCTTGCTTGTTCGTGGATATATTTTGATAAAATTTTGCAGATTTATTTATTTTGTATTAAGCTATGAACATTTTACTAATAAAGCACACTTTATTACCCTCCCTGTAGCAGAAAAAGTACTCTTAAACCGAAATAGATAATGAATCTGACATGATTAAGGAAATAATATCTTATAAACAAACATATCGTGCAAGTAATAATGATGTGTTACCTCTAGTTCGTTTTCCAAAAACTCCTTTTTTAAGCGCCTGGTCGTAGTAGCCCAGACAAGTAGGGACAGGACCCGCACTAGATTTCATTAAACTGAACTATTTATACAACTAAAAAAGGTTAATTCGTTATAAACAAGACACGGAAACCTGAAAGCGTGAATAAAAATCAAGTTTTTTCGGATACTAGAGGCTGATGAACTCACACATTCCCGAATACCCATTCAAAAACTGTGTGAATAAAGGTTTTGCTACTTTGTTATAAACAAACAATTTGGTCTGCCTCTTGTTGACAACTAACGCAATGTTGTTGTCTACTTTCTGTTGGCACCTTTCCACAACAGAGCTATCATAAGCTAAAATTAGAACGGCTTCACAAGCCACTGCTATGCCACCACGATAGCATTCTACTACTACCGGCTGATCACTGATGCAACCCAACTATGAACAAATAACAAACATAGTTTAAATGATTATATAAGGTACTTAAATAATATTTTCAAAATTTTGAAAAGTGGGAAATTTAAACCAAACCCAGTCAAAATACATTTTGCTTTTAATTAATTTGGTGGACTGTTTAAGTCATGGCAAGTTAAAACCGTAGGTCTCATATGTTAATGTTAAAGACCTGGACCAGAAACGGATTTTATTTTTCGTTTTAGCAAACCTAAGTACTCGTTAACATTAATATGTTATTTAAATATGAACTAATGTTGACGTTTTAAGGAAATATTTTAGTGTAAATCTAGCCAGGAGAATGGAAATTCGCTTAGTCTGCAGGTTTGCTGCGAAGTGTTCTAATATGTGAAATTCGCTAAACAAGCCGCCATAGAAAGATCTCACGAGAAACATTTTTAAGGAAACCGTTTTGAATCTTTGAAACAAACTATTGCAATATTAAGACATTGAAGATATTTGATTTTTAGTTTCGCCCAAAAAGCTTTAAGAAATTATGATTTAATACATAAGAATGCAGTAAGTATTGGATATATAACAATAACCTATTTTTGTTTCGTGCGTAAATGGCATTTTTAACCTTGAAATTTCAGGACGCCACAATAGTAGTTTTCGTTTTTTCTTATAAACCTCTTGGTTAACAAGAAATGGTCCACCAGATGATAAGCCACTGAAATATCTTATGATATTTTACATGATTTTAAATTTTTTTAACTATTTTTGTTATAACTTTACAATAAAATCCTCAATTTGAATTACATTTGCAGACATAAAAATGTGTATGTGAATGTTTAAACTGTTTGGTCCATTACTCGTAATATCAATGTCATTATCGATAGGCCCCTAAAAATAGAAAAATGACCTCTTTTAATTATTTTAGTTGACTAATGAGTAATGATAGGCTATATACTAACCGTCAGGGTCTTTCATGGGTGGTCCTTTCAATCTTTTCACGATGCACCAATAGAGAATCTCTCTTCGTCGAAGTCGAAGCGTATCTCACAAAAGATATTCAAAACAAGTAATTGCTTTGAAATATGACAACATTTTATCCATGTATGGAATTGAAATAAGTTAAACTATGAAATGTGTTTATGGACTAAGCGATTTTACTCGGTTAGGAAAACGTGTTTGTGCAAAAGACACTTCTGTCATTCGATAGTAAATAATTTGAAGAAAAATAAAACCATATCCCAAATGTGGCTCCCAATGAAGAGAAGGCAGTTTTTAAAGAAAAGATATATCGTTTTGAAGAACGAGAATTTTCCTAATTGCGGAATGATGATTGATTTAGGAATCGAGAACCAAACTGAAACCTATTAAATGAAGAAAACGTATGTCGAAGTGAAATGGAACGAAAATTAACACAAAAACAATAAAAAGGAGAAGCGAAACAAATTTGATGGATCTTGGTTTGAGATGATGGTCATCAAGACCGCAAAACGCACGTGAAAGTTGACGTGATCGTGGATGTACGCAACACACTCTCTCATACTTGTGTCTGTGTTAAATGACCAGAGCTACATTTATACATCAATAAAACGAGACAAGATTGCAAAGGCATTGGTCAGTAGATAGCAAAACACTAGGCCCTCTCATAAGCGGCGACTTGAAAAGTTCCTCATGATGAACATGATTGTTTACTACCGTAAACCAACACGATTAAATCAAATTAAAATATTGTTCATTTCACTGTAAGTTTGCATCAGACATAATAAATGCTTACAGTTAGATATACTTGAATTCCATTAATAACTAGACACATTTGATCGAGAATAATTATAACGTCAGCAAAGCGAAACTTTCTACCCCAAAAGGAGAAAAATTACTAAGTTAGGGATTTTTTTAATTTTTTTTTATAACAAGTAAGTATACGAATAAAGTGTGACAATGATTTATTTATGGAATTTATTTATTTCATACTATACTATTGGGAATAAATATGTATGGAGTATTTATGGAAATATCCTATATATTAAAACATGACAGGGGTTTTTTATTTCACGATTCTGAATCAACCACTTGACGGATTTTCATAATTTTTATGTTGAAAGAAAGAGAATATTGAGAACTAGGGAATGTCGAAGCCATAATTTTAGTTTAGGGTATCAGTTTTTAGAAAATAAGTTTAAAATTTTTAAAAGTCTAGCAGCCGACGCTAACATTTTACACTATATAGCTTTTGGTATAATACCATTTGCTTAACGTAACAGCTGTAAACATTAAGCGTGTGTGACACAAATTTGGCATTTGGATAATAATGACATGCATAGGTTTGACTTATTTATACTTTGTTTTAAAATGTTAAGTTATTTTTAGTGCAATATAATTTTTTTTACTAACAACTGGTTAAATATATAAAATTATTGTATAGAACTATCAGGTTAGTTTACTATTCTGTGATTTTCCATTGATTATAGGAAATGAGAAAGATTCTATAACCACTGACGTATACAAAATGAGGCTCTGCCCCTGAGTCTTCAAAGGAATGACAAATTAATTTTCTTTTCAACTTTTTGCGGAAAGAATAGGAAAATAACAATGTTTACATGTTTTAATTCATCTTGGCAGCTTTTTGTTTACAATAAATATTTAATATTTATATTTATTTCTGCTGGTTCTAGCTGCTAGTTACCAGCGGCGAGAAAACCAGCTCCGTGTGACAGGAGCTGAAGCTTATATATATATTACAATTAATTTTATTTTTTTTTTGCACTTTTTAATTCTACGATGGCTGATCATAGACAAAACATCACTTCTAATACCAACAGATGACATTATTTTTGTTAACTACGCACTCAGTTCCAATTACATCACCAAACTTGTAAGCTGTAGTGCTAGTTCTCCAGCTTCGTCTGACAGGACTTCTAGCGCGCTGGAGAACTAGCAACTAAAGCTGCTGGATCTTGCAGCGAGAACTAGCTGCTGCAACAAGCTACGTGTGACAGGGGCTTTATATAGGCCTGGGGATAGCCCCCCCCCCCCCTATATGTCGGATTGGAATCAGTTTTACAATTTAATTTGAAATAATTGGTCGTATAACACCTGTTTTTTTATAGGCCTACTGTTCTTGAAAACAGTAGTACAATGTCACCTTTATCATTACACACACTTGTGGCCCGGAGCTAATCGATACGCCACCTTTGTTTTACTAATACTACTCGAAAACCCTTTTTAACGATAATATAAGGTATACATGTTTTATATAAAAACCAAATTCGTGGCGTTACATCTGTGTTTACCTTATGAGTTGTGTGATCAAAATGGTTTACTTCCACTACTACTAGTCTTTAGTTTACTTTTTCCTTATTACTGTATTTAATTCAGCCAACATGGTTACTTAGCAACCCATAAGACCAATGTTAAAAAAATGTGACTTTCAGTTTCATTTTTCTACGTGCAGTAAAGTCGTTTTTAGGCCAGAAATAAACAATTTAGAATATTTGAAGAAAATCGTCGAAGCAGTTTTCGAGATCTTTGTGCAAGCAAACATACATACATACATAAAAGCAAAAATTACTCATATAAGAATATAGGATTTTTCCTATGTAATTCTTAGATGAAAAACTGGACATTTTAGGGCACCTCACCCCTTTGAGGATGGGAAATTGCAAAATTTTAAACCTTGCGAAACTACGAAATTCTTACTTCTTACGAATTTCTTACTTTTTACGAATTGTTTGGAGACTTCAAATGTTGAACTCCGTTCACCAATGAATGAGGAGTACTGATTACAAAAAAAAATTGCCTCACTTATTACATATACAGAGTGGCTGAAATGTAACTTGCACCCCCCCTTAACTTTTCAACCATTTAATATATTCGAAATCGGTTTGCGGCAACCTTCTTAGATATGAGGGGCTACAATAATTATGGTAAATTTTGAAAACTTTGCCCTTAGGGGTATCGGGGGTAGGGGTAGCCCAAAATTTTCAAATGACAAGTATAGTCGAGTTTAGTATCATTTTACAGGGCTTGACGAAACAAAACAATTGACATGAAGAAAACGAAAATCGGCCCACTAATAACAAAATGGCGCCCTAAAACGTATCAAATCCAAATAACCATGAGGGTGGCTGAAAATTAATTTCCACCCCCCTTTATCTTTTTAACTATTTGAGATATTTGAAATCGGTTTTCGGTAACCTGATTAGATATGTAAACAGGGGGGGGGGGCAATTGGGCTCACCGTGGACGGCTCCAGAGCCTGCCATATGCGGGCTCTCCCGAGTCATCTAAAACTATTACATCAAAATATACGTGGCCTAGCTTCAAAAAATGAGGTCATTGAAATGTTATTGGTACACGAAATACCATATATTGTTTTGTGTCCGAACATAATCTCAGGGATCATGAACTCGAAAGCTGTAAGCTAAAAAGCTATGATAATGTACTGTCCGCGAGAGTAAAGAAGTCCCTTGAGCCAAAGCTATACGCAGCTATGTTTGGAGGTTATCGCGCACTATTTGCAGGCGCTAAGCATCTGAGCGCCTCGCCTCGATGTCTGTCTGTAAACAACTGTTGTAAACATAATTACTCATATCTTTGTTTTGGTAAGTGGATTATCATCATGTGGTCATGTCATTTGATTCAGTGTAGTCTCGTGTGTTCGCGTAGTGAGTTCGTTTTGTTTTGGACGGTCCTTGTAGCTATGGATTTAAGAAAACATGGTGCTACTATACATAGTGGAGAGAGGGATTTAATTAGACGGGTGATCGAGTGTTGTGACAACGAATGTAAAGACAAAAAGTTATTAGTGCCGATAGAAAAGGCAACGGAACGTGCCGCAAACTATTGTAAAGTGTCAGAAAAAACTATTAAACGAATTAGAAAAGCCGGCAAACAAACTCCGGATGAAAAACTCTGTACACCCAGGAAAAAACGCAAGAAGGCTGACCACCATAAAGTACAAATAGATAGCTTTGATAGGCGTGTATAATTGTATAATTGTAGATGTAATACGCGATTTTTACACGAACAAAAAAATTGTCCCTACATGTAAAAAACTATTATTAGAGAAAGAATAATTTTAAATGGAGCGAATGGGCACTTCGGCGTCTCTTAAAAGATATGGGGTTCAAGTGGAAGAAATGTGGTTCCAAAAGAAAATGTTTGATTGAAAGGCTTGACATTGTTAATTGGAGGTTTAAGTATTTGCGAGAGATAAGAAAGCTAAGGGAACAAAAAAGGAAAATTTTCTATCTGGACGAAACTTGGATGGACAGTAATTTAACGTTCCAGAAATGTTGGCAAAGTGTAGACGTCGATGGTGTGTTGCCTGATATGAACGCGTCAAACCGCGTGATTGTCGTAGACATTGGGTCGAACGAAGGGTTTTTGCAGGGGGGTCGGCTTATTTATAAGGGAAACAGTGCCAAAGGAGACTACCATGGCCAAATGAATTTTTCCAACTTTGAAAAATGGATTAGGGAACGTGTATTGCCAAATTTACCGTCAAATTCAGTCATAGTCATTGACAACGCTCCGTACCATGGAGAACAGGAAGACAAAGTCCCTAATAAGTCTTCAACAAAGAAAGTAATGGTTGAGTGGTTGTCAAAACACGGCAAAGACTACGAAGAAATGACAACAAGGAAAGCGGAACTTTTTGAAGCCATTGAAAGACTTAAACCACCACAAAAAGTTTACAAAATTGATAACTTGGTACGACAACAAGGCCACACCATTTCAAGACTTTTAAGACTTTTATTTTAAGACTAGTAAGTGCGTATTGTTGCCAATTTATGAATAAGCTTGTGTATGCATACTAGCAAGGGGGCATTGATTCTAAAGCATCGAAGCAAGGGAATTTTGCGAAGAAGGGAAGTGCGAGATTACAGCTGCAAAAGTAACTGCAGGTAACGAAAACAATCTTATATAGTTCGGCCGCTTAGAAAACGACCTGTGTTCTAATGCTAAACCAATGCTGGAGGAGGTCGCTTTGCGGCCGAACTATAGCTGTATATCGACCCCCTGGACAATAGCTAGCTATTGACCTCTTCCTAGAACTTATTTCCAACGGTCTAGAAAAGAATATAAAGCCTATAGATAATTGTGGTGGGTGATTTTAATGTTAACGTATCAATACTGCAACTCGACGCTCGACTTTGTTCAGATGTTTTTAAAATGGGACTTTTTTTAGGGAGTGGAGGGGAAATATTTTAATACAAATAAAACAATGAATTACTGTGATTTGGCAAAAAATCATGTTCATTTTATACCAAATTGGTCATCATTGACAGATTTTATTTGTATACATACCTGTTATAAAAAAAAAGATTTTCAATAATCCAATTTTCACTTTCTAAGACCAATAAGTTAATAATGTATTATTGTTACCAGTATTTTATCCTTATTAATGATTTATTGATTTATATTTCGCCGTTTAGAAATTACATAATAAAATGGTGCTATTCTAACATAACCTAACCTAACCAAACCTCTAGAATGTGTAAGCAAACTCCTTTTGATGTTAGAGAAGGCATGTCAGGGTGATAGGTCGTGCTTTATGTGAATTGGTGACTGCATTAAGTCCTTTGAAGGTAGGTTAGATTAGGTAAGTTAAAGTTTAGGTTATAATGTATCGAGTTGTTAGTTTATGTTGCCGGCAGACTGTTTTTGTAAAATTAAAATCCTGAGAAAAACACTTCAAATTACTTTTTAAAAAATGCTTGCATTTTTTGAAATAGTAATTTGAAGTGTTTTTTCTGGATTTTAATTTTACAAAAACAGTCTGCAGGCAACATAAACTAACAACTCGATACATTATAACCTAAACTTTACCTTCCTAATCTAACCTAACTTCAAAACACTTAATTACCTGAATTACCTCCCTCGACGTCCATGACCAGCTCTTGCTGGATAGACAGAGTCAAACTATTTACAATTAATATACATATTTAAAAATTTACATTTTGCAGTTTAGGCTTCAGGTTAGACGCATATTTCAAAAAATTCGTCCAGGGAGTACATGGGCCTTGCCAGTAGCCACTCTCTCAGTTGATTTTTAAAATCCTGGGCTCGAATGTTTTTCAAGTATTGGGGCAATCGGTTGCATTGTATTATCCTAACAGCCAACATAGGGAAACTGTTCTTTTTTTATTCAGTCTGCAGTAAGGGATATCAAGGTTGGATTTTGACCTTGTATTGTGGACATGTAGGTCTTCTCTCAATGCATAATTGGCAATGTTGGTCTTTAAGTCATTTAGGGTGATAAGGATGTACTGATTATATACTGTTTGGATGTTAAGGTTTCTGAAAAGGGGTCTACAATGTTCGTCGTAGTCAGCAGATGAAATGACTCTAACCGCCTTTTGTATCAGAAGTACATCCTTACAACCAGCTGCATGGCCCCAAACTTCCAACCCATAGCTGAGATGGCTGTGGAACAAAGCAAAGTAAACAGTCAACAAATACTGCTTTGTCAGCATGGGTTTGAGCCTCCTGGAGGAGATGTAATGCCCTCGCAAGCCTAGTGCAAACTTTTGTCGTATGATTTTCCCAGGTGAGTTTGGGGTCGATAGTGAAGCCCAATAATTTAACCTCAGGCAGGTTGCCAGGGATAAGATTTCGAGACAGACTACAGGTCATGTGTTGGGTTTTACCTTCATTTAGGCAGAGCTTGTTTACTTTGAACCAGTTCTTAGTAATCTCAAAAGACTGTTCAGTTTTGACCCTGGCCTTCTCAGGAGTACTTCCTTCTGCAAAGATGGTCGTATCGTCTGCAAAAAGCAAGACGTTACCAAGCTGCCCGAGGTCGTTCACCATCACCAAAAAAAGCACAGGGCCCAACACAGATCCCTGGGGCACGCCATGTTTAACTGGCAGTGGTTGTGAGTTTGCCCCTCTTACAGCCATTATCTGTTTTCGATTTGAGAGATAGGATTCAAAGGCATGCAGTGTTGACCCCCTAACACCATACAAATACAACTTGTCTAGCAGTTGATTGTGGGGAACGCAATCGAAAGCTTTACTTAAATCGGCTAGAGTCAGTGCAACTGTATTTCCCTCTTCAAAGGCATCGACTATTTTAGTGACAAGCTTAAGAACTGCAGTAGTGGTGGTTCTACCACTCCTAAATCCATATTGAGAGTCGCTAAACAGACAGTTTGATTCAAAGTGCTTAACAAGTTGATTCTTTAATATGGTTTCATAAACTTTTGCGAACATAGGCACTATAGAGATAGGCCGGTAACTTCCCATATCTTCAGGGTTACCCTTCTTGAAGATAGGTACGGTTTTAGAGACTTTCAATGCATCGGGAAAAACCCCATGGGTCAGTCACCAATTCACATACAGCACGACCTACCACCCTGACATGCCTAAATAAGAACTACATGTAATTAGTCCACCATCTATATCTCCATAATGTTACGAAATACGAAAACAGAGAACATTAAGTTATTTGACTACAGAATCACTTGAAATGTTATCCATCCTATCTTGTTTATTGTAATGTTAAGTATGTTTTTACGGTGATATCTTGAGAAAATATTCATCAGCGGTAAAAATAATGGTATATTTGGATTCAGGAGGTAAAAAACTATATAGTAAGATATTAAAATTTAAAATTCGTTTGGAGGCACCTATACGGAATAAATACCATTATTTTAATAAGAAAACATGTAAGTGTATAAACATAAAAAGCTAGATTGATGTATCAAACCAAACTACTTTTATTCAGTTGTACTATTCATATAGTCTATGATTGTACTCTATAATACTCCTACTCCATGGCACATGGCTCTTGATCGCTTGATACCGCGCCTGGGCCGCGCCATTTCTTCGTTTATGTTATGTTACGCTAACCCGCTAAGTCGCTAACTGTTGTTGTTGTTATTATTCTGAACCTGTTGAACGAACACTTCTGAGTTCTGACCAGTCCAAAATTCTATCGCGTTTTAAAGATTTTAATAAAATAGTGAGTAACTTAATGAGTATTAAACTTAGTCTCATCTAAAAATGTAAGAAAAACTAACGAGTCATGTATTTGGGCCTAGGCTATTTGTACCACTAGGCTTAGTGTCAGCATCTCGGCTTAGGCCTAGGCTTCCTGTAAAACCTTCCATATTCTCACTATCCGTGCAGTTTATTGTAGCCAACATATTTAAACAACTCTTAGGAATTGTAGCCTTTCCGTAAGTTAATTGTAGTTTGTTAGGCTTAGCCTTAGTTTAACATGGTCTAGGTCCTCATAGCCTTAGGCATGATTAGGTCCTCCTAATAGGCATAGGCCCAACACCAAGATGGCCAAACTATGATGGTATTAATATGTTAGTTAACGCATAGGCCAACCATCATGAGATATTAGACACAACAGTTCAAAAAGGGCACTGGTTTCAAAGCTTGACACAATCGAGTTACAAGGCTAACTAGGCCTATCATATTGTGCCTAGGCTAGTTTGGGTCTTCTACATGAATTTGTAGTTTAACGAGGCATACTAGACCTATCTCCCTAATAACTTAGTCTGTAGCTTGTTAACATGTTTTGTGAGTACGGTAACTTATGACTCACTTTTGGCCAATGGCATTATAGGATAGGTTTCTGTGTGTCTAACTTGCTTTTGGCCAATAACGTGGAATTTTCGTGTCTGACTCGCGATTAGCCAATTAAGTTTTAGTTTTGCGAGTCCAGTGGCAGGTTTCTCAAGTTGAAAACTAAGTGATTTGAGTTCATTCTTATCTTGAGTGTACTCAACTCATTATTTTGACTCTTCACATCTTGATTACTAATAGGCTCTAGCCAGTAGGCTAGATGTTTTCATTACTTCTGATTAAACTTAGGCCTAGGGTATTTATTCCGTATAGGTGCCTCCAAAAAAATTTTTAATTTTGATATCTTACTTACTTTATACTTAGTTTTTTACCTCCTGAATCCAAATATAGGTACCCAATTATTTTTCACCGCTGATAAATATTTCTCAAGATATCGCCGTAGAAACATTACAATAAACAAGATAGGATGTATAACATTTCAAGTGATTCTGTAGTCAAATAACTTAATGTTCTCTAGCATATAATAGGAATTTCGTCACATTATGGAGATATAGATGCTTGCATTTTGGAATAGTAATTTGAAGTGTTTTTTCTGGATTTTAATTTTACAAAACACAGAGGATACGCGTCCGGTAACCAGACGTGGATTAGGCGTCCGGTAGTGACGTCACCGGGTTGTGGGGTCCCGGAACGCCATTACCACAACGATACGATGTTCGCCCAGCGTTGTTCGTGGTGTAGTAAATAGAGTGCTCGGCTGATATCCAAGAGGTCCCTGGTTCGAAACCCAACGGTTTCTTTAACTTTTTGTCACAGATTTTGCTTTGAATGTAATTTCTTCTTAACTGTAGGCCTACATCTTTTGTTAGAATTTTTGGCATTTATAATTTTATATTATGAAGAGAATTTAACCTTCATTTGATTTTTTTCATTATCAGCAAGTTTGGTTGGTTAGGTTAGGTTATGACAGTAACTGCCGGACGCCTAATCCACGTCCTGTTACCGGACGCGTATCCTCTGCGTCACAGAAAACATACTACTATAACCCAGAATGCCAACCGCATGGTAAAAAGCATTAAGTGTTTTGAGAGAGATTTGCCTGTCAATCGTAGGCAGCGCCACCAGCGTTGCCTACGATTGACAGGCAAAGCTCTCTCAAAACACTTAATGCTTTTTACCACGCGGTTGGCATTCTGGGTTATAGTAATATGTTTTCTGTGTCTGTGTTAACAAAAACAGTCTGCAGGCGACATAAACTAACAACATGATACATTATAACCTAAACTTTAACTTACCTAATCTAACCTACCTTCAAAGGACTTAATGCAGTCACCAATTCACATAAAGCACGACCTATCACCCTGACATGCGCCTTTTCTGACATCAAAAGGAGTTTGCTTACACATTGTAGAGGTTTGGTTAGGTTAGGTTATGTTAGAATAGCACCATTTTATTATGAAATTTCTAAACGGCGAAATACCAAATCAATAAATCATTAATAAGGATAAAATACTGGCAACAATAATACATTATTAACTTATTTGTCTTAGAAAGTGAAAAGTGTTACTTAATCAGGTGATTTTCATATTGCAGAATCAGAGTTGGCTAGCCTAATTAAGGTTGTCACTTCCATTTGCTTGACTATGATTGAAAACAATCAGCTGTTGGTTTACTTATCCCATAGTTCATTCCACTTGTAAATGTCATTCATCCTACCTTGTTTATTGTAATGTTGTATATTATACGGCAATATCTTGAGAAATATTCATCAGCTGTGAAAAATAATGGTATATTTGGATTCAGGAGGTAAAAAAACTATAAAATATCAAAATTCAAAATTCGTTTGGAGGCACCTATACGGAATAATTATCAGGCCTAGAGTTGGCGGTGTTATCAATTACTGTAGATCAAGTCCATTGGTAGTTAAAATAATGGTAGGCCTAGGCCTACTCTTGAACCCGGGACCTCAAGGACCAAAGTCCAGTGCTCTATCACTAGACCTAGGCAAACTTCAGCTAAGCCTATTAACCTAAAATAACAGAAAACCTACAATTCCTACTTAAAAGAGTTTACTGAATATGTTGGCCACAATAAAACATAATCTGCACTCATAGAGAGAAAGTAAGGGTGATAGTGGAAGCCTGTGTCGATGTCGACACTAAGTTATGCCTAGGCTAAAAATAAATGCATGAAATATTTAGTTTTCTTTATTTGGGCTACCATTCTACTAAGCAAATTTTCCCTTGAGGGAATAGGTCCTAACTACCCAAGAACTAAACCGAGGACCAACCTTTTGGTTTTGGTGTTCCTAGGGGCCAAAAACACCATCCATTCATATTTATCTATGCCATAAGTTAAATTTATGGCTTCACTGTACTTTATGTCCTACACACATTCAAATGAAAATATCGATCGATATATCGATTGCTCGATATATTGTTTTGTTAGTTAGGTAAGGTTAACCTAACCTAACTAACCAAATGATATAACGAATGAAACAATTGAATAATTGATATTATCATTCGGTTGTTTGTAGGACGTAAAGAAAAGTGCAGCAAAATTTAATCTTCAAAAATATGTAAGTAAGCTAACACAATAGGCCTAATTCAACTAGGCCTGGATATCATCCAATTTATATGAAATTCCAAACACGAGTTTGCAAAACAGCATTATCAAACTATAGGCTAGGAGCGGGATTTTTGGGGCAAAGGTAACTTAAGCATAAACTTTTTTGCACACATTTTTTATCAAAACATTATGTAGATCTTAAAAAAGGAGCATATAAAGTAAGTTTACCCTAGCTTATTTTGAACAGTTGCTTTAGCTTATGCTTTTTTGCTTTTTATGCTAGCATGTTTGTTTTTTTTTCATTATTTTAATTTAGTTAAAGTTGTGCAGGTTTTATTAATGCTTATGACTAAGCCTATTACATTGCTTGTATTGAATGGCCAAATAAGTGATTTGATAAGGGTATACACAAATGGTTATGTACCGTAGTAGTGAATGAAAAAAAAACTGACTGTGTTTTCTGGTTTCAGGTGAGAAAAACTGAGACGGGATTCCATATTATTCTTACATACAGAGAATTAAGTAAACTTTTGTCCTTGTACATGTAAGTTAGTTTGTTTTTGTACACCGGTAGCTTATTTTTTCCTATTTATCTTTTTCATACTATCTTAGCCTATACTTGGTATGCCTTTGTGTAGTGCTAACAGGCTGCTTTTTACTTTACAAAAGAAGGCGGTGAGGTTAATTTGTAGTGTGAATAGAAGAACACATTGTAAGCCCCTTTTCGTGAGTCTTAACATTCTCTCATTTCCATCCTTGTATGTTTTGGCAAGTTTGTTGTATGTAAAAGAAAACATTTCTCACTTTGAAAAGATATCTGATGTTCACAACTATTGTACTAGATCTAAAGATAATCTGTCTACACTAAGGCATAAGTATACAGCCACTCAAAATAGTTTTGAGTACCAAGGTGTTAAAATGTACAATTTCTTGCCTGCATCCATCAAAAACCTGTGTGTTTCAAAATTTAAACATGTTTTAAAAACTACTCTAACCCAGGCTTGCCTGTATAAACATGAAGAGTACTTTGGTTTAGAGTTTTAGTTTTAGTTGCCATCTTGATTGTTTTCTTTTTCTTTTGACGATTGTCATGAACTTTGTACTCAGTTTTAACGACAATAAAGCATTTCATTTCATTTCATTTCATTTCATTTCATTTCATTTCATTAGTGTGTTTGTACGTAGGTTGCATGTTAGTAAGCTGGGTACTGGTAAATTATGGTTTAGCAAATTTATCTGTTTCATACTAACGTAACATATTAACATTTTTTACTGAAAAACACACTCCTGTTAACCTACCCTGTAGCCTGTAGTTAACCTAAGTAGGCCTACTCTTAAATCTAATGTTTTTAAAAGCGAATAAATTACACGTTTATAGAAATGTTTTAGTGCCAATGGGTCAAATGGAAATTTACTGAGTCAGAAGCAGGATATTTAAAGCTTTGTCTAGGCCTAGTAATTTTAATTGTTAAGTTAGTGGACTATTTAAAGTTTGTAACTTAAACAAGAACAATTGGTTCTTGCGGGGACTGTGTCTAAAGTTAGTTACAAAATGGATTATTAAATGTGATTATTATTTTGATTTTATATAATCCTACTAAAGAGTGTTGTACTCAGAAAACATCTTTGGTGTACGTAGGCTAATCAAAATCACTGACCTAGTAGGTACAGTAATACTCCTCATATCCGGCCTCTGTTTTAACTGTCCTTGGTTTATCTATCCACTTCTCGAAAGGCAAAACCAAAATATATAGGCCTACCCTTGTAGCACTATTCTCCGCGACTGGAGCTTTGTCACGGTTTATCTGTTTGTTTACATTTTACTGTCACCATTCAGTTGAGCTAGTATTTAAGCTTACCAACCTCTAAACAGATGTTTGATTATTTTCAGTGTGCTTCGTTTTAAGTACCTACAGTAATTGTTTTGTTTTTCAAGTAATGTTTATTATGTTGCAGTGTCTATTATGTAGGCCTGCAGCATTGTACAATGTGTCGTGAAAATGATTGTATGGAAACAAAAACGTAACGTGGTGATTGAACAAAAATGTTCTTTCTATTTTTTAATTTTCATTAAAAAAACAATCTCTATAGTAGTTTACGCAACGATTGCGTAAAGATAGTGTTAACGACACGAGTAGAAAATTTAAGGTACAACCCTTGGCGAGTGCCTTAAAAACTTCTACGAGTGTCGTTAACATTATTTACGCGAGTTGCGTATACTACTTTACCTACGACATTGTTTTAATTACTGAAAATCACTGCTCATAACTTCTAAAAGGGGTTATGTTTTCGTTTATAACCTCTTATTGTATCAAACACTAATTGCACCAATCAACAATTAAATTGGCCTGAACAGCTGATTAGTTGAATTTCGAATCATTACAATTTTACTTCTCCTCTCCCAATCCTTGAACCTCATTGGTCTGTTACCCGTGTTGTTATGAGTAAAACTATGCTGTTATGAAAGTAAACAATGATGTTATGAGATACTTTTCAATTCTAATAACTGTAATGAAACGGCTACTTTAATAAACGGTCGTAGGTAAAAGAGTTTTACAACATTATTTGAACTACCTACATTCAGTACTTACATATTATTATTATTCGGTATCAATTATTCATTTTATAATAGGTGGGATATTCCGGCCTAATCATTATCCAGCTCAGTCCTATAGTGGCTGGATAAGAGGGGTTCTACTGTATCTCTCGGTTCTGTATTCTCAGTCATAAAACTCATTATAACTCATCATAAAACTCATGGTGTTGGCACCATTGCAAAGCACAAACCTTATTTATTATACACTATAGTAAACTAATAATGTAAGAATTTTGTGAAAGATAACTCATGAATACCTCTGTGGCAGCAAACCTGCAGACCTAGCAAATTTACTTTAGCCTAACAATAAAAAATAGGTTTTTGCCATTTTTATCGTCAAAACTTAACATTTTAAATTTCTTTATAATCCATTTTGTAGCTTAAAAAGCTTAAAAACAAATAGGCTAGATAATTTATTATACAGTGTTGTTTTGAGTAGGCCGAATAGTAACAAATAAAATTCCAAAAACTTATTATTATTTTTATTAATAAGCTCATTTAGTTTATTGATTTATTTATTTAGTTTACTTGTTTATGCATATAATTTGTCAAATTTGGACAAAACTATTCATTTTATATTGGTAATAAGCCATTAAAATTTCACTAAAACACTTTCTTACCTTCCCTGTTGCAGACTTAAAACTATAATTGAAGTTCTTCTTCAAAATTTACCCTAAATAGGCTACATTTGAATTATGATAAACGCCAGCAGAGCATTGGACGGTGGCTGGAAGATAAAAACACCTTACCTTCAACTCTAAAACATTCCAATATGTCAAATAACGTTAGGCGTACTTCTTTTTCACATATATGCATAGAGGGTGACAGCCACGCTCGCCACATTGCCGGACTAATGAAAACATTTATGGTACACACCACTAAAGTGGTAGGAATGTGTAAGCCCGGGGCGAAGTTACTAGATGTAACATCTGGATCAGCACCACCTCCTGGAAGCTGCTGCATCCTCATAGCTGGCACTAATGATGTAGCGGCAAGAGAACAGGACAACATATTTAGGTATATGGAGCAGCAACTAGCTAGTCGTCTCAAGACCGCAACCACAGTTATTGTGGCCACGCTCCCCCACCGTCATGACCTTTCCAAAAATCACTCTGTGAACAAGCAAACGAAGAAGGTCAACATATTTCTAGAAGAACTATGTGAACAGTGTTCAAGAGTAACACTGTTCGACTTCAATAAAATAAGAAGAAGTTATTTCACCCGGCATGGAATGCACCTTTCCATGTCGGGGAAGACTTTCCTCGCAAGACTGCTGGTTGATGCAGTAATAAAAGCAGACAGTGCTGTTCCTGTATTAAAGTGAGTATCAGCATCAGAGTAATCTTATTTACAACCGTTGATATTACAAATAGTTTCAAATTGCAGTTGCATAAAAATAATAATTTTGTTGGATTAAAATTTGGAGTCAGCTGTGGGTAAGATTTTCATAGTAAAATTCTTTGAGGGAGTAAAACAGGTGGTTCAGGAGCCATGCTTTCAGTGCCGATCGCAGCAAGTTCCCTTTCTTGGTACGTGCATCCCTTGAAGCAGTGAATTGTGGAGTTTTCTGTTGATGTTTGGATGGTTTAGTTTCAGACAGATTTGGGTGGTGAGCTGGCAGGATGTACAGTTTACCATTTCTAAGGTTTGTGATGGTGAATACCCTTGTTCCTTTGCAGATCCTTTCTATCCATGTGTCTCTAGGGTATACAGAGAGACTGTTTACATTATTTTCCTTGCTCTGAAAGCATTTCTGCAACCATCCAGGTGGCCAGCCAGGATCCTGATACGTTTCTTTTGTAATGTCAGAATTCTTTTGAGGCTGACTTTCGTTGTACTGCCTCTATACAGAAAGGCCATATTGTACTTGGAATTCACAATGAGGAATAGGCTTTTTGCTGTTTCTAGGTTACTAGGAGATTTTATTTGTTTTATGACGGTAGTATTTAGTTTTTTACACAGGATGTCTATGTGTGCGGTCCAGGTGATGTTTTCATCCATAGTGATGCCTAAAAACTTGACTTGTGTCTCCGTTTTCACTTCTGGGATGATGCAAACTTTGGACGCCCTTCTTCCAAGTACTATCTAGCTGGTTTTGCTTGTGTTTAAAACTAGGTTGTTTCTGTTGCAATGTTGGTATGCCTTATTGAGGCCAATCTAAGATAATACCGCCAGGTCGTTTGTCCATTTAGTAGGAGTTGTGTCACCACCATACATAAGAGCTTATTAGAATTCTCCCATATAGTCAGGCAGGTAATTTACAAACAAGATGAAGGGTAGGGGTCCTAAGACCGATCCTTTAGGCATGCCTTTATGAACTAGGAGGGACGTTGATTGTATTTTTTCTGTGATTCCTTCCAGGTGATAACAGTAACAACATGAAAAGTTATATGTGATTGCTCACATAATCGTGATGTTTAGGTGGGTGAACAACACACTTAGGCTGCTTTAGGGTTCAATACAGGCTCTCTTTAGCCTTCTTGCTCTATATGTAGAATAAGTTTGGATACTAGGTACTAAGTTTGGTAGGTTAGGTTAGGTTAGCCTAAAGTGCGTTCTTACCGAACATTTATAATTTTAAAAGCAGGGAGCAGGAGCGTCTGCAGCGAGGGTTGCCAACTTGGCCAACCTACCTACGCGCACGTTGGAGTCGGTTAAATGTTATTTGTTTCATGTGAACTAGAGAGTTACACTTTGGTAAAACTGTGTCCCCCACTCCGTTCGCTTGTACAATTTGTCAAAATTTACACACTGGAGCGGGTATTTGTTTATATTATAGCGATGCCGCTCCTCGTGCATGAACACAGCCTAAGTAGTCCTGTTGTGATTTATGGGGTAAAAAATGAATAGGCCAAGGTTGATGAAAAATTACTTCAAATCCATTGTTTTTAGGGACATATTAATTGGGTTTCAGTTGAAGTGGTCCATGAGCTCACCCACCTGGGTGAAACCAACATCACGGTCAGCCATTGACAACATGAAGGCCCTATTTCCTACCTGCCGAATACCACTGCAATTTCACACTGCGACATTCGGCATTTATTCAATACTCAGGATTTGCTTCTTCACTTCTTCAACAAAACTCACTAACATTCACACGTAAACCGGAAATTTGCTTTGAACTTAGTTTCATCATCTAATGTCTGGTTATTAGCTCATTGAATACACTTTCCTCTCCCAAGGAGTAAATTTATTTCTTGTTTTTTGGTGTAAGGAGCATTTACTTTTCGATGAGGAATTCAGTCTGCCATCTCCATTGCCATATAAGCTCTTCGCACTCAGTTCGCTCTTATTGTAGATAATGTTCCACTCCACCTCTCATGATCTATCAGATGTAGCAGAGACATCTGTCCAAAAAAGTAATCCTGCTCCGCAGAGAAATAGAATAAGAAGATTGGGCTATACATATAAAATAGATTGCCTTGAGGAAATTCATTCAACTCTTGTCTCGATTTCCGTCTAGATGCATGCTGCCCTTAAAAGAATTTAAGATACTATAAGCTGGAATCACGGACCAGGATCACCCGTGGTTTCAAGGGAAAGACTAAAAGTCTACTAGGATCAGTAGAAAAAACTTACTTACAGTATAGAATTTTGGAACTTTTACAATTCATAGTATAACAAACACCGATTAAGGACAGCAAAAATCTATGAAGTAACCAAAATACTGGACACATACTTTCAAAATAGGCTAGGTCGATAATAAATTAAAAAAAAAAACTCATTTCAAAAGCCACAACCAATTCAACTGTAGGTGGGTAGAAATATTTTTCGGGAGCCTGTAGAGATGGCGAATGGGCTAAATGACTTGTCTGCAAAAACTGGTGAAACTGGCCTTATATCCCTACCTCAAATTGCTGCTGAGCAGATAAAACATGGTGTAATCCATGTATCAAACTGACATTCGACTAAAGCAGAGGTGCAGGTGACATGATATTCAGAGACAGCACCGTACTGAATGTATACCGACTTGTAGCCATGATAAAATTTTCCATGATACAGTCGTTGAGGTCAGGGTTTCCAAATTTCTGGAAATGCTCATAGATAAAGAGCTAACTTAGTTGGAACACATTGATAATGTTCGTAAGAAGATGTCATCAGTAATTTATTCGCTGAGACACCTCTAAAACACTCTCCCCCCGTGCTATTGCTAAAGGCATATACCAGTGTAATACATCTGTTATACGGGGTGTATATAAAGTCCCGCACGGTCTTAATTTTCCAAACGATAACAGATTTGGTAAATCAAAACGGCACCAAAAATCTACTTTTTGAAGGAACTGTCAGTTTTCTATTGTATCATGGGGACGTCCCGCAAGGAGTCAGAAGGAAATCTCATATAGGAGCATATAGGTTGATATGTACATTGAATTAAAGGGCGTTATTAGCAGAAAACAATGCTGCAAATTTGAACTCAGACAACCGAGTCAAAAAATGGTAGTCGTTCAAAGATATCTTGAATCGGCCATTTTTAATCTTTGAATGGCTGGTAATTTTTGTAATTTTTTTGCTGGTAATTTGATGAGCATATCAACCTATGCTTACGTTTGCGATTTTCTTCTGATTCCTAGCGGCATTGACTATATAACCACAACTTGTGGTTATATAGTCAATGCTAGCGGCTACCCCCCTGAGGGAGTACATTGATTTGCAATTTCAAATTATACATTATCTCTCGTTCATGTTGATCCTGTTCTTGTGTTTGTCTTGGTCAGAGTCTACTTGTTACTATTGACAAGTATGTACTATTTATTAGTATTGTTATTATGTCGTGTTTATTATGTATCGTATGCATCTTGTATCTCATTTCAGTTGCATGTCTTTGCTTGTTAACCACCTGTACTTTTTCTTGCAATGCTAGCTTCTTTCTTTTTTTTTTGGTTTGTTAAGAGTCCGATTTTTACTCACATTGTGTGGCACTATTTATTGATATTATTGCTATGTCTTGCTATTATGATTTGTATGCATCTTGTTTCTCTTTCAGTATTATTATTATGCCTTTTGCACGTTGCATGTTACCTGTATATCCTCGTGCATATCTTCTTGTAACGCTAGCTTTTTTTGTTCAGAGTCCACCTGTTACTTATTTGTGTACGTTCTATTTAGTATTACTATTCTTATGCATCTTGTGTTCACCTATTGTTTGTTTTGTTGTATTGTGTTTTGTTGTTTGTTTGTCTATTGTTGTATTGTTGTTGTATTATTTGGTATTTATTATTGCTTGTTATCTCCCATATGTAATGGTATGGTACAATGGCTTCTGCCGTGAATAAACAAATTGAATTGAATTGAAGTGTTCTACTCAGTAAACGAGTTAATGGACCACACATAGTAAGGAACATGTGGGCTTGGGAGGGTTTCATATCTTAACTTGTATCATAACCATGTTTCTTTCATTCTTTTTTATTAATTTTACTATTAAACTATAGTATTATCTAATGTAGGCAATGTGTTTATTTTGTATACAATGTCAATAGATTATTATTACCAAACCTTTTTTTAATAGGGAATAAATCTGACAAGGTTAAAGAAAATATTTGAGTGAAAATCAAATTGGGGGAAATGAAATTCGCTAACTGTAGTCTACAGGTTTGTGGCGGCAGGAAATTATATCTACTACAATTATTTTACTGTAGGAAAGTATGAAAAATGTTTTATCAATGAATACAAACCCTTTAAGAAACGCAATGCCTTTGTAAAAAATTCAGTCTGGAAATATTTGAATTTTCGATAGTTCCTGCCGCGGCTGCTAGGTAGACTAACTATCGCGAGCGCGCGGCCAATTCAGCTGACTGAGTGAGACAAAGAATTGGCTTAGAGAGAGATAGAAATAGAGTAGAGTGGCGGTCGCGCGAAGCTTATTTCGGCAGCGGAATTCCAGTCTGACTATTCTCCATAAGTAGCTTCCTAAGGGCTTCTAAAGGGTTTGTATTTATTGGTTTTATCTAGGCTAGAATTAAGTTTAAAAACACATGTTTGTTAAACTTATCAAATAAAGGTTTTCAGCAAAACCATGGCAGAGAAAGACGATGCGAGTGGCAGTTCTGTTGCGATGGCATCAACAAGTTCTCTGATACAAGTTATCAGGTTGGTAGTGTGAATTTATATTTCTTAGTAAATTTATGGTCCTACTTATATCACCTGCTACTTTTTTGTGTGCAAAAGTCAATAATTTGTAGGTTTGATTTGACCTTGAAGTCTACATTGATGCTTGAATGAATTTAATAATGGTAAATGATTGACCTTTTGCAATAAGCAATTTATCACTGTCAAAGTAGAGAGTTTTGCTACTGTTTTATAAAAAAATAAACATAAAATTATTTGGGTAATTTTATTTCAGAACTTTGTCGGAACAGTTCCCAAACAAATTTCCGACCCCCTCTCACAATGAAACCGTCGAAATTGGAGATAATATCATTGGTCAAGGGACCTTTGGAAAAGTTTTCATTGGGATACTATCAACCTCCGAGGAGAAGGCAGATGTAACGTACCTCGCTGTGAAAAAAATTGATCTCGATCTGCTAAATGAAAAACAATATAATTTATTGAAGGTGAGTATTTAACTTAGCCTTGGGTAGTATATAACTATATATATATAATCCCTAACTATATATCCCTGGAGCAGGTTACTTTTGTAGTTTATTTCTAAATTTTTTAGACACTAAACTACCAGAGATAATGGAATCAGCTTTGGCACAACTTAGACGTCAATGAATTAAAGAGTATTTTTCTGGAATAGCTTTAAGCCTCTATCTATTTTTATACCTTTTACATTTTAACGAAAACGATACTTGAATTAATAGTTTGTGTTAAGCTAAGGTATTCTTTAGGTGATTTAAAATTACAAATTTGGCTACCAACACACATTCTTCCTGATAGTCAAGTTTTCCTAGGAGTTTTTAGAAATTTATTTTTTACTTTATAAACGACTTGCTAGTGCTACCTCAGCAATGCTTAACAGTGACATACAGTAATTATTTTTAACATGACATAACTTTGACCTTACTTGCATTAAACAGCTATTTGTGTTGTGTTTGCCGTGCAGCCTGCTTCAATTTGTCTTGATTTTAAGTATGGGGGTCTAGCGTTTATTGAACTGTTTCTTTCTCTTTTTAGCCTAAATGTTAATGTTATGTGTTGAAGTGTGTTTATTGATGAAAACGTCTGACTATCAATTTAATGTTTTTGACATTAAGTCTTATGACCGAAAACTAGTTATCTATAATCATAAGATTAGTTACATAAGCCTGAAGACAAACAAGGTGACCTATCATACGAGATCTTGGGTTTCAATTTGTATTGCAAACATTCAGTATCACCTGAAAAATTATGTTTATAGGTTTGTCATTTAACATTCATTTGATCTTTAAATGGGGTGAGTCGGCAGCGCCACGGAATTCAAGCCCAGGGCAGCAATGTCATTGGTTCGGATCCAGTCCCTGCCACTCTTTATATCAGTAACGTTCACCATTCTACTGTACCGTCTCACCCTTTGCTTTGCTGGATACGTTCCTTGCACGGGCCTCTGTGGCCCATGTGGTGGCCACCAACCTTTATTAAAAACAAGCCTGCATATAATGTGTTGATGTTTGTACATTTCTAGAAAGAAACTCTCAACATGCGTGATGTGAGGCATCCCAAACTGGTGTCGTTGCTGCATTGTTTTGTCAGTGACATGTGTTGTCTCATGGTGACTCCTTTGATGAACTACATGAGTTGTGACCATATTATTGCAACTAACTACCCCAATGGACTATCAGAGGGCGCCATAGGCATGATATTGAAACACCTACTACAAGGCTTGAGCTACCTGCATTCAAAAAACTACATCCACAGGTGGGTAACCTGCAAGTTTCTCATGTGTTCACACTGTTATGTTTTTATGTAATGCGTACTGTACCTCTCTTTGCTTCATGTGAGTAATTATTAGTCACTATTAGCAATCAATTTGAAAATGGTTGTTCTTGGTGCTCAAGCACTTGATCTTTTTTAGCTGTTAGTATTTTAACCTAGTCAAAATCAAATCAAATCAATTTATTGTTGTAGACATTTCACAATGCTTTAACAATCGTCATAAAATACATAATGCTGTTATTAATACAGTAAATGAATACTTACATGTAATCAGTCAATATAATAAGTTCTAGTATTAAAAATATATATATATACATATATAAATACAGACACAATTAAATAGAAATATTTTGACATGTAAAAAAATCCTCCACTGTATATGGGCATTTTTGTATTAAATATGTTTTCAATTTTGATTTGAAAGTTTTCAAGGACAACTCCCGAGACTCCACTGATAAATTATGAAACAATTTAGCTGCCATGTATTGAATGTTTGTTTGACTCTTTGAGTATTTACAAAGCACTGTTTGTAAGTTGTTTTTAAATCTGGTTTCATAATTATGTTTATTTGCATTTTCTGAGAACATTTCTAAATTATTTTTTAAATACAACAGAACTTGAAGAATATATATTGCAGGCAAAGTTAAAATTTTGAAATGTTTAAATATAGGTTTACAGTGAGTTCTAGAGCGTACACCACTTACAAGCCTTATCACTCTTTTTTGCAATTTAAATAACTTTTTGGTATATGATTGGAACCCCCACACCAATATTCTGTAGCTCAATAAACTATGTATCTGTGCATAATACACTGTTATCAAAACATCTTGTGTTACACAACCTTTTAATCTTCTTAAGCAGTATAGACATTTTGGTTGAGGTTATGTCAATGTGATCCTTCCAATCTAGTTTTGTACTTAGATTACTTCCAAGAAATTTTAAAGGTTTTACCTCATTTAATAGGGGCTGCCTATTTGAGAAACAAATTTCTAAATCTTGCAATTTATTTAGATTTAGGCATAATCTATTTGCATTACACCATTGATGAATCAGATCCGTAGCATTTTGCAGGATGTGATTCATTTGATCTCTAGATTCAGAACAAATATTCAAGCCTAGATCATCAGCATAAAGAAAACAATTAATGTTTTCACCTATCAAATTGTATGGCAGATCATTGATATAGATATTAAATAGCAGTGGCCCTAAAGACGATCCCTGAGGAACACCAATGTCTATATTTTTTCCAAGAGATAACTCATTTTTTGAAATTAACAAATTGTTTTCTATTTTTTAAATACAAATTGATAAGTTTAATTGAATTGTCTTGAAAACCATAAAATTTTAATTTGTGTATTAATATGTTGTGATTAACAGTATCAAATGCTTTTGTCAAAAGAGCGAAAGCAAACTAATCTTTGTTCTCTATATTTTTAACCACATCTATAACTAAACTAACAACAGCATTATTTGTGCTCTTCCCAGAGCAAAACCCAAACTGCCTATCAGTAAACATGTTATTACTTTCAAAGTATTCATACACCTGGTTATAGATTAGTAATTCAAACAACTTTGATATGGTTGGTACAATTGATATTGGTCTGAAGCTTTCATAACTATCATTATTTTTCTTGGGAACTGGAACCACTTCAATTTTTTTAAGTACTGTTGGGTATACACCCTTTTCTATCATCCTATTAAATATTTTGGTCAATACTTCACAAATACTAAAAGAAGTGTGTTTAAGAATAATTGAATTCAATCCATAGATATCCAAACATTTACTTGTACGTAAGTTATTAATAGTTTTAAAAACTTCTTCAACCGACACGTAAATCTAAACTCAAAAATATGCTGTCTCATATCTACTTTTCCAAGAAAAAAAGTGAAATCAGGTTCATGATGATCCGTATGTTTTTTGCAATTTTCTTGACACTTGATATAAAAAACGTATTGAATCTCTCAGCTGTAAGTTCTGAAATTCCTGAGGACATTCTCGAATGGTTGGATAGTTTTTTTAACAAGCGACCACACAGCCTTTGTTTTATTTTTACTTTTGGATATTAAACTATTGTTGAATTCAAGTCAGGGATCAGAATCACATACGATATGACCACTGACCAGTGTTTTATGTTGTTTACGGCATCATGGTTATCGCTATACTATCCTTACACTACTAATAGTTAATTTGCATGATATTGTTTTTAATTTACAGAGGAATAAAGGCGAGCCACATTTTAGTCAACATAGAAGGCCACGTGAAGCTCTGTGGCTTCAGACACATGATTAAACTTCCTCCTGGGCAGAAGGAAATAACAGACCCAAATGCTCTAGTTGACATGAGCAAACATCTCAACTGGCTTGCTCCTGAGATGTTACAACAGGTTAGTAGAGATGTTTTTAACCAAGTCTTTTAAGGTTTGAATCCGACAATCAGTCCATTGAAATTTATGTTTGTTTAAAAATTGTTGTTTTAAATTGATTTAAATGTGTAAAAGAATAAATCAATCTCAGTTTAAAGTTTCCAGAAAGCTTCAAAATTTTCAATTATACAGTGGAACCTCGCTAATCCGACCTCCGATGGTCCGACTCCTCGCTTGGTCCGACCGTGCCGCCGACACAATATGCTTCCGCTTACATAACCTCATTGTCCAAGACTATTCATTTACCTCAATTACTTGACAATTTTTTAAATTTGTTTTTAGTCTAATATATTGAAATTAATAGTATATTTAACTATTTCTGCTCATTATTTATATGCAGTAGACTCCCACATTATTATTTTTGTAAAACCACAATTCATTTGAAAAAAATAAAATGGAATCAAAACAAAGAAATGTCAAAAAACTTCAAGGTCAAGCTATCCGTTTGCACTGACATCCGTCTGTTCCTTAGGCCTACACATGACACTTCTAGTAGTAAGTTGTCAATTCTTTGTGATCGTATTTTAGTGTGAGTAGCTTGGCAGTTGTATTGGGGTGGTGTGTCTGTGTCGAGACAGGTATTGATAGGTCTTGAGCCTGACATCCGGGTAGCCACTAACTGCTGTCAGGAAAACAAGTCAAGATGACTCTTTTGTAAGTATTTTTTTTGTGCAAGGGAATATGTGCAAATTCAGGTGACAGTTGTGTTTGATGATTAGAAATGTTTTGAGTAAATCGCTTAATTTTCCAATTGCCTATTTCTTGTAAAAACATAAATACTCTTTCAAATATTTCTTATTATACAAATGGATAGTATTTCCCTTCCCCCTTATTTTTGAATATGACAATTCAATAAGGCTAACTGAATGTTAGAAGTTAGTACGGTTATTAAAATCCTTATGTTGTAACTGTATTTGCAATTTGATTTCTAGAACAGAGAAGGGTTCGGTTTGAAATCAGATGTCTACAGTATTGGCATGACCGTACTAGAGCTGGGAAACGGCGTAGTGCCCCATTCAGATGTATCCCCCCCGGGGATTTTGGTGAGAGTGTTAAATGAACCACCGCCAAGGTTGTGGGATAGGAATTTCCTGCCCTCTAGTGAGACAAAAATGACTCCAGAAACTCAAAAACAAGGTAATGTAATTCTATTTCTGCAATGCTTTGTTCTAAAATGATTCACCAAATAACACTCATACTGAACAAGAACCAGTGTTTCCCAATCATTGTAAATTAGGAGTTTCCTCCTGAAAACTCAATTAATCGTTCAGTTGTATTGTTATTATAAAGGGTGTTCAAAAAGGGTAGGGACATAATTCACGTAGTTATTCCTTGGGTAAAAATAAAGAGAAAATCAGGAACAACATTTTTTTTCAAAATCCCTTTGTTAACCAGGTATCCACTAATTTAATTTGTACATGTACATTTTTATTATTGGATTGTTCCAACCGCATTGTTAAGGTAGAAGCGACCCATGTAAGAAAAGATATTATCTTTGTACAATTCTAAATTTTAAAATGGCGATCATTTAAAATTTTAAAACTAAAATTACTGATGGCTGATTCTATGAAAGAATGTTAAGTACACTTTTATTTAGCATATACAATTCCCTATTCACGCACACCAAGTTTAAAAAGATTGAATAAGAAATAACTGAAATAGCCTTTCAAGACCTGACTAGCCCATTCAACTTCATTTTACGACCAAAATCGAGATACTTTAGTTATTCTTTATTCAATTTTTTAATAAAAATTTTCTAATTTGAACTATATAATTTTTTTCTCACAAAGAGAGACTTGGTATTTAGTTCAATAGCATAGCCTTTAGAATCCAATAAAAAATGGCTGATTTGGATTGTTTCAGTAAAAAAATCATAAACATATGGCTCTTCAACTTAAATAGATAAAAGCAATAATGTCAAAAAATGTAGTATAACTCATTTTTTAACCATTTCTTGCTTTTATTCCCTTACTTTTTTCAATTCCCTACATAAACATTTTAAATTTATGTAGCTGTTTATGTATTTATGTATTTGTACGGTTGTATGGTAATTGTGTATTTTGAGTGGTAATTATATCTACAATAGTCGATGTTTTACAGCTATTTACGTAAAACACTGTCTCATCACTACTGTCGTTGTCCGATAGGCCTACGCCGCAAAATTCGCTGTCACTTTCACTGTCATTTTCGCACAAAAGTCTGTCAATCTTACTCGAGAATATGCGATCGAAGTAGTTTGTATGGCCCCCCATTTATAAAACAAAGAATAAATCTGTTACTAAGTTATAATGACTTATCATCACTGAAAGTAGGAACACAAACGTCTGACCATCTTGAACGTAAAGAATCACATTACATCTGTTGCACCATATTGGCAACCGTACAAATGTAAATAATATCCCTTGTCAATGTCTAATATTACAGAGAGAATAAAAAAATATTCTATTGTAAAACTGTAGATTTATAAGAAATAAAACACAACAGCTGTTTGAATACTTTTTGTTACTTGTTTTCTACTTACTACTTTTAGTTTATTCTTAACCCTCCAACTGTCAGCGCGACTATAATAGTCGCGGTAGGTGGTTTCTGTAGTGGCGTCACAAAACTGCCAGACATGGTACATGGTTATTAAAAAAAAAATTATAACAAGTGATATTTTTTGTCTACAAAGTGTGACGCTCGCGTCACAGCGAAGACGCGTCACGGTAAATCAGCTGATCGCTGGAGAACTTGGGGGGGGGGGGATATGAAGCGCGGGGAGGGCGTCGGAGTTGTGCGGCGGATAGCAGAGCGAGCGGACGGACTTCGATGGTCAAGAGTGGAATCGCCGAATTGATAAGTTAACCTAAGAATAAGATGTTTAAGAATATGTTCTAACTTTCAGTAAAGGGGGGATTAAGGGGTTTAGGGAACTATAATTTTATTTCAGCTTAATATGTAAATTATACCTTGAGCACACTCGTACCCTTAAGGTACGAGTGGAAGTTTTCAGTGTTCTTTTCCTTATTATATTTAATTAGAAGCATTAGAAATTATTAGATCATCAAAATGGCTGTGATATGGATGTGGTTTGGCTCAGTAATTAATTTTAGATCTTTATGATTCAACTCAGAATGTCGCTAGAAACACTAGATTGATTATATTGAGCCTTAACGATCCTTATGAGTCCAGTACCGTTACTATAAAACTATAGTAACACGCTTCAAAAGAAACAAGTGGTACCAATGCAATAAGAAAGAATTTTCCTTTATAATGGCGCAAAAATCATTTTGATATAATTACATATGATCTCACAACAACAAAAACAAATCAAACAACTTTTACGTGTCTGTGAAGTTGCAGAGCGACTTCAATAGTCGCAGTCGTAAAACAGGTTTTATTCACTAAAATATATAACTATCCATAAGATAAATTCTCTCATTCGAAAGTCCATGAAATTCTGTGCATGTGGTATTCAATTGTTTTAGATTGCACCACTGGTGCTGAAGTTACCAGCTGTTACTTTTTGTGAATTTTTGTCTGAGTAACTAACCTGAATCTCTGTTGACCAACAACTATCAAGTCGAGTTTTGTTGTGATTTTACTTTATCAGTTTACATCATGATTAGGTTAGGCCTATAAGTTGTAAATTTGTAAATGTTTAGTTTGGATATTATGTATTGTGCCTTGACTGAAATGTGACATTACTTTTAGAAACTTTGAGACACCTTTTTTTGTCGGTTTTTGTGAACTTAACTGACTGTTTGCAGTTTGTTTATTCAAACGAGTCCGCGAACCAGCATTATAGCACCACAGGATTAGGGTTTTACTGAGGGTAATTATGTGGTAAAAATTGTTTTCCCATTTTTGAAGTGTTCCTTAAAGTGTTTTTGGTTTCAGAGAAAATTAAAAAAAAATGTTAATTTAAACTTTCCATGTATTATTATGGAGAATATGTAACCTGTTGTAGTTTGCTGGCTATGGATATATTTTGATAAAATTTTGCCAATTTATTTATTTTTTAATAACAAATGATTATTTGAATTTTAAACACACTTTATTACTCTCCCTGTAGTATCAAAGCTAAGTACTCGTTATACCTAATGTTATTAAAAAGGGGTATCAATCTTATATGCATCAATTAATATTTAATAATATTAATACAATTAATATTAAAGTGAAAATCCAATCAGATCAAGCAAATGGAAATTCACTTAGTCAACAGGTTTGCTGCGGTGGGGGTATAATTTATAGTATTTATATACAAACATTGTGTTGCGTTCATGAAATATTTATTTGAACAAAATGTTTCAGTCGTGGAAAGAGACATACCCTACCGAAGGAAACAATACTCGAGGGATATCGTCTACTTTGTGAGCCAATGTGTGATGTCATATCCAGGCCTCAGGGCTGGACTCCAAGATATTATGAGAATGAAATTCATTACATCCTACGCCAAACAAGTTGACTACACCTTGGTCAAACACTTGAGTAAGCTAGGACCACCGGCTTTATACCATTCGTACGAAACAGGTATTTTAAAGTTGTTTGAACACATTATCATTAATTATCTTTAGAAATCATTGTTCAGATTTGGTAACCTGCGATACTACAATTATTTATTTATTAAGTTATGATTACATTGGTAATAATATTCCCTGGAATCTGATAAATTTTAATATAATTGTCGTGAAATTCCTTGGGAATCAAAAGAAACAAATTATGTACTTGAAATGTCCCATTCAAGCTAAGTATGCTCTGGATTGGGACGGCACAGACAGACGGTACCAGAGACAGATGATGTGGACGTTCTGCACTGTTTTAGTACAATATACACACTGTATCTGTTGCTACGGTAAAAATTTACTCTTTACTAAAGCCTAGACGCCTATCAATTATTCAGTATAGTTCACCAGTAGCCTGAAGCCGGGTTTACACGATGCCAGTTGGCGAGACAATTGTCAGGAGACAACTGACTGGCTTGAAATTACTGGCTTCGTAAAAACACTTCAGGCCAATTGGCCCGCCAATTGCCCCGAAATTCAGTTGTCTCCGGGAGTAAACTGAGGACAATAAGCTGGGCCCAGTGAGGCCCCCACCCCTCGAAAACCCAGTTGTCGTGACAATTGGCGCCGTGTAAACGGTGTAGAGGCCAATAGCGCTGTCTTGTCTTTTGGCAGTAGTACCCTGGTTCACTGTAAAATGCCTGGGCAAGTGTTGGCCACGTGTGAACAGGTTCTCGTTCAACTTGCCTGGCCTACGACAATTCCGCAACCACGTGATGACAATTGGCCAAGACAATTGGCTTGCCTACTGGCATCGTGTAAGGTGTCAAACAGTTGAATTCTGTAGCAGAACGCGTTTTGTATCAACTACGATACATCTTCAGCTCTGTAGCACAGGTTAAAACAGCTCACATTAAAAGTGTTTGTCATACATTAAAATAAAACAATGAATACGAATACAAACAAGAATACGGACACACATTATTTAAAAGTTTACTACTATTGACAAATCGGCCGAATCACACGAAATATTTCAGCAAGAACAACATTACGGTAACGCACAAAGGTTGTAGGCCTAGGGTCATTCTTCCTTCTTCACACGACTACGTCATCTGTCAGCTGTTATCAGTGCCCTCTGCCTCCAGTTTACTGTATAGAGGATATGTAACTTTGTCGGTAAAATCTTCTTTGATATTTAATAATCTGTTACTGCCTATTGTTGTTACGTTCTTGAATTTACTTTGTTACTACTATTGTAACACTTTTTATTTTATGTAGACGACACTTAAACGAATATAAATTAAAGATTGACTGATGGTAAACAACAGTTTATATTTAATGCAGTATAGCTTTGTTCTTAAATAAAGTCCTTTTACGCCACACTACACTATTTTGACGAACTTCCCATGCAAGGATTTAGTCCAGAAAACAGCTGTTTGCCACCAGCCTAATCAAATGGAGTTTCATTGCGTACTACTGTACTGTAATGGGTTTTACCGGACACCAATCAGCTGATTATACTGTATTTAGGTGGCAATGAGTAGTTATAACAAAAACATAACCTCTCTTAGAGGTTATGACTAGTGATTTTTAGTCCTTTATTTGGTGGTAATATACAAGGATATGAACGGATTTAGTAGTATGGCGTAAACTATCATACGTCACTCTTCCAAAATGAGATTACCAGACTCGTATGGTAATCCCCCCGTATCCACTTATTTTCAGGACTAGTAACGTAATATACTATTACCATAAATTGGGAATAGTAAAGCTAGAAATAAAACCTTAGTGGACCCAAAGTTGTATTTTCAAACTAATTTTATTGATGAAACAAGTTGATTTTGTGATTTATTTATAAAATTGTGCGTAAGTTTTCATACAGAGTGAGCAAAGTCAAAGGTGGACAAATTTTGTTGTTTTGCAATCCCATTGAAGTGAACAAAATTACACTTTGTATTACGACTGTAGAGATAAACAAGTTCTAGGTCTCCCTAGTATTACTTCCGTTCCTTATTTAGTGGATTTCATTACTAAGACAATTTTGTTTTTAGCTTACCAGAGGGCCAGTGAAGAAAATGATTCGCCAGAGTGGGACTTCTCTGTGTAAGATGAAGCCAATCACCTCACAACGTCTCGGTGCTAAGTTCAGACCCACTGTGATTATAAAGTGATTTGTCAGTATTTATTTCTGTGTTGTGTGTTTCATGGGAGAAACTATGCTCCAGTTTTTAATAACTGACAACTTTGTGTTACCTATCTTATAGATAATTTATTTATGAATACGTTAATTGTTTGAGTACGAAGTTTGAAGTGGATAGTTGGTGGAAGAGAAACCTCCACTTAGTGTTACTTCGCCCTGCCATGCTGTTGCCGAGTTCTCATTAGCCTTACCATTGGTGAAGCTGGCGGGGCTCAACAGACTTGATTATCAAAGCTAAATAGTTCCTCATCGCTTCGCGAATTTATTTTGTTATTTATTTAGATATTTATGTTACTTATTAATTTAAGTAGTTTCACTAAGGGTCTAAATAGGCCCATTAAGAACAAAATTTTATTGAACAAAAGTTTGTAAAAAGAACAGTAATTAGTTGGGACACAAAACAAAACAATACAACAATTTAGGACAGGGAAATTTCTGTTAACTTATTAGTGTGTAAACTTAGCGAAATAAAAATTTTGAATGCACTAAGGTTTATAACTTTATAATAGACTTTATAAAAACTTACTAAAACTTAATCTGTGATGGTAAAACATCTATACTTATTATAGAATATTTTTTTGATCAGGTGAGCTTAAATTTTCTACCTAGTTTAAGTTATGTGATTGGAACATCCATTTTCAATTAACATCAAATATCAAGTACAAAAGTTTAAATCGTGTAGTTTTATAATTCAACCCCATTATTGTAATTGTAAAGTATTTTACCATAAAAAAATTCTTGTTAATCTGTGTCCAACTAGAAATGTTACATTCTTGACACAATATAAATTTAAATTTCTTCAACTTGTCCATCACAGAAATATGCTCAATTGTAAACAACATTCTGTAAAATTAAATATTGTAACCCGTCATGTGTTAACATTGTTAATAGTTAAATAAAAATAGTAAAAAAAAGGCTTGACCAAGTTGTTATTATATTGTAAATTTGCAAGTGCCTTAACACATGTTCACCACCAATTCAAACAAAATTTGTATTTAATAGTTATGTTGTTATTTATTTAACTTGTATTTTTTGTTAACATTCCTACAATGTTGTATCAAATAATCTTATGAATTCAGGTACATTTTTCTTAACAGTTAACAATCAACTGTACCAATTATAAATTAATTTAAGTAGACCTACTGTTGCCAAATTAGTATTTTATCTTTGTCATGTTTCATTTTCGTTTAAGTTATTGTAGGCCTAAGCCAAACTTAAATTAATTATTTCATCATGTGGAACAAACGACAAATGTTTCACAAATAGTTAATGTGGTTTTGTATATTTTCAATGTTAAAGCTCTTTAGTTGTTTTTATGCCAATATGACTGGGAACGTTTCACAAACTCCAAATTTCACCATCTCCAATAGTAAAATCTAGCAGTAAAACCAATAGTAATTTACTATTAGTTTTAGTAGTAAATAAACAGAGTGATTTAAGTCCAATATTATCATTTTTAAATAACCATCGTTTAACAAACTCCAAAAGTACAGTCCCAGCCAGAAGTTTCTACAGGGGTTGCCACCGTTCCCCGTGGTTAGATTTGTTTATCAATACTTCATGCTTCACAATGCATCACCCACAATGTCGTTTCATGGCGTGTGGCCAACAACGCAAGAACGTGCAATGCATGCAATCTGACCATGGCAACCCTTACTGCACCTTCTTCTCAGGACTTTACTTTTGAAGTTGGTGAAATTTGGAGTTGGTGAACTTCACCCTTGACTGTACAACCCTCGGTGGATACTGGTATTCTCTTAATCTGTCATTGTACTCATTTTACTCAATTTATAAGACTGATTGTCCATTAATAAAAGTTGTTTTTATTGTGAAAGTTCTATTTCCTACCTAAAGACCATTGACTATATAACACTACTTATACTATATACTATATACCAGCTACCAAAATACAAAGGAGATTTAGAATTTGGAAAAAAAATAAAATACATCCTCAAGCTGGTAAGGCATACAAAATATGACTAAAAAACTTAAAAATTTAAAAGAACCTTAACTTCTAAGTTAGGTTAAACCACTAAACATTAAGTTATCTGTTTTTGAAAAACCAGAACACTGGGGTAAAATATATAAGAAATGCTCTCTACCATTTAATTTAACCATTTTCATAAGAATGACAAATAGTAAATATAAATGAAACTATTCTTTCAAAAGTCTATTCAATTCAAACATCTTTATTCATTTTTATGTACATTGTACAATAAATAGTGTCAAAATAATTCAACAGGATAAAAACAGCAAAATATGAGGAATGGTTATAAAAACAACAAATACATATTAGAAATCTAGTAAGATAATTTCAAGTGACTGAGGGAGGTAGAAAAATCTTCAAAAGAATAAATTGCCAAATTTATTAAAAACTTTCAATACTTTTTTTAGTTGCTTGGATCTATTTCTTTTTAAATATTATTTGGAATAAATTTAAAAAATCTATTACCTGTTTAGAAATCCAGTCCTGTATGTGATTAGCTTTTTAGTGACTAAAAAAAACCCAGCTTCCTGTAAACTAAATGACTTCCTTTAGTCCTTTTTTGATAAATGTAATATCGTATAATATGATATAGATATCATCAAACATGAAAATATTAAATGTGTGTACAACATATCAAGAAAACCCAGTGGTAAGCTAATACTGTGCAGTAGGGTTTTGATTATTCAACCTAAACAGCTGCGGCAATCTGCGATCAGTGGAATTTCAACTCATGTCAATAGTATATTCAAATGTTCAAAATGCACATAGAAGTACTTAATAAACAATCTAATAATGAAGACTGTGTGGTATTTTATGCAACTTGCAAAAACCAGGTAAATATTGATGTTGTAGCCTCCTGACTACCAATAAATATATAATTGTTAAATACCTGCTTTATGAAATTATGATAACCCTAAAAATTTCTTACAGCTACTAGTTTCAGCACCGAGTTGGTGCCATATTCAGGCTGTACGAGAACATAATATTGTAGTCGGCCTCTTCTGAAGACTGTACAATTTGTTTTAAAAACATGAAACAGTACTTGTACTTGTACACAAACAACACCAAAATACACTTCATGTTAGCATTTTAAAATCAGCTGATTTAGTCAAACACAAAGTCAGCAGAAGAAGAGTCTTTAGATTTTACTGTTTTTACTGTTAATTTACTGTTTTGTACGGCTTTAATATGCCGTTTTTGTTTTGTACAAAAGGTGTTTTTGTTGTTTTTACGTGGTCTTCTAAGTACTTTCTGTAGCTTAATATTTTGGGATAGCAAATAAAAAGAAGTAATTTTATGGATTGTGAAAAGTTTAGATCTAAATTTAATTAGAAAGTTAGAAACTTGCTAAGTCAAGTTTGTGCAGCACGCACAATTTAACTTTTATATTTTAGTACTTTGGAATGTGATTATCATTTTCCCAGTTATAGAAGAACATTTACTTCTCATTACATTGATACTTTTTGCTCGTTCGTGAGAGAAAAGGTTGATTCTTATAAAAGGGAATATGGTATATGATTGTAAAATCTTTAATTACAAATACAGAAAAATAGATAAATAAGTCAATAGGATAATACTGTTACCTCATTAGGTCCATTGGGGTAAATTAGATCAATTTTGAGTAGCCAAATCTTCATAACGTTAAATTACAGCCAAATCTAACAAGAATAAATCTAGGTGAAAAATAAATCTAGTTAGAATAAATTACATTCCTCCTATCTTTATCAACACTTATTTACATAACTTAATTTCTAACATTCTACTTAGGCTGTAATCTTTGATACAATTGTATTCATTTAACATAAGAGTCATTATTTGATATCAATCAAGATGTAAACTAAGTTATAGAGGCACAATTGTTTGAACAACTTTCACGTCTGTGTCAGTAGTAGAATTTTAGGTACAAAGCCGAAGAGAAGAGAAGCAGACTGAAAGACCCTTCGGAGAGTAAACCATGAGACCCAGATACGAGGAGACCACTGCGGGGATGACACTGTCCACATTCAGTGTTGGAAAAGAAGGCCAAGACGATGGCATTGATGGCATCTTGGGGTGGGTGGCACTGTGAGTGAGCTGCGTGAGCCCTCACGTTGCATGTTGGAAGGGCGGTCAGTAACAGGCTGAAATATAACATAATCATTTTGATAGTTCTTTATATTTTGGAAATCAGGTTGTTAATCCCCTTATAGTGTTTGTAATTTTTTTTTTTACTTACACATAAAGTTTAAATTTATTATCACTATCAATGCCAAGAAGTTACGATATTTTTTTGGGTGTTAATTACATTCACGACAGTGTAAAAATTATAAATTCAAGGTTATGTTTATCGTGGAGTAAACACTCTAAACATGTTGGAAACACAGTAAAATTAGTTTAAGGTGAATCCTACATTTAGATAGTTAAAAAGTGAAATCAGCTGATTTCACTACAGTAGACTCCCTCTTATCCGTACTCCTCGGGACTGTGATATTCGACTTAAATTTAGTAGAGCATTGTATTTAGACACATCACACATGATCACTGGTCTCAAATCTTTCCCATGAGAACAGTCGTTTCTGTACTGCCGATCTAGTCCGGTTAAACCAATGTGATAAAAATTGTCAGGTTAAAAAGATGTAATTTCTGCCGAGTGTAGTCCAGTTAAACAGATGTAAGCCTACGGTTAAAAGGTGTCCGGATAAGAGGGAGTATGTCTACTGTACTGTATATACAGGGTTAGTAAAAAGTCTGGAGACCCACTGTTAATTTTGTAACGGTTCACACTAGGAAAACTAAACTCTACACACCTTTATGTCATGTTATGAAGTACGTTTTGAGCCTAATTGCTACTTGGTTCCCAAACCCGAAATGGGGGATTTTGGGGGAAACTCAAAATTTTCAAACGGTAAGACCCATCGAGTGACCCCTCATTTTGAAGGTCGTAATAAAATAAAACTGACAACGCAAACTCGAGGTCTCTATCTCAATCCAGTAAAAAATGGCAGCTGATTGAAATCTTTAGAAATCAGAATTAACTTGCAATTTTATATTCAATTGGCTGCCATATTTTACTGTGTCAAGATAGAGACCTCTAGATAACATTTTTAGTTTTCTTTTATTACGACCTTCAAAATGAGGGGTGACTCGATGGAGCTTAACATTTAAAATTGTTGAGTTCCCCCCAAAATCCCCCATTATGGGTTTGGGAACCAAGAAGCAATTAGGCTGCCATTTTTTACTGGATTAAGATAGATACCTCTAGTTTGCATTTTTGGTTTTCTTTTACGAGGACCTTCAAAATGAGGGGTCACTCGATGGGTCTTACAATTTGAAATTTTTGAGTTTCCCCCAAAATCCCCCATTTTGGGGATGTACACCAAGTGGCGGTTATGCCCAAAAAGTACTTCATAACATGCCATACAGGTTTGCCAGGTTTTGTTTTTCTAGTATGGTCTGTTAAAAAATTAACAGGGTGTCTCCAGACTGTTTACTAACCCTCTATATGAAATAAAACAAAAGTTTGTGTAGTGAGCAAATTGAGAACTGATTGGGAGAAAGGGAAAGCAAATTTAGAACAAAATTACTTCCAAATTATACATAGAATGAGGTTACTAACCTGTTGTCAATCAATCATATATTTGTCGTGGTGTCTAGTTTCGGGGTTTAAACCCTGTTTTCAAATCTTTCTCTTCAGTCGTCAAACATATCTTCCTGCACTTGTCGTTGTCAATAATACATCACACATAAGCACACACAGAAACATTTAGATTTACAAAATTTATGTACAAGCCCGCGAGGCCCGCAGTCTGGTTTTGTCCAGGGCCAGCCTCGACGGGCTTGTAACTTTTGTAAATTAAAATGTCTATGTGTGATGTCTTATTGACAAAGGCAAGTTCAGGAAGATATGTTTGACAATTTGACAACTGAAGAGAAAAATTTTGAAAATGGGGTTTTAACCCCGAAACATCACGACAAATATAGGATTGATTGACAACACAGTTTATAGTAACCTGATTTTATGTCAATTAATCAATTCTGGAGGCAAATTATGTCTAAGTTAGAACTTGGGAAGCAATATTTTCTTTTATATCAGCTGTCATAAAAAAATTCTACTTTCTGTACGGAGTGATGAAAAGCACTTACTTGCACTCGTCCTTATTGAGGCTGACTTGAAGCAGATCAAGAACGTGAGTTACTCTCGTTTTGTCTTCAACACACTCAAGAAACTCCTCAATGTTGAAGCATGGGGTAGCTGTCAAGGCTGTGCATCAAACAAATATTAGGGATATTAAACCTGAAAGCCAGATTTATCAGATTTCAGGAGTAATATTATATATAATACCCTTTACTTACAACTCTAAGGCCCCGGCCACACGAGGCGAATGTAAGCCGCGCGGCTTATCTTCGCGCGAAGTTAAGCCGCACTAGGGGTTCGACAACACATTGAATCAAATGAGAGTGGCCACACGAGGCGAAGTTTAGCCGCATGTGCGGTTGAGCCGCGCCATGTCGTCCCTCGACCGCGCGAAGTTAAGCCGCGTTGGAGGGGATGACACATGCAGTCTTATGAGAGTGGCCACACGATACGGTTCGACCGCGCGGCACCGCGCTTATTGGAGATATTCTTCGGGCATTTCCAGTGGTTTTTTTTAGTTTGTATTTTGTGTGTTTGTAACCGGTTGTGTGGTGTTTGATCAATGTTTAAAGAACACCGAATTATGGTTTCGCATGTGCTCATAAAAGGTTTGAAAAACAAATGGTTTTTTGTTATGAAAGGATGGACCCAATGATTTCGGTTAACATTTGGTTCCAGATCACCACACGCTTCTAGTGCACAAACTAACATTAGTGTTTCGTCAATGACAACTAAAAAGAGTGGAACTGAACTATGTTTTAATAGAGTACTGATACTGGGAAAACCCAACAGGAAGCGGTTCATCCGCCCCGTGTGGCCAGGCACTTGCGCGGCTTAACTAAGATAAGCCGCGCGAACTCTATATTTGAGAACATAACAAAAAACTGTTAAAAGCTTTGTCTGACAATCTGACATGTATTGCAAGCAGTGCAATCTTTGAGATTATCTTCAAACTACAAAGGGTGTTAGGTTTACCAGTTCAGTATTGTTAGTGAAGACCGTTTGTTAGGTTTGATCAACGGCCAAGCCTTTATAAGGCGGTGTTGGGTCAGAACACACCCAACTTCTTTTATAAGAAAATCAAATTGTATGATAGGAAAAAGCAATATAAAAAAAGTTGAATCTGTTATTCCCTTGGGCTTAAAGAGGTTAAACCAGTGTATATTTGTCACTACAATATCATCCTAAAATTACAAATAAAAAAAAAAATACGTCCAATCAATGGGTAATTTTAATATGGAAATTTGTAAAAATTGACAGAGTTGTTCTTTTATTTCCATGCCTTAGAGTTGTCTTTGTGACAAAGTTCATTATTGAGTAAACATTCCTTCGCTTCATTCATGTATCAATAGCTTCATTATTGATCTAGTTAATTGAAACACTAATAAGCTGTTGCAAGCAGCCTTGAATCAATCAACTTGTAAGAAGCAACAACTTTGTTTTGTGCTCTTCAAACTTGATAACAGATTACCCTCTGCTCTAATAATAACCTTGATCTGGGGTAGCTCTCCTCATTCAAAAAATATGTTTAAACTACAAAAAAAATAATACAAACTATTGGCAAAGTGCCTTTTGGGTCCCTAGTAAAAACTGTTTCAAAATTGTCAAACTCTAACTTTTATGATCACTCTATTTCGGAAATAGCACGGTGGCTTTGTAAACAACTACCCACTTTTAGGGAGACCCTAACTAAACATAATTACAATACCAGAAATAAACATATAATAAAAACATTAGCCAACAATTTACAAATATACTAGCTATCACCACAATACACCAAAAATCTTAACCCTTCCTGGGCTATGGACGGATATATCTGTTAATATCCGTTTACGTTCCAGGTGGGAAACGGATGTATCCGTTCCAAGAAATTTCTTTTCTGGGCTAAAGACGGATATATCCGTCCAAACAACGACTTTATTTATATTGTTTATACAAAAATAAACATTATACTGTATTATAACTATGAATATGTTATTTTGTTTTTGTGGTTGGCAATAACCATGAAGAAGAACTAATTGTGAGATTGTTGGCTAGTGTTGAAAGGAAGTACAAGGAACAACATTTAGTAAAAAGTACTAATGGTGCGTTAGTTCGGAAAACTTTTTTTTCAAGAAAAAGAGCTTTGACAAAACGTGTAGTCCTTCTAACAAATAATGTTTTGCATTAGACAATAGGTGTTTTATTTCAAACACCATTGCAATTTTTTCTAAAGAGCTTTGACAAAGTAAGTTGTCCTTATGAAATAATTTTTTTTCATAATACCATAGCTGTTTTTATGTCATACACTGATGCAATTTTTGTCTACAAGAGCTTTGATAGAATGAGTTGTCCTTGTACAAAATGATTATTTTTAATTAGACCATATACGTGTTTTTATATTATACAATTTTTAAATTTGTTTTCTAAATATACAATAGTACTGTATAAGTACAAAAAGTTGGTCTTTTTTATCCACAACACTTAGGCTACCTACGTATTTTTATTTGTTTTTATATTTTTTAAAATTGTATATACAACTTATAAGTAATAGTGTAATAACTCATAAAAAATGTTTTTCTTACAATTTTATTGCAATTAAAATGTTTTTACTCATCATTGTATAGTTTTTGTACTCCCGGTAACCTCCGTGAGCGCCCTTTGGTGTTTGAAAATCAATGCGCCAGATGGAAGGTTAAGTTGCCCACATTATGATACCCTGCACATTACTCTAAATAGTAATGGATGCTTTTACTGCTATATAACATTGTTAAGTAGGTAATAGAAATCATCCATAGTGTGACGTCGCCACTGTGATGACGTTTTAACTTGACAGGAGACGGGACTAGTGAAAATAAAAACGACATAATTAGTTAATACCACTCTGACCCAGGAACCAGGGGGGGGCAAATGCCCTCCCAGCCCCCCCCCCAAATAACGCCCCTGATATCTCTTAAAAAGTAGCACTGTGATAGATACATGTTGAACAATTTTGTCTTATCAGTATAATATGATAAAGTAGGTAGGCACATTATTTATTAAAGGCGAAGATTTAATTTATAATTATATAGAAGTAGCTTACCCCTGAGTAGAGCAGCGTTGTTTTCACAAACTCTTTCTTTCGCAGCCTGCAGACCTTTAAGCCAAGAGTCAAAGTTTGATCGGCCTTTTTGGCAGTCGCTGTCTATAATATCAGAAGCACACTGCAATGATTCAGTAGCAATACTGTAAATACAAACAAAGAAATTCTTTAAGCAAAATTGAAAGATTTCAATCTTCTGTAGTTTAGCATTTTCAAGAGATATTTGAAAACAAAGAGAAAAGTCTTTTACTCAGCACAATTCAGTTGTAGAATCTAATCCAGACTCACAGGTGATATTCATATGATGTGTATGTATGTAAGACATGTTTGCCAAAACAAGAAATTAAACTTGCAATGCTACCCGGTTTCAAGAAGTTGTTATAATCGAGTAACCTGTTATGCTTTGTTCGGTTCTTGACATTATTTATTCACTCCAACCAATCGTGCAGTCCTGAGGTATAATTCGGAAATTTCCATCTCCCCGTTCTGACACCCCCAGTCGAACCTGTGGTGAAATTCAACCTTCTACTCCCGAAACATTCAACACAACCCTACCACCGCTACCACTCAGTGTAACCGTGATGGTTACGTGGGAAAAAACAACGTTAATCGTCATTTTGTTTTTTGTATTTGGTGAACATCTGAAGATGACACATGTTGAAAAAGTGCCGCAGTGAGTAACATAATTATATCAAGAACAGAAGGCGAAAAATGAAATTATTTATACCATTGTCCACTTTGCCTAGGCATATTTCATCCATAGTCGTGGATAAGTTAGCGTGACCTCCTGTTGGGCCTGTGCCCCGAGCCGGCTACTGTTCGCAGGTTCAGTGTTTGTTCCTCACTATTTTTAGACTTGAGAGCCAATAAAAAACAGCAAGTATTAAAAAAGAAAAATACTAAACATTTGTTATAATATGTGATATGTTTTCAAAAAAATTGAACACCTCGTAAGTAAAATTGGAAATTTTTTTTTAAATTTGGTATCAAATAAATATACTTGTAAATTATTAGTGAAATCACTGCATATGACAGACATTGTTTAATTTATATTTTGAATATTAAATTAACAATATTAATCAGTTTTTGCATGAACTTTTCCACGAGTATAGCTGACACATTGATAACATTAGCTTCTTTAGTTAGGCTTTAGAGAGAGCCTTTAGTTGGTTCTTTGTTCCGGGAGGGTTCTTTAGTTGAGAAAGTGTATCAAAATCACCCTTTTCACCATTCTGTTGTTTGTTTATTAAACATTAATTTTACTTTTACTTGCTGAAACTTTTATAGATATTGAAAACAGTAAAATATAGTTAGTTAGAGGTTGCTGCTGCAAACATAGGATAGGAGGTTAGTGTTTGGTATATTTTTCGTTTTACCTGCAGAAGTCTCCAAACTGAGAGCAGTGGTTTAAGCTTTCTATTTCACAGGTTAGGCTAGTCATCAGACCCTTGAAACATCTGTCTGCCAACTGAGGTAGACAAGAATCTTGGTAGTCCAAATCTTCATCCGACTCACTGCTTACTCCTGTAGTGCAATATTCGCTGTAGTTACAGTATAAAGCTAACTATACTGTATATCTTAGTTTTAAAACTTTCATATATGGGCTATTTGTTTTTGTTACAGCTGGTATTTCACTACTGTTATTAAAACTGCTCTTATTAGACCAAATACAAAAGTATCACAAAGTTAATTTTGGAGAGTGCAAGCCTCGTTTTCCCTTCCTGAGACAAAATGTTATGGAAAGCACAAGTTCAGAATCAGAAAAAAAAATTGTTATTCATATTATATATGCCTTAATAGATGTAATATTGGGCATAATAAGGCTAAGATAGTCCGGTTTGCCCCATTTTACAACTAAAAATCATAATATTTAAGCTAGTTCTTATTCGATCTTTTGGAACTTAGTACCGTTTGATAGGGACGAATTAAAAATTATAAATATATGTGTTCTTGACATTTTTCATAAAATCAGTAGTTTTTGAGTAATTTAAGTTAGAAAAATTAAAATGCCACGATTTTGAAATTTTTAGTTTAATCAGTTGATTTTTTTCTAACACAGGTTTATTCTACCTCAACATACATACCAAGTTCCATACAGATTGGATGAACAAATTCAAAGATAAAAATGTTTATGTAAAAAATACAAAATTACGGATATTTGGTTAACAAAGCGATTTTAGAAAACAATTTATATGTCATTTTCTCTTTATTTTGACCCAAGGAATCACTACTTAAATTATGTCCCCACCTTTTTTGAACACTCTGTATATATTACATTTTTTTCCCAGCAGAGCTTCTCAAAATGTTTTAAATCTTTTCATTGGGAAACTTTTTGAATGAATAATGAAAAAATTTGCATTGTTGCATTTCAGAAAAAAAAAACGCTAAATGAACGATGGGACATTGACAAAAGCGAACATAGATCTGAAATAAAGTCTAGACTTAGTACAAATTTCAGACGAAACCTTGCTAAGACAAATCCAAAATCTTGTTTTATCAAGTAATTAGTTATGTTGTCGGTAGAATACAATTTTGTTTTGTTTTACGGCTGTGGCAAAGCATTTTTAACTTATTGAAAGGGAAAGGGTACTATGTAGCAAAAACATGTTGTTACTGTGACGTAATCAATTAATAGCCTAGAAATAAATTGCAGTTTGGTTCGAAATCGTCCCTTCTCCATGACTCCTTCCTACCAAGCTAGACAACCTATAAGCTCAGTGTATTGGAGCTTTAAATTACATGAGTAGAGGCATTGACTATACGTATAGTCAATGGTAGAGGGTCTACACTTCAGCCTCCTCGAGTTATTTAATAACACCGCACCCAACACCCTCGATATTGAGGGTTGAAAAATCAATTATGAAGGCAATGCACTTGAACTATTCGTATGGTGAACCAAGCGTGCATTGGGCTTTCATTTTAGAGGGAGGTATATACGGAGGACATAACTGTGCATAGCCGAGGACGGGGGAGGACGCTCAACTTTATTGCTGAACCGGATCCGACGGCCGTCCTCCGTGCCTACTGCACCAGTTCTTGGTGCTGGCAGAGTAAACCAGTTAACTACTTTCACAACGAGTTAGCTACATATTTGTGACGTGGTGTGCTAAACATTTCAAGCATGAACTGTGCTAAAATAACTCAGCAAACGCAAGTTAATTTGAGACGAGCCTCTTGTGAAAGGAGTGGTAGCACATGACGAATTAATTAGGCGATTTGAAGTGTTAAAACTAATTCCAATAATTGTAGTGTCACCAAGATTCTAGAATTAGTTATAATTAAGTAATCTTTTTGGTCCATTTCCGTTACCTGTAGTTTGATGTTGTTTTGACATCTGCTGATGCCGATCTTTGCCAACTGATCTTTACCAGCTCACATCCGAAGAGAAACGCAATTTAATAAATTCAAGCAGCTCTTAAAATACTATTTTATAAGAACTCCCTGCTACTCACTAAACAGACTTCTTCAGTATTAGTAAAAAACAGTTAATTTAATTTGAATCCCAAATACTGTAATCATTCAATCATGGTTTTGTTAAAAGTAATAATAAAGTAATCTTAGTACTCTTTTATGTATTTAATTAGCTGTGAGCAATTTTGAACTTAGTTTATGATTCTATTCAAGCTCATGTTAATGTGATACTATAACGAATAAAGAATGTTTTGACTTAGACTTGACCGCTTGTAGTCGTGACATTCGTGAACCGTGATGTAAATACTGTAATATTGCTTAACAATCACTGTAAATATAGCTATTTAGTTTATAGGTGCATATACCCTGAATATGTCACAAACGGGGTGAAATGTGCATCAGTGACTACTAAACATCAAGAGCAAAAGGCAGCTGACAAAAAGGCAACTTAGCTTCGATTTAAGACGATTGACATGGGTCAAACGTTGATCGTTTTATGATGACTTAGAATAATCTCTTTTTTACTCAGATAACGACTTATGAAATGTTGAAATTATTAATTCCATTTCCACTTTTGGCGAATTTTGTATTAACCTAATACAGGAAAGCGCTATAAGTTCGGGCAATAGCTGAGTGGACGTTCTATTAATCATGAGGTCACCGGTTCGATCTTGTACAAGTCGGAAGATTTTGTACGGTTCAAAACTGGTTCCAGCTATCCTTGAGCATTGGGGTTGTTTTAACAAATAGTCGTGAACTAGGTACAAGTTGCTGGTCGTAGTCAAGTTAGTAACAAAAGCACATCTCACTCATTCAGCCATGGTCCCATCACTCATCGTCTCCTTAAAATATGCACCCTCTGTTGTGTCAGCGTAACTTTTGAATATAATTTAATCAGTTCTAGCGCCATCAAGGCCTAGTACCATTGCCGTCTTGATATTCAATTTAATTTAGTTTTACTCAAAATTACGTCCAACCATAGACTAACCAACACAAGTAGACTTCTCATCCCATTGTAAATTTTGAAGCACGTTTTTCGTGTCTAGTTCATGTACGTGACACATGGGCGCTAGTGTCGACGAAACTTTGTTTCTATTATTTTAGGGTTAATTTCTTGATTTGTGATTTACTGTTTGGTTATATAACTAGGGGACAAGTTATTGTTTATGATTAGATCGTATTATTTGGTTAAACGAGGTTTTAAATGGCTGTAATAACGGGAAACAAATTGTAAACAAAACACGACCTCTACATAAACCGTACAGAACTAACAATAAAATTGTCTTCAGCTGTTCCATAACGATGAGAAATCTACTAAGGGAGTATGTTTTATCTATGGTCCAACCTAACTGTCAAATGTGTTGTGACAGAGTAAACCCACCTTAAAGTAATGCAAATTCCCAAATAAATTCCAAAGAAGTAGCGATAGTGATAAAATGGGTTCCGTATGTATGTAAATAATTTTTACTCAAATGCACTTATACTTTTTATCTACGGCTTGTGACATAAAATATAACTTCGTTACAAATTATTACAACTCTTGAAATCTTTGTTGTCTGAATTAGGCTATAATTAAAACAAAGAACATTGAAAGCCGTCGGCTACATAAAGCTATTTGTCGATGGTTTGTAATAGCACAGAGAACAGACCATGGTGGTAGGCCTATATTGTCTGTGGCAATAGTTATTTTTATGTTTTTTGAAATAGGGTAGAATCACAGACAAATTTATAAAAAGATTATTTTCAACAATCTACTACTCCTACAGTAAGTCTGTGTTACCTTGTTACCTGCGGTCACGTCATATATTATTTATAGACTTTTTAAATAACTTCTTTGATCAGCATTGTACGTGTTATTAAATTTACGGAAAGTAAATAAAAGAAACGTCTTATAACACTTAATACATATATTTACGCTTATACTGTTACTCACAAGACGGTAAATATACAAAAAAGATGGTAAGTGGTGATCGATTTCGATTGGACACTCCAATCATCATCAGACCCAATAGGCGAATGACGACGTCGTGTATATTTTTATAACTTTTTTGTATGTTTACCGTCTTGTGAGTAACAGTATAAGCGTAAATATATGTTTTAAGTGTTATAAGACGTTTCTTTTATTTACTTTCCGTAAACTTTTTAATCAATTCCCTAATTTTTACTACCTACCTGAGATTCCGGGCTTTTACTCGCTTAATACTTGGAAATGTTCATATAACTTGTCCTTATTCCAATGCATTTTGATATTACAAGGACAACATCTTTATGGTTTTTTTTTTTTTTACTGTAGATATGTATTTTAACGGATATTAATTCAAATCTAGTTTTTTCATAATTCTGAAGTTTTGTTTATATAGCCTACGTTCGTTAAATGATAAATAGGAGTTATACGTTGTTCAAATTGTTGAAAATTACAACAAAATAGTTGCCCTCGCCTTCGATTGTTGTCCAAAGTTCCGTGGGAAAATCGTGCTGACTGGTTTTGACTGAATATTTTTTGTTTTGTGTTATGTTGCATGTAATTATTAATTTTTAATTTTTTGCGTGTAGCTCTCGCAATGCTGTACTTGTGACGGATCTAGTCATAATCATTTTGTTCACAAGAATTTAGACCACATACAGGGAAAAATCCTATTTTGGCATATAATGAGTAAAGAAGCTATTAAACTAACTGTGGAAAATATTACGTGAATTATACTTATAAGTGTAAAGTGTACAAAACACTTTCAAGCAAACTATTTTATTTTGAAGCGAGTTTTTGTGCTTCATGTTTGAAATATTTGAAACTGATACTTACTAGAGATGACCACTAAAGACAAGATGAGGCTGGAGAGGTCCATGTTTCTTGTGATGTCGAACCCAAGTGAAGCCTAAATGTCCTCGGAAATGATAATGCCGCCTCCGCACTGCGTTATCTTGACACTGTCCGACAATCTTGTAAAACTAAAACTAAACCCGGGGGACAGTACGAAAACAATTCTTTGTCTTGATGGTCGATTTGAATGTTCAGTTTCACAACGGGCACGGCTGAATTATATCGAACGTGTTTAGCAGTTTTCGTAATTCACTGAAGTTTTGAAAATCTTGGTAGCTGAGTGGTTGATTTCCAAACAATCAAAAGTTTGCCGGCTCAATCCTTTGGAAAAGCCAGTAACTTTTTATGGTTTCAAGTCGTCCAAGGCCTGGGAACTTACAAAATGGTCCTGGCTAAACTATTTGCTGATCCCAGTTGGAAACTTAATAATTTCCTTCATTCAACAATCATCCTTCACTCATCTTCACCAAGTACGTCCCCTGGTTTGTTGGCATCGTACTATTCTAATGTAAAAAAATATCCGTGTTCAAACCATTTTATTTTAGGTGATTACCAGTGAGTTGTATATTCTCAAACGGAAAGTAAATAAAAGAAACGTCTTATAACACTTAAAACATATATTTACGCTTATACTGTTACTCACAAGACGGTAAATATACAAAAAAGATGGTAAGTGGTGATCGATTTCGATTGGACACTCCATTCATCATCAGACCCAATAGGCGAATACACATTCGCCTATTGGGTCTGATGATGATTGGAGTGTCCAATCGAAATCGATCACCACTTACCATCGTTTTTGTATATTTACCGTCTTGTGAGTAACAGTATAAGCGTAAATATATGTTTTAAGTGTTATAAGACGTTTCTTTTATTTACTTTCCGTAAATTTAATAACACGTACAATGCTGATCAAGAAGTTATTTATATTCTCAAAGTCAGAAATAAATGCAAATTATATTGCTGATTAAGTATTTTATTTTTCAAAGGTCCCCAGCATCGTATTACGTGAGGGAAGAACATGAAATGGTGTAATTGCTGATTGGCTACTAAAGGTAGTTACACATTTCGGTATTTTAAAACTCAAAATCGGAAATGAATTGTTCAAATTTGTAGCCTATCCTAAGCTTAACTATCTAAGTTAAAATCCCTAAGTTTTAAAAATATTGGGAAATGGCAAAAATCTGTAATTTTCAACGAACACTAAACAGAGCAACTGAGCTAAACAGCAACCGAGGCGAAGCCGAGGCCTTTGCAATTAACTATATTTGATATCATACTGCATCATGTTTAGGATGACTTATTCCCTACAATAACCTACTTTTTTTTAAATTTGTAAAATAGCTCAAACATTATTTCCAGGTTGTTTGCTATCGTAAACAGGCGATACGGTTATAAAGATACTGGTATAACTTTCCAACAGAACTAAAACAAATTGAAATTAATAAAATATGTTGAGGCCTACATTTATCCGTCTAAATGGCGAAAATGGTATATGTTGATGTTATTTTTGCGAAACATACGACGTGACACAATTTTAACAACAGTTGATTAAACACAGTATAACGGAATAAAAAGATTCAAAGCATGATAAACAACTTTCGTTTGTTAAAAATGTAAACCAAATAATGAATCGGCATCCAATCTGTGTTTTGCTTTTGTTTTAAGAATTAAGCGTGAACATGTTGCTTTAGCAAAGCAAATGACGATTTATGCATGAAAGAGTATATGTGTTGCTGTATTCCGTTAATAGACAAAAATAAATTATGATATTTTTAAGACTTGGGACTGTCTTATTCTACAAGTCCAACGCCAAGAGTAAACTAGAGTCAGGATTCTATAGTTAGGGCTACTTCTTTGCCTAAATGTAATTTTAACACATTAGAAAGTTTGGAAACAAACTAACGCCTGATATTTCGACCATAATAATTTGAACCAAAGGACCCTTGTCATTTTGTATATCGTGAATACAGACAACTTTATATGATTCCAGTGCTGTGTTTTGATGCAAAATTTATTTCTAAACCTATGTGATGACTGCCATCTGCAGACAACATGATGCGACGTTTTCGCTATACGCTCAATTATTTGTTAAAATTTTACAAGTTTTCGTGTATGCGTTTATGACGACTCTATACAATCCCAGGGATGAGGAAGAATTAGAAAAAAATACTTCGTGTTCAGCTAACTGTATGCACCTTAGCTTAGGAGTATGTTTTCTGTGCTTAGGTTTAAAACCGGTGGTCAACTAGCGGGGAAAACTGGATTAATTCACTGTTTTCTAGTATTTTTAACAGTTTATTTGAAAAAGTATTCTCAATAAGATTATTCATTTTAAGACGTAAACCCTGAACCTGCACACCGTAATTAGTTATATGGCCATACAGTGTTTTGCATTATGTATTCGTGTTTGTACGTATTAGAAGCCACAATTTCACGTCATAAAAGCCCGACAATCACCATACATTTTCCATCACAAATTAGTTAAAAACAAACAATGTTTTCACGACGTTTTGTGGTCTGGAAACTGATATCATCTTCAGGGGAGAGAGTGCCTAAAACATCACAAGATTAGTACTCAAACCCAGGCAGCTTGGAAATTACTTAAAACCTTAAACTAGAAACCACACAGGAACTCTAGGTATAGTAGTCATAACAAAACCAAAAAGCCATGAAATAGGATAGTATAGTATAAAAGAATAGGTTAGAATAACACAATAAACACGTGTGACAACTGTCGTAAAAACTGTTTTCCTAATCGTGATGGACAATGTCCGCAATGATATCCTTAACAACAAAAAACTTACTATTAAAAAACTAAGTTAAAAAAGGACTACGGTAATTATTATTTTGGCAATTAGGAGATTAAACTATCGTTTAGCATTCATTTTGCTTTATCAACGGTAAACATGTTTAACAAAATGTAACATAAACGAACGTTTGCGTTATCAAGGACCCTTGATTCCTTCCTCTCCAGCCTATCACTTATCTATCGATGAGTGCTTCGTTTTAGCGTATTTCCCATACACGTAATAAGACATTACCACATGTCTCACGATAAGACCTGAATCCTGGACCGATTTACTTGATCGTTTTGATGTCCTCAGAGGCAAAAAACACAATTCGTTCAGATTCATATGTTTATGAAAGAATGAGGGACCTCAAAACAAAACAAAAGTGTGGGTGCCTTATCACGATAACTCGAGTGAAAATGATCCGATATTGGTGAAATTTTTTACAAAGTGTTAACCCATGTTTTGAACGAGTTCGTGAACCATAATGATCGGACTATTGGAACGACGTTTATGGGAGGGGGGGGGGGTTATGGAGTACAACTGGGGGTTTCTCCATTTTAACCCGAAACCATACAACTTTACAACTAATTTCTTTTTGTTGTCTTTGACATACGTAGTTTGCTAAACACCAAGGACTCCCTCAACACCCACCGTGCCGTTGCTACGCAAGCAGTCGTATCACAGTCCCAAACGACCTACATCCTGCGCCGGCCTATTGTTTATTAATCAACATTTACTAGGGTCCGACCTAATAACTCGCCAGTCGCCAGTCGCCTCTGATGGTCGAGTCGTTGCAAATCCAGAGCGCGCCCGAGCGCGAAAAGTGGGGAAAGCAAATCGAATTCGTTCTCTCGGGCATCGGGTTTGCCGTCGGACTCGGAAACATATGGAGATTCCCATACTTGTGTTACAAAAACGGTGGAGGTAAGATAACGAGATAAGTGATAGTGTTCCGTCAGAATGGAGTGACGAGGGTACAAAGAAAGAGGGGTGAAAGTTGCCAAATTGACAAGAGGGGTAGGGGTGTGTTTGAGTTTTGGCGAAGAAGGGGTTTGTATGATTTTCCCTACTGGCTAAGTAATATTATAATTTTGGAAAACCAATTTCAAACTCATAATTGATATTTTCTTATTAGTTAAATCTACTTCACATTTATAAGTATTTTAATTTAAGGGGGTTTTGCTAAGTATGATTTTTTTTTACTATAAAAACTATGTATTGGCCATGTTATTATTATTTTATAACCTGTCAGGTTGGGAAAATTGTGCTTGTATCATGGTTTATCTGGTGTTTCATCTCACTGGTTATATATAAAAACAATTGTTTAAGAATTAACATCCATTTATAACAGTTCGTAGCTAACTCAGATGTTTTAACAACTGTTTTTATGTTATACATATGTTGTTTTAAAACCTTTTACGATTGTTAATTAATTTTTGTTCATATGGCAAAAGGGGTCTGAATCTGATGGTTCTTAGAATACATAATGAAATTAGAATAAACATATTTCCAATTACCATAACCTAGAATTAAAATGTTGTAGTGGATTAAAGTAAAATGTATGATAGAGCTATCAACACTTAATTTCGATAAAATATAAACACGTTCAAATATGAGATAGTAAAATGGCAAAATGACAATATTACTATGTCTTTCAATGGATAATTCTGACTTATGAACAGCTGATCTTTGTTATTAACAAAACTGTACTGTAATCACCTTTGTTCATCTATCTTCAATATTCATCTTAAAATAAGTGAAAATCCAATGTAATCTAGGGGTAGTTAAAAAATGTAAAGTGTCTAGGAGATTTTCACATTTTTATCAGTAAAAAATATGCATACAATTTAATTACAGGATCTGTTCAGAGCTACTGGCTGTCAGTTTGTTGAGACTTTATGGCATAAATCAAATCCATTATAGACCTAACTGTAACCAAATATATCTCTTTGTCCTCCAATGAATTTTTGTTCAGGCAATATATGATTCGTATTCCTGGTTATATAAAAGGGTCTACATATTCATTTAAGGGGGGAGCATTCATTTATTTCTTAGTTTTGAGTAAGAAGTAAAAATAGCACTTACATGTGAAGTATGCTGAACAATATTATTTTAATGTAATAACAAATCCGTATTAAAATGTTAGTAACTAATGTATTAATTTGTCATTAATGTGTAAATTAGATTTTATTGAAAGAAAGACTTAGATCACAAATCTTATCACCAATAAATCTACATTTTCTTAATAAAATACAATGGAATGATTGTAGAAATACTTAATGTATCTCAAGATATTTTTTTCTAATTACAACATTATTTTAAAACATACCATTTTAAAGACTGCCTTTTTTTCGTGAATTTGTTCACATTCATCACAATTTTCCAGCTTCAAATACATTTTTGCTAACTATGATTGTTTATGACTTTATGACATTTAATTTGAGTGCCTTGAATCTGAGAGATGCTAGGTTTATAACACAACTGTACTGTTATTTTTAGTATAGTATGATGAAAAGAATAAAATTGTGTAAAATAATTGAATTTTTAATTTGTGTTATAGGGGCGTTTCTTATTCCATACTTCATATGCCTTGTCACTGGAGGTATTCCTATCTTCTTTTTAGAAGTTGGTCTCGGACAATTTATGAGCGAAGGAGGAATCACTGCTTGGAATATCTGCCCAATATTTAAAGGTATGGTTTGATAAGTGTAACGTAATGAAATGAATAGGCAAATTTATTTTTCATAGTACAAAACACAGTATAAGTAACATTATTCGGTCACTTTTTCAAGTAGAGTGACCAGAATCTATCTAGGAAATCTCATAAAAAACCTCTCTTTCAGAAAGATAATATTGGCATAAATATGTACATAAATATGTACTAATCACATTAAATATGGGGAACGAGCTGGTTTAGTGGTTATAGTGTGGGATTTCAGTCCCTGAGGAGGTCCCGGGTTCAAATCCTGCCAAATCACCAATGGATTTTCTAAGTGATAATGCCGCAACCCCTAGGCAATCCCCGAAGTAATGTGAAAAACAATCCCGGGGTCGTGCCTAGCGTCCAAGGACAAAAAAATCTCATAGATAAGTTACAGTTCCAGCAACTCATTTTTACAAATCGAGCACTGAGTATTACTCTCAAAATGAGAGCTGATCACATAAGGAAACAAAAAATGTATACCGGTAACCATTGTTATTTCATTATAAAATTGATTGTTTTCTTTCTAGGGATAGGCTATGGAACCACAATAATCTGTTTTCTTTTGAATGTGTACTACATAATTATTCTGGCTTGGGCGTTCCACTACTTCGTGAACTCATTTTGCTGGGAGTTACCATGGAGCTCTTGCGATCATTGGTGGAACACGGAAAATTGCTTCCGAGGAAAAAACACTTCTTCTGCCGTTTTGGCTCCTGTAGATCCTGTCATAGAATATTGGGAGTGAGTAAATTTATAATTTAGCACTACGGAAAAATATTGCAACTATAAAGTCTCATAAAAGTACAAAACACAACTCAAGTTGTTGATAATACTAACAGGCTTGAGGTTTGGATGCGCTAGTCCCGAGAAATAATTGCACCCCCAACAAACCTGAAACCACCTTTTGTGCCCTTCGGAGGTCTGAATATGTTTGTTCCTTGAAATTTGAATATATAGAAATATTGAGTGGCAAACAACTGGGCCTGTATGAAAAAATTACATTTGAAACCGGTAAAAAATAACTATACAAATAATTTACTTGAAGGTAAATTAAATTAAAATAAAATGATAAATAAAGAGAGTGAGGAATAAATCAAGCAAAATGTCTTGGTAGAAGAACAAATCTCACTTTTCTGTAGATTTACCTTGGTAAAAATTAAGATTGAGGGGAAATCTGTGTCAAAAGCATAGTATGTGTCTGTAGAGTTGGGTAATGTTAACATTAGAATTATTTTAACATGTATTTGGCCTAATTTGTTTACAATAGTTTTTGTTACAATGGTTTTGCATTTTAAAAACATTGACTAAAATAAGGAAATTATGCCAGAAAATGGTCAGAAAATGATAAAGGGTGTTTTAGGGTAATGCATGCCAACATTAAACGAATAATCTGATTGTTTACTGTTCTTCAATGCAGGAGGAAAGTTCTGAAAATCAGCTCTGGCATAGAAGAAATTGGCAGTGTAAACTGGGAACTGGCTTTATCTCTGCTATTTGTCTGGATTGTAGTTTTCTTTTGTGTGCAAAATGGGATAAAAACTTCAGGGAAGGTTGTCTACTTCACAGGTAAGTCACCATACATTGATTGTATAGTTTATATTTTTTGGCTCTAGCCCGGAATTATTTTTACAATACTCAGGCTTATCTTTGAGGTTGCAGCATTATCACTTTCACTTAGAAAATAATCTATTGCTGATTGGTGGGATTTGAACCTGGGGTTTTGGTGAGGTCTCATGCTCTAACACTAGAACAGCTTGTGTCCCATGTAATTGATTCAGTAGGTACAATCACCAGTTAATGAATTACAATAAATTGAGGAATAGGGAAAATTTGCAACTTGAATCATGGGCAAAAATATGGACTGAGTAAATTTATTTGGATTGAGTTTGAGGAGACATACTTGTGTAATTCATAGTTCAAATTATTGTGATGCAAGAAGTTGACATCAAGAACTCCAGTTTTTAAGTAAATAAGTTTTATTTATGTGTTCAAAATACAGTAATATTGTCAACATAGTTTCAATAACTGATGCTAAATCAATTGACAATTTATTTTAACATATATTTTCATAAACTTTGAAATAATATTTAAAAATAGTACTGAGTGTGGACCCAAATGTATCATTAATTATTCAGTTGGAATTTATTGAGCTGGTGGATTCGACCAGTTTATTGAGACCTGTAAAATGATACCATACTCGACTATCATTGTCATTTGAAAATTTTGAGCCACCCCCTACCCCCACTGCCTAAGGGCAAAATTTTCAAAATTGACCATAATTAATTATTGTAGCCCCTTATAGCTAAGAAGGTTGCCACAAACAGATTTCAAATATCTCAAATGATTGAAAAGTTAAGTGGGGGTGCAAGTTACTTTTCAGCCACCCTGTATTACATAGTTATATTCATATAGGAATATATGATATAGTTCATATATTAAAATTAAAACGTTTAATTTATGTAATTTAAGGGTAAAAAAAATTCCTTTTATAAATTAATCTGTAGAAGCACAACAAAATGTAAAATCTGTTCATATTCTTAGATTTGTCCTACAAAATCTGTATACACCGGCATTACTTGATTTGGAATTACTTAAAAGTAATTTTATGTCAGATTTTAAAATACAATACATTTTGTAAGTTGAATAAAAATTAAGGAAGAGAGAAATAACATTTTCAGGACAGATTTGTACCAGATATGCCATGGAGTATATTTGGAAAGGCTAGTTCCAAATAGTTTTTTACATAAGCGAGAGCCTGTGTGTATGCGAAAGAAAATATCCCCATTGTGGATATACTAGGATTAGTAAAACCTCAGAGTAATAAAACAAAATTTTGCTTTTTATTTTGTTTTAAACAAAATTTTGTTTTATTACTCTGAGGTAAAACGATAACAGGACTGAATCTGACCAGGGCGTCTGGGCCAGCCTGAGCCCCCTAGGGCAGTCATAGGGCATTATCGAGGGTGCCATATTAGGACTGAATGGGATTTCCCCATTTTTCCTGCCTAATTCCCATAACCCTACCCCCAGACACATAGTGAACTAGTAAGCTAGTGAACGGATCGGCTCATGGAATCGTTCACGGAAATATTTACTCCGTGTAAATTTGTCAGCACTTGTCTTTATTAAAATAATTTAAGCAGGTAAAATTGTCTTTTTGTGCAATAATAATATTGTAGTAAATATTTTTATGGTCTAAGGTAAGGTAAGGTTAGGTTAGGATAGGTTGGGTTAGGACATTTCTGTCTTGATCTTAAAAAATATGCCGCACCGTTAAGTTTCATCTCTTTGAAAACACGACGCAGCAATTCGGTGAATGATTCCATGAGGTGATCCGTTCCCAGCGACCTAGTGAACGACTCCATTGGGTGATCAGTTCACTTGCCTGTGTGTTTGTAGATAGGGAGAATGGAGCTGGCCACGGGGGAAGAAACCAATGCGGCGAGGGAGATTTCTTTCATTCCTCTATTGTCGCACCCCTGACATTGTTTACATGGCTGGCCCTGAGGACCCAGGCCGCACCATGTCAAATTCAGTCCTGTTGTGATACCACCACTAGGATTCTAAGTCTTATAACAGTTTTAACTAAAACATTGGTTAAATATTTTAATTGGTTTTTAGGTTAAGGCAAAATTCTGCAAGCCAAGGTCAACTCTTTAGCAATATGTTTTTCAGCAATATTCCCATACTTCATGTTAACTGCTCTTTTAATTCGTGGTGTGACATTGGACGGGGCTCTTCAGGGTCTTGAGTTTTATCTCAAACCGAATTTCTCAAAGCTGACAGAAGCACAGGTACTGTGGCGTTGGTAACCTTAATTCTTAATTTTGTAAATACATCCAATCAAAGACTTAAATTTAAAATATATGGAGTGGTATGGAACTAACATACCTCTAATGGTTAAAGTAGTTTGGTGTTCATGGTGACTCTGCTTTAGTCTAGTTTTAGTAATAGCTTTAAAAGATAGAGGATTGTCTGTAGTTTAAGAGCATTTCATATAAATAAGTTACACTATTTTAAAACTGTACAAAACTGGATTGGTTCGTCTTTAGCTAATTGGAAGGAAATAATAATAATAAATAAATAAAATACCAATACAACAAACCTAACAGGGTATGAATAATATTTAATTTCTTCCATTCTAAATTATCAGATATGCGCCAGGTGTCTCCCAGTATGAAAATGTTTAAAATCTATGTTTGTAGCCCCCAGGCTGCTGGACATAACATAATGTAAGACTAAATTACTTACTTTAAATGTTTATAGAAACTTATACTACTGGGATTTTGGAGCTGTTTATTTATATTTTTAACATGGGTTTTTAACCCACTTGAGTTTTATGGCTGACTAGGTGGTTAGGACAATATATGTAAGAACTCCAACCTAACCTAACCTTTCAAAATACATGATGACTAATTTCTAATTTGAAAGGCAGGAACATCAATGACAAAATAAAGTGCAAATGTTAATCATAATGCATAAATACCCATCAGAAAATTAGACAGTTTTTAAGAAAAAATTCAATCAAATCATTGTAGTTACACTGTATCTGAGTACATATGGTTTGATTGATATTTATATTCCTTTATCTTGAAGATTTATTACATATTTTACGAAACGAGCTATATTGTATTAAACCTATTGAAGTATCTAGCTATTTTTTAGAAATAATGTTAATTTTTCAATTACAGCACATTTCTTACCATCATCCTCATATTAAAAATATACAATAATCAGTATGTTAATTGGTAAAATATTGTTAATGCTTAAAATATTTTGAACATTAATTTAAATTCAGTAACATATGGTACCATTGCATAAAACAGCTAACTATTTAGAAGGTTTAATATGGTAAATAGTAGGAAAATTTATAATAACCTCCTAAAACAGAAGTAAATATTATATAATAAAAAAAAATATATAATAATATCTAGAGTTTTTGTGCTCTTATTCTCTAAATGATTTAATTAAATTAATTATATATATAAGTTAGTTATTATGTATGTCATATGTTTATATTTGTATGATGAATACAAATTACATTTCATCATTATTTTACTTATATTTACCTAAGATTAAGACTCAAAGTCTAAAATGCAAGGCTAAATGCAATGTTTGAAGAGGTTGAAAACCTGTTAAAAATAAAAATAAACACCTTACAACATATGATAAGGTCATCATTATTTTCAGGTATGGATCGACGCAGGTACACAAATCTTTTTCTCCTACGCCATTGCTCTTGGCTGCATGACTGCTCTCGGGTCTTATAACAACTTCAACAACAACTTTATCCGGGACTGTATCTTCATATCATGTGTCAACAGTTCAACCAGCCTATACTCGGGCTTAGCTGTGTTCAGTGTACTAGGCTTCATGGCTAAAGAGCTCGGAGTTCCTGTTGCTCAGGTATTTGACGTGGCTCATATTGTTGAAATTCTAACTTTGACTAATAAAACTAGATGTTCCATCCCTATTTTAAAGTCGTCGCCAGTTAGTAAATAAAATTGGACAAAGTGGAAGTGGAGCCACTGACAGGTTGCACAGAATTAAATTACTAATGATTGTTGAATTTGCAGACTTTTCAACCAAGCTAAACTGATAGGATGACTTATTGTAATGTAAAATACAGCATCTTTCATATCACGTCAACTATCTCAGTAACTACAAATGACGTAGAAAACTCTATTGTGATCTGGTAGTGAATGTGTTAATTAAATGATACTGCATAAAGAAACAGCTGATCTTAAAAACAACCAAAGCTACACAGCTTGTCCATTCAGTTCTACACTCACTTCATTCATATATTAGCATAAAGTCACTGTCGTAGTGAGTGACATAATCTAGTCACAGAGAAGTAAGATACAGAGTATCAATGATAGAACAAAGTCCAACACCACCCTCAATCTTGCCCTCGTGTACTACAATGCTCACGGTGGAGGAAGACCTTGTGTCCTGTGCGATAGGCATTTCCGCACAGTGCTAGAAGCTGGGGTTCTTCCTTGCTCGTCACAATTATATTTCTGGTACAACATTCTAGAGCTGAAAGCGTACAATCGTCCCATAAGCAAGTTACCTCTGTACCTTACTTCCCTGTAGTGAGTAACTGAGTATACTTTTGCAAGTTTTCTGTTAGGTAGCGGAGTCTGGTCCAGGCTTAGTGTTCATCGCGTATCCGAAGGCAGTCACTCAGATGCAATATTCGTCCGTCTGGGCAGCTTTATTCTTCTTCATGATCATTCTCATGGGATTGGACTCCCAGTTCGTGGGAGTTGAGGGATTTGTAACAGCTGTTGTGGATTTGTTTCCAAACACATTGAGGAAGGGACGAAGAAGGGAATTGTTCATCATTGTTGTCAGCATCATCAGTTACGCAATAGGTCTCCTCATGGTTACTAATGTGAGTTGTCATTTATTTATAAATAGGTGAAATATTCCTTTCCGCAAACGCCCGTACTAACTAGTTGTTAAATGTTTACAAAATTCACACATTGTTATGTCGTATTCAGAGTATCAGTGTTTCACTATTTACAATACCACATTATAAAAAAATAGTTAAGCTATAAACTTTGATAAAAAAAAGGGTTTTGGTTAGTTTCATTGGTTAAGATATTATCTATTATTTAATATAATTTGTAAAAAATAAACCACAGTGTTGCCAATCAATTAAATATTCATTGGATCTGATATAAGATTACATCTCAATTTACTTACCAACCATGACCGTACCTAAAACAACCGAAATGATAAATACTATTAACTCCTCCATAAGTGGACACTGACTATGATATGTAGAGATTCAATGCTTATCTTCGCTTAAAACAATAAAATAAATATATTAAGACATTTAAGTTATATGAATTAAGGATAGAGGGATTAGTTGATTCAATTCTTGATTTGTTGTACAGGCAATGGAACCATGTGCGTCAATAATTTTCTTTCTGGTACAAAATAAACTAAGGTAAATATTGAACTAATTTAAACTGGTATTTAATCGAAGCTTACAAGACAAAGGGGGCACAAGTATTTCAGTAATAGTAAAACAATCCCTCCAAAGTTTGAGCAATAATGTTGTCAGTCATAACACAACTTTCTTAGATTTACCTTCTTAGACCTACCTGTTATTGCCTGAGTTCTTGTGGGTTAGATGTTTATGTTACCCTATGTATTTCTACACCTTTTATGCAACTTCAGGGGGTCGCCTTAATCATTGATCACTAAAATTATAGTCTATATTGTATTTACAAAAATATTTACACCTGCACGGTCACTATAGTATCTCAGTCAGGTCGATGTTGTTGGAATTTGAATTTAGAACGTTCGACGACGGTTGAGGATAGTTTGGACTTTCCTGGTTTACAGCCCCAGTCCAAGAAATGAAACAGAGGAAGAAAGTCCTGCTGTGACTCGGCAACATGTCAATTATCCGATCAACCGGACCACAATACTACCGTGCATGTGTAAAAATTTGTGTAAATACAATATATACTATAATGTTAGTGAAAAGTGATTAAGAAAACCCCTAGTTGCCACACAAGATAAAGAAATGCAAAGGGTGACACATACATCTTACATACAAGAACACTGGCAATTCTAACAAAGGTAAATCAAATATAGTTTAAGTTTTTGAAACTGGGATGGCAAGAATAAACCCCATTTTTCATTATTTGAAAAAAATATTGGTGAAATGCTATTTTGCAGGGAGGCATGTACATCTTCCAAGTGTTTGACTACTACGCAGCCAGCGGGATGGTACTGTTATGGTTCTGCTTCTTTGAGTGTGTAGCCATAGCTTACTTCTATGGCGTGGACAGGTTCTATGAAAATATCGCCACTATGGTAGGATATCGTATGAACTCTTGGATGAGATGGTGTTGGCTTTACTTCACACCATTTGTTACTATGGTAAGAGATTTACACAATAACAGTTGTAGTGCCTGACGACTACTTACCTGTATATAAATCTTTATTTTAACAGATGATATTTATTTGTTTACTAATTCATTCAATTATTATTGTTCACTTTAACTTTTTACTAAATACACGTATTTTTACTCTTGTCTAGCATTTGTGAGTTCACAACTTCAATTGGTGACCCCGACGTGATCCAAAATGTCAAACGGAGAACAATCAGTACACAGAATTCAAGTCAAGATCCCTCCTTTCTGGCACTCAGATCCAGAATTGTGGTTTGCACAAATCGAAACCCAGTTTTCTCTAGCGGGGATCACGGTCGACGAAACTAAGTTCTATTACGTCTGCGGTAACCTAGATGCGAAATACACAGCGGAAGTGAGGGATATCCTCACCAACCCTCCAGCAGAAGAAAAGTACAACAAATTAAAAAAAGAACTTATAAAACGGTTTACCTTGACCCAGGAACAGAAGACGAAACAACTTTTGGAACGAGAAGAGTTAGGTGATCGGAAACCATCACAGTTCCTGAGGCACATGCGTACTCTAGCCGGAACCATGATACCTGATCCACTACTGAAGTTTCAATGGCTTAGCCGTCTTCCTTCAGCAACACAAGCCATCTTGGTAACACAAAAGGCTGCGGACCTCGATACACTGGCGGAGCTTGCGGATGCTGTCCATGAAGTCAGTCCTCACCATCAAGTATCGGAGGCGTCCTTATCAGCTCCCTCGATGGAAGAAATGATGGAACGCTTTACAACCACGTTGACATCAAATATTAGAGAAGTAACAGAAAAATTTCAACAAGAAATAGCAGAAATCAAAGAAGACATGAGACGTCCAAAATTCCACAAGACATCAGACACATATCCACGTAGACAATCATGGCAACGCTCCAAGAATCGATTTGATCGCCATGACGTCTGTTGGTATCACTGGCGGTTCGGCGACGCAGCAACGAAGTGCACCGATCCTTGCAGATTCAAAGGAAGCAGATCGGGAAACGACCCAGGGAGTCTCTAATGGCGACAAGCGACTCCGACCTCACATGTTCCCGTCGCCTATTTGTCACCGATAAGGTAACCAAACAACAATTTCTAGTTGACACGGGAGCTGATGTATGCGTCTACCCTCGTAATAGGTTAGATAAAAAAAGACCTAAGACTGACTATACTCTATATGCAGCAAATAATACTGAGATTACGACGTATGGTCTTGTATCTTTGCCTTTGGACTTTGGTCTACGCCGCTCATTTGTTTGGCGTTTCATCGTAGCCGATGTATCCAAACCAATAATAGGGGTAGACTTTCTACACTATTATGATCTGCTTGTTGATGTACGACGTCAATGTTTAGTTGACCAGTCAACTTCGTTTTTTTCCAAAGGTCAACCTCCTTCAGTTCATTTAGTGAGTAGTGTTAAAACTATTAAGTCTTGTCAACAGACAGTTTTCTCTCAATTACTTCATGAATACCCAAACCTCACCAGACCTTCAGGTAAACCTGATTGTACTTCCAAACATGACACAAAACATCATATTGAGACAACACCAGGACCTCCGGTGTTCAGTAAACCCCGCCGCCTGGCACCGGATAAATTTAAACTCGCCAAAAAAGAATTTGAATCCATGGTTCAACTAGGTATAGCTAGACCCTCTTCTAGTTCCTGGTCTTCTCCCCTTCACATGGTTCCCAAAAAAGGTGATGAGTGGAGGCCATGTGGAGATTACAGGGCTTTGAATGCTAGAACTATCCCTGATCGGTACCCTGTTCCCCATATTCAAGATTTCTCTCACCAACTTCATGGTAAGACAATATTCACCACCTTAGATCTTGTTAAGGCTTATCACCAGATCCCGGTTGCTGCTGAGGATGTCCACAAGACAGCAATTACCACACCTTTTGGCCTGTTCGAATTCCCTTACATGTCATTTGGACTATGCAATGCTGCTCAAACGTTTCAACGCTTTATAGATGGCGTACTTAGGGGCTTAGACTTCTGCTACGCTTACATTGACGATATCCTAGTAGCTTCAGAGTCAGAAGAACAACACTTATTACACTTAAAACAGCTCTTTGACCGTTTTTCAACTTATGGGATCCTCATTAACCCAAGTAAGTGTGTTCTAGGAACATCAGTCGTTAACTTTCTAGGGTATGAAGTATCTGGAGAAGGTATCAAACCTTTGCCAGAAAAGGTTAGAGTCATCAACTCATATCCTAAACCTAAAACAGTTAAGGAACTAAGGAGGTTTATTGGCATGATAAATTTTTATCGAAGGTTTTTGCCTAACACGGCGGAGCATCAAAGCTTACTAAACGAACTCCTGAAGGCTAATGCGAAGGGAAATTCACCTGTCAACTGGACCACGGCAAGTAATGAAGCATTTGAGGCTTGCAAGCAAAGCCTTAGTAAAGCTGTGATGCTGTCTCACCCTGTACCAGATGCTCAATTGGCCATTTTCTGCGATTCTTCCGCCCATACTGTGGGGTGTGCGTTGCAGCAAAAGATAGGTGATAGTTGGCAGCCGTTGGCCTTTTTCTCAAAAAAATTAACCTCTGCTGAACAAAATTACAGTGCCTACGACAGAGAGTTGACAGCAATATATTTATCAGTAAAGTACTTCAAACATATGTTAGAAGGTAGGCAGTTTACCATTTTCACAGATCACAAACCACTCACTTTTGCGTTTAAGCAAAAAGCAGACAAATGCTCTCCCCGCCAATTTCGTCACTTGGAATATATTGGGCAGTATTCAACGGACATCCGCCACATCTCTGGACAAGGTAATGTGGTAGCTGACACCCTCTCCAGAATTGAGACGATTGCCGTTCCATTGGACTATCAGGCATTAGCAGACTCACAGAGCAAAGATGAAGAGTTAATACGTCACATGCAGTCTGATTCCAGCCTGAAACTTCGACAGATCCCAATACCAGGAACACAAGTTTTGCTTTACTGTGACACATCTACTCACATCCCTCGTCCCTTCATCACAAGGCCATTTCGACAAACCGTTTTTAACAGTTTACATAATCTATCCCACCCAGGTATTAAAGCTTCATTGAAACTTGTCAGTCAACGTTTTGTCTGGCCTTCAATGAACTCTGACTGCCGTCGATGGGCCCGTTCTTGTATGGCATGCCAAAAGTCCAAGATATCACGTCACAACTGGACTCCTGTAGGTATGTTTGCTCCTCCATCTTCCAGGTTTGAGCACATACACATTGACCTTGTTGGTCCGCTACCTGTCTCCGAAGGTTACAGGTACTGTTTGACCTGTGTTGATCGTTTCTCAAGGTGGCCAGAAGCAGTACCAATCGAAAACATAGAAGCAGAAACTGTAGCACGAGCACTTTTTACCACTTGGATTTCTAGATACGGAACACCACTACGAATTACAACAGATCAAGGTCGGCAATTTGAGTCAAGCCTGTTTAAACACCTAGGAGATTTGTTAGGTTCGACTCGTCTCAGAACAACTTCCTATCACCCATCGTCAAATGGACTAGTTGAACGTTTTCACCGTCAACTGAAGGCAGCCATCAGATGCCACGCAACAGCACGATGGACTGAGGTATTGCCCGTCATACTTTTGGGAATACGGACAGCATGGCGTGATGATCTACAAGCTTCTTCAGCTGAACTCCTGTATGGTCAACCACTTCGCCTACCTGGAGAGTTCCTTACACTTAGCGATTCCAACCATGAACTTGACCCACAAAGTTTTGTCAAAAATCTGCGTCAACATTTCAACAACTTAAGACCAGTTGATGGAACAAGACATGGAGGTAGGACGCCATTCGTGTTCAAGGATCTCAACACATGCACTCATGTCTTCGTACGTACCGACATTTCTAAGGGTGCACTCGATCCCCCCTACTCAGGTCCTTACCTCGTCATTAGAAGATCTGACAAGACTGCAGTAATTCGGATTCGAGGCAATGATGTAACCATTTCAATGGATCGACTTAAGCCAGTCTATAGCTTACAACTCGACCATGATGACACCAGCGTTTCCAGAGGCACCATAACTACTACTGCTCCCTTTTCTCATTCTGACATTCAACAACGAGGTACATTGACATCTAAATCTATTCTGAGATCTACACCATTAACTACGCGCTCTGGGAGGCAAGTTCATTTTCCAGTACGGTTCCAGAGTTGATTTTTTTCGTGTTTGCTCAACTACATAGCTCAACCACTGGCAAGGGGGTACTGTAGTGCCTGACGACTACTTACCTGTATATAAATCTTTATTTTAACAGATGATATTTATTTGTTTACTAATTCATTCAATTATTATTGTTCACTTTAACTTTTTACTAAATACACGTATTTTTACTCTTGTCTAGCATTCGTGAGTTCACAACTTCAACAGTAAACAGAGGGAGATGATTAAATTAACAAAACAAATACAAATTGCCATTCTTTACATGAACAGTTACGTACTGAAAATATACTATGGCCATTCTTCCTTATTTTCAACTAATAGAACTGTTAGAGCTCCAAATAATAAACACAATTTACCATGCTCCAAGAATTTATTTGCTTTGAAGAAGATTGCAATCATCAGAGATGTAATGTAAACTCATCATGAAATAATGAGATATTTTGAGGCTTTTAAATTGTTACTGCACTTTCCCTTGACTGTTTGATCTCAAAAGTTGATATCAATGGTCAGAAGTAATATAACCAAACTTCTATTTACGACTATCTATGTGAGTATAAAACAACCGCTGAAAGAATACCTGGCTTATGCCACAACCTAGGAGTCAAGTTTGGTTGCTTGAACTTTTTGTTGTCTTGCATTGGGAGTGCAGTAGACTGTTGGATCTGTTTAACACGTTCACTGCGTTACGAGATCCCGAGGTCTCGTATCGTACCTAGCCCGTAGTGCGGGACCCATAATTTGGCTTCTTTCCAAAAATTACGACATCGATATTTCGGCGTACAGTAATCGTAAAGAAATTAAACTTGTACATATATAATGCATTTTTATTGATGTATCAACTAGTAACTATGAAATGAACGAGATAAATAGATCTCGTAACGCACTGAAGTAATAAACTTTTACTTTATTACGATACGAGACCCCTGGGTCTCGTATCAAAAGTAGTTGTTCCAAGCACTACATGAGGCTAATGGGGTGATTAGTAACCATGGTAACCTTTGTTGAATGCTTGGATGAAAGAAGGAAACCAAATAAATAATTCAAGAACAAAGAGAAAGAATAATGGCGTTTTTATACTGTTATTAGCACTAACGGATGCGTAATAAAGGTCACTGGTAAATGACCTAAAATATCACGATTGTGCAATGTTGTATTTTGATGTAAACAAGCAAATCATTTACATTAATTTGAATGTTTATCCTGGTCCCTACTAAATCATACATAAACCGGACAAGAAATTTCCGATAAACAACTTTGTATCATTAGTTTTTGTTTTGCGATTGGGATCCCTTTCCCAGCCCTTTAGGGAAGTGGTGCAAGTCTAAATATAGCTTCAAGGTTGCACCCATCCCTTCCCCCCGCCCACTCGACTCACTGTTGGCACGCACTCATTTCGAGGTCATAGCCCAACCCCAAAAATATAACGAAATAAATACAGTAATTTGTAAACATATTTCATTTGTATTTTATTTAGCCTGAAATCAGCCGTAAGGAAACGCATTAATATAAAAAGTGATAAAAGAAAGATAAAATATATTTTTTATAATGATTACGATTATAAGGAATTCGTAAATAAACAGGTAACATATATTTTTCTTAATTGGTTATTGTAGGAAAAGAATAAATACAAATAAATAATTAACTATTACAGCTGTGCGGTACGAGATCTCGGGGTCTCGTACAATGACGTCATATTTACTTCCTGGGCTGGCTGAAGATTGTCAACATTGTACTGGTTCAGATAAACAAACACTCAGCGCTCTCTTGCCTTTCTTTACGAGGTTATGATGCGCAAAAGATTACTGCGCAACGTAATCTCGGGGTCTCGTATCGCACCTGGGTAATCATAGCGGACGAGACCTATAGATCTCGTAACGCACCATTGGAATAATGGTGGAAAATATGTAACGCAGTGAACGTGTTAAAGGCCAAGCATTCCTAGGTGATGACCTCCAAGCCAGGAGGTAGCACTGCCACTCTGCTTTTTCCAATAATCCTACATGTTAGTCAGTTTTTAGACAGTGGTGAGCGTTCACTTACAGAACAATTTGTGACTACACCCTTGAGCACTGTAGATAGAGGCACAGAGAAGCAAGGTACAGAGGAAACATTCAATGGCACACTTAAGTGGTGTCTAGGGAAAAGTCAAACACCATCCTTGCCCTCATGCTTTACAGCGCTCATGGTGGAGGAAAACTCTGTGCCCTGTGCGATAGGAGTTTGCAACTTGGGCTCTTCCTTGCTTGTCACAAGTATAACAACATACCAGAGCTGAAAGTGCACAGCTGTCCCATAAGTGTGTCTCCTCTGTACCTCACTTCTCTGTGGTTCAGGGCTAGTATTTGATCTCGGTCAGGTCTGGTGTGCAACTCATATAAGGAGTTCACATGTCTACGGTAGAGCTTGATGGGAGAGGTCCAAGAAATAGAGATTGGTAAGTGGTGGACGGTGGAAGTTTGATGTGATGGGTTCTTTGCGAGTTACACGTCAAATAAGAAATTTTCCTTATTTTCACTAAGTGTGACCACAAAAATCTTGTTTGTTAAGGATTTGGATTTTGAAGGAGAAAACATGATAAAAAGGCATAAACAAATCAATTTTAAAATCTCAAGTGTTTAAGTGAGAATCTTCCATCTCTTTATTGATGAATTAATTTTCATAAATAGTTTGTATTACTTAAAAAATTCTAATTGTGTTATTTTATGTCCAGGGCATCTTGATTTTCTCAACCGCTTCATCACTACCCCTAACCTACAACAGAGACTACGTGTATCCCCAATGGGCAATTACTATTGGCTGGACCATGGCCCTTGTTCCTATGTCTCTTATTCCACTGTATTTCTTCTGGCACCTTTTCTCACAGACAGGAACAATATCTGAGGTAAAATAGCATTTGTTACCCACACAACACAAGAATATCCTTGGAATGTCCTGGGGATATCCCAGTGTGGGATGGGGGATATCCTCTGTATATCCCACAATGTCCTCAGAGTTTCATGGGGAACTCCCCGGGATATCCCTATGTTCGCCCAAATAGTCCTGATCCCTGGGATATCCCGCCAGGGTATCATACATAAAAACACAAAATAATAAAGATTTAGTCTGAAAAGCGCTTTTATTAGTTCAGTATTTTGATTAAATAGTTCATAAAAACAAATTTTGGAAAAAATTGAAATTTTTGTTTCCTAACTCTTACCTTACCTCTGAGCTATCTGTGATTGTTGATATTATTAGTTTTCAAGCGGTTCGAGGAGCTGCAATGGTTGCAATACTTAAATCTTTTTGATACTATATGATTTTGTTTAGGCATCCATCAATTATTGTTAAATTGTTTTTCTGGGAGTTGTAGAGGATATTGTACAGTAATTTGAATACCATAGAGTATAATCATTATATGATTAATTAATATTTCCTTCTCAAATATTACTTTCTCAAATAAATGTGAATTTAAATAAAAAAGAAAATATTTACATTATTGTTGTTATAAGCGGACGCGTTGCAGAAAGTCAACAGTCCCGGAAGGTCAAATAATTTATACCTGTGCCACTAGGTCAAAAACTACAATGTTTGCAGTGTCTGTAGATCAAAAATCCCAGTAAGTCAAATAGTACAGTCCGGGCTAAAAACGTAGTCTATGTTAAAGCAATTGACTTATTGGGAATTTGACCTAATGCAACAGCAGTTTAAATAAAACGAAATAAGATAAAATATAAGTTCAGTTTCGCTGAGTCAACAGTGCCGGAAGGTCAAAAGTATAATCTGTTAAAAACAACGATAGTCCTCTCGACGCATGACTTCAATAATTTCATGTTTTGGTGTACTTAAAGTTGTGCTAAGATTTTGAAAATTGGCACAGAGCTTCTTGGTTAGTCCTACTCAATGACTATTTTGTTGGAACTTTAAACCATTTACCGATATAATTAATAAAAATTGATATGTATGGTGAAATAGTTTTAAATCGTGATTTCTAACATGAAAAAGTTAGCATGCGAGATTTTTGTTTGTTTTTGGGTTAGAGAGGTTTTGTCTGTGGCAAAGTTGTAGCCAAAAGTGCGATGGGTAAAATATATTTGTTTGAATTTTTTACAATCAGTGGTTCAATAGATAACTTGGGTTGAAGAGGACGGCAAATTTAGCATTTCGCAACGCATGGAAAGAACTACATCGTACGATGCGACTGCTGAGTGGACTTTTAATTTACAGTTCTAAGGACAAGAAAAAGATGAATATACAGATTACCAGTACATTCATATTATTTATAAAACATCTTTCTGTATTACCAGCTTACATTTTTCACTTATATTAATAAGAATACATCACAAACAAGGTATTAAAAATAAGCGGAGAGACACTTTACCTAGTAATTCCTTGGGTCAAAATAAACAGAAAATGAAGGATAACATTTTTTCCAAAATCGTTTCGTTAACCAGATATCTGCCATTTTGTATTTTTTACATACAAATATTTATCTTTACACTTTTCCAACCGATGTTTATGAAACTTGGTATGTACGTTAAGGTAGGAGAGACCCATGTTATAAAAAAAGATTCATCTCGATTCACCCTAAAATTTCGAAATTTAACACTTAACTACAATATAATATACTTTACTGTACCACAATATTTACGTATCACCATAAATCTTTAATAAAATAAAACGTCCACTTTTTAAAATCCAAATTAAATCAATTTAATCTTCCTTTTTTGAAAAATATAGTAAAAAAAATTAAGCGATGTTAAAATAACGACAGGCGAGTTTCGATCTGGGTGTTTAAGGTTTGAACCTAGGAGGATTTAACATTAATTAACATTAATGTTTAATCCTCCTAGGTTTGAAGTGATTGAGAGGAATACATGAAACCGAAGGGGGGAGGTAGCAACAAGTGCACTGGTACTTACTAGTGTCCAATTACAATTTCAATTGTAATTGGGATATCGGATACGGTAAGAATTAGAGAAAACTTTAAATGGGGGACATTCCTTTATTTCTTGTGGCAGTTAAAAATATGATTTTAGTTTTTTGAAATTCAGCCGCCATTTTCCAAAATGGCGGCCAAATTTGAAATTTCTTATGGAACACCCTATATTTTATCATGTTTTCGGATAGAATATGCAATTTAAAAACTTTTTTATGATTGACATTTTTTCGATAAACCGACTCGTTTAGGAGTTATAGCCTATGGAAAAATGACACCTGGTGTACATTTTACATCATGTAGCTCCTAAACAAGTAAGTTTATAGCAAAAATGGGAAGAGTAAAAAAGTCTTACAATTGCATCCACATTCCAAAAAGACCATACAATTCATTAAAAATATGAATTATATTATTTAAAAAAATGGCGGCAAACTTGAAAAGTGGAAAACTTTTTATTTTATAGTCTTAAAGGAATGTAGATGCAATTCTAAGACTGATTTACTTTTTGCAATTTTGCTCTAAACTTACTCGTTTAGGAGCTACATGATGTAAAATGTTAACCGGAAGTCATTTTTCCATAGGCTGTAATCCTAAACGAGTGGGTTTATCAAAAAAATGTCAAAGCTAACAAAGTTTTTAAATTGCATATTCTATCCGAAAACATGATAAAAAACTAAAATCATATTTTAACTGCCACAAAAATTAAAGGTATGTGCCCCATTTAAAGTTTTCTCTAATTCTTACCGTTTCCGATTTCCCAATGGTGGACTCCGTGAGTTGATCACCCTGTATATGAATTTGAACGGATGGTGTTTTTGGCCTCTAGGGACCTCAAAACGAAAAATTAAATCGGTCCCGCGGGTCCAGGTGTTACCATAAGTACTACGGTAATAGCTTATTCCCTATATGGGATATTCGCCAAAAACGTAATAGTTATATAGAACAACTAGCTGTAACCCGCGGGCTTTGCCCCGTTTAACTTCTTAATTTTCAAGATTATCTCGTTCGCATGGCTCAATCACGTCCTGGTTGAAGTTTGTTCGCTACGCTCACTCACCTTTAAGTTGGAGCTCGTTCGCTACGCTCACTCACCTTTGGGTTGGAGCTCGTTCGCTGCGCTCACTTGCCTTCAGGTTAGCTCGTTCGCTACGCTAACTCGCCTCCAGGTTGAAGTTCGTTCGCTACGCTCACTCACCTTTTGGTTGCAAATTAGCTGTTGTCATAAATGTAAAAGAAATAATAGTGCTGCACCCTGTTGGTAATCCTTGTAACTTTAATGCTATTGAACATCATAGAACAGAACCAACTTGTTTAATTGAAACAGCTGTTAAGATTCAATAATTCCATTTCTCATAAGGTTAACATGGGAAACTCCAGAGCCACTGGGGCGGAGCCCGAAAGGATTTTTGAAATAAGAATATGCCTATATGTTAATCGGGAATGTGAGCTATCATCATGCCAAATTTCAGCCCAATTCGACCAGTATTTTTCGCGTTCACTTGTCACAAACATACATCCATACATCCATACATCCATACATCCAAACTTTCTCATTTATAATATTAGTAGGATATTACATTCAACCAGCTGTTAGTTAAAACAAATTATATGGGACTAAAACAAATCAATGATTATAAAGATTCCTTTAAAAATAATTTGAACATCCTACAATTTTACTATGCATATTTAATTAATCTGCCATCCTCATACCTAAGAATTGAATGGATCAATGGTCAGCATTACACATAGTATAAATATGTCAACTCTAAATATGTCTTTAAATTTGTTTCCAAATGCTGAATGTTTACAGCTGTTATGTTAAGCAAATTATATTGTACTAAAAGCTAGCTTAGAAGGTAAGCGTCGGCTGCTAGACTTCTTAAAAATTGAAACTTAATTTCTAAAAAACTGGGACCCTTAATTATAATTATGGCTTTGACATTCCCTAGTTCTCAAAATTATCTTTATTTCAACACAAAAATAATGAAAATCCGTCGACTGGTTGATTCAGAATGTGAAAAAACCATATTTACGTTTTAATAATATATATGATAGTTTGGACAGGTTTCAACCCTTCCGAGGCGTAATACATTTACACAGTTTATGTGTAGACTACATTATAACTTATAAAATAGTTCCAAAATTAAATGGATCTCCTTTTACAAACGTATATAATAACCAGAAATTTTTAGATCGTCCTTGCGTGTATTTTATGCCACAAATTTTAACGAAAGGCTTTTCATTACATAAACTATACCTATTTACAGTGTTGACCAAACAGTTGGCAAGAAGCATTAATAGATAAGCTATGTACCAAATATGATAATTTTAGCTCTATTCTAATTATGACAAAACACGAAGTAACTAAAAGCAAGTTTTGTTGGTGTAGTAAGCGTTGCAGGAGGTCTACTTTACACTGAATCGACGTTCACTTTTATTGCTTTTGATCTTCCGGCACTGTTGACTCAGCGAAACTGAACTTGTATTTTACCGTATTTCGTTATATTAAAACTGCTGTTGCATTAGGTCAAATTCCCAATAAGTCAATTGCTTTAACATAGACCACGTTTTTAGCTCGGACTGTACTATTTGACTTACTGGGACTTTTGATCTACAGACACTGCAAACATTGTAGTTTTTGACCTAGCGGCACAGGTATAAATTATTTGATCTTCCGGGACTGTTGACTTTCAGCAACATTCCCGTTATAAGCAGGTGTATTATTATTATTATTATTATTATTATTATTATTATTATTATTATTATTATTATTATTATTATTATTATTATTATTATTATTAATATTATAAAAAAGGGTGAAAATTTTGTGTTGGATAGTTATCCTGCCCCATGAGGAATTTCTACAGATCTCCAAAGGATGCCCTATGGATATGATCAGAAAACATGATTAATTTTTATAAATCATTGGTAATGTTATTTTTAATTCGAAATACTATTGAAATATGCTATTTAATTACGATTCTCAAGCACTTGTCACTTTAAAAATACATCAAATACTCTAAGATATGTTTTAATGTAGGTAGCATACCGAGAATATCCATAGGAAGTCCCCAGGATATCCCCAAAATGCATTTGTCTGTGTGGGATATGTGTAATATCCTAGAGTGATCCTAGGGACATTCTCAAATCCTGGGACCTCTGTGGGATATGTGGGAACTGGTCCGGTCCGGATATCCTGTGCTGTATAGGAAATTTAGTTCAGGTGTTGATTCAATTCCGATTCGGCATCCAATTGTCCCGGGGATTTCCCAGGGATCTCCCACGGATCTTCTCAGCATAAGGAATATATTTCATCACACTAAGTAATTACGTAATAAACATTATCATTTGAAAGAAAATATATAATTATAAACGTTACCTGAAGTATTCTGTAGCATATCTCAAGAAATACTGGAATTCTTAGTTGAATTGACAAATTATGAAAAAAAGGATATCGTAGATGTTCTAGGGACATGCCAAAGATATTCCCATCCATCGATCAAAAACCCTCAAAAAATTTAATTACTTATTGTAAAGTTCTTATCCCAGGAGTGTCCCAGGGATATTCCTATATATCCCATGGGATATTGGGACGTTTTGGGAACTCTGTGGGATATCCTGAGGATATTCTGTGCTGTGTGGGTAGTTAAGCCCTTTCACCATTATACATCATAGATGTGCTAAAAGGACTTAAATAACCAGCACCTGCTTTATTCGTGAAACAGATGAGAGTTTAAGCTTATACCTTTTCTCTTGAAAGAGTTTAATCAATGTGAAAAACAATTAATTTATGTATAACATTCAAATGTTGGAGCCTTGTTAAAAAAAAATACACAAAAAACATACTAACAATGAAATTATGAGTTTGAAACAAGAAACTGATGTATTTACTGAATGTCTTGTATTCTTTGTTCTAGAAATGGAAAAAAGCAACCGAGCCAATAATAAAGAATAACTGCTCCTGAAAAAAAGGAAGTCCAAAGGCCTATCACATGGGATACCTAACGAGATCTGTTTCGCTCTCTTTCTACCAAAGACGATTGTTTGTTGTTTGTACATAACAAATAAAGAATTGTTTGTAAAAATGTTTGACTTCTATTTCTTAATTAAAATAAATGCATCAAAAGTAGAAGTTGAATCTGGTAGCAAATTTGTTTACAACTTTTGAATTCTAAAAAGCTACAAAATGAAAAAAAATAATTTACTGTCATGGTTGCATAATGACATTCTTAAATGAATGAATGTCTTACCATCAGACTTCATGGGAGTTCTAAACATGTTTGCTTGCTATTTGTATGCAACAGGACCAGCAGTTAGCATGAAATCAGACGAATGAAAAATACACTTGTTCTTAAAAGGCATAAATATGCTAGGCCTATACACTGCATTTTGCCTTTTTCAAAATGCTTATAAAATAACTAACCAGGAAATGTCTTATCTGATGCATATTAACCGTAAGTCCGTAAAGTCGTCACTGTGACGACTTAACTTGACAGGAGACGGGACTAGGGACTAGTGAAAATAAAAACTACATAATTAGTAAATACCGCACGGGCTGCACGGACCGGGATGCTGAATTTTTATTTCAGGATTAGTGTTGCCTACAGTATTATTTTGAGGCTTCTGATTGGCTGAGGGAACATCATTACCACGACGATACGGTTGGTACCTACGGCCTCGGTGGTGTAATGGATAGAGTGCTGGGCTGATGATCCGAAGGACCCAGGTTCGAATCCCACCCATAGCATTATTTTTTTGTATTGGATTTTTTTCATTACTGTATCAACAAGTTTTGTTGGTTTGGTTAGGTTATGACGGTTTAATTTTATAACTAAAACATTATGAAATTTAATTTGACCCATTTATAGTTTTATTTTATGAAAAGAAATATTTTTTTTTGTTAAACCTTCATTTGATTTTTCATTATTAGCAAGTCTGGTTAGTTTGGTTAGGTTATGATAGTTTAGTTTTAGAATAAAAAAATTATAAAATAGGATTTGAGGCATTTATAATTTTATTTTATGAACAGAACTATTTTTCGATTAATAAACCTTCATTCGATTTTTTCATTGTCAGCACGTTTGGTTGGTTTGGTTAGGTTATGACGGTTTAATTTCATAATAAAAAAATATAAAAATTGAATTTGAGGCATTTATAATTTTATTCTATGAACAAAAATAATTTTTCGATTACTAAACCTTCGCTATAGTCAATCAGAAGTCTCTAAATGACGCTGTTGGCAAAATTAATCCTGAAAAACAAATTGTGCGACCGGGATAGTGGTGTAGGGCAGACTGACGTAGTGGTTAGATACACGGGTATAGCGTGGTCGCGGCAGCCTATGGGAATTTATTAAAATCACCTGATATGACGTCACAGACATGGCGTGATATGGTGTGATGTACACACACATTTACATTTTATACAAATCTGGTTTCCTACAAGAAACGCTGTTTTACAAATATATTGAATACATAAAATCATCAAATAGCCCCCCACCAAAATAATTCCAAGCTGCAATATCTCCGAATACTTTAGGACTTATTATTGGACAGTTTGTAAATTTATTCGGACCTTTGAGGCATTATAAAGAGCTACATGAAATATCCAAAATCAATGATTGTGTGTTCAAAATTAGTGTTAAGGCTGTTTAACTTATCCAGTATGCAAAATTTATAATATGTAATTTCGTATATATTTTCCCAGAATCCCTTTTAAAATCAATGCTCTTTTTCTATCCGCCATAGAAAAAGACAATTTCCCGGCGTTTTGTCACTGCCAATTCCAGCCAGCTGTTAGCCAGAGCAGAGCTAGAGCTACCTAGCTGCCTACTGCTTGCTTGGTGCTTGCTGTCAAGTGCATGAGTGGGAAGTGTCAAATGTCAATGGTACTGCTACTGCTACACTGTGAAGTGTCATTTTCAAGAGTGTTGATATTATTGGAGTGACAATATTGACCGAAATTGAAAATGTAGTGTAGTGACAACTAGATGTGATTAGATTACAATGGTTATCATAACCAAAAACAGTAATGGCGGTGACATTTTAATTCCAATTTTCTAGCAATTGAAGACTCAGTTAGGTTTAAATTTTTCTAGGGCTAAACGTGGTTCTTACATAATGTCTCAGTTCATATATAATATTCTGAAAACTATAAAGCTTGCAGGTGATATCAATTCATGTGGCTTTAACGTCTTTAACACCTTGGCAATAGGAACATCGTAAGTAATCCTAGATAGCCTAAAATATTTCATGAAAATATAAGCCATAGTTTATTAACTTACTTAGACCTTGCCTAGTTGCAATGTACAAAAATTCCATATGTTGGTCCCCTAAATTGGTTAGGCTTTTCTGCAAGTATATTGTTGACTTATGTCCTATTTACTGAAGAGGTATAATTTACTGGAGAAACCTATTAGCCTAGCATATAGACTGGTACTGCTAAAGCTAAAGAGTATTTTAATGCTATCAATTAAACTGTGAAAGTTAAAAAAAGTCTCCTAAGTAGCCTACAGTTTTTCAATAAAATCCATCAAGTTATCCTGACAATAGATAGGTCTAGGCCTATTGCCTTTATTGTACATGTTTAGTTTCAAATCAAATTAATTATTCAGCCATTCAGTACAGAAAATGTAGGGTACAATAGGCTAAGTCATATCATAATCATGACAATAAAACACACAAATTGGATTAGAAAACTTACATCATAATAAAAAATCAAACATGCTAAGTTAGCTTACAAAAGAAAAAAAGTTCAACGGAAACAGGATAGATTTTTTAATCAATTGGATACTCCTGCTTACTACCTAATTTTATCATAAAAAATAGTTGTTTAGCCTCCGGATTACTGTATTATACTTAAAATGGTTTAAAATACCTGCATATAGTAATCCTTTGTTGCTGATTTAGGCAACTAGTTTCGGTTCTTGTTTTGAACCATCTTCAGGCCTCAAGGTGTCAAGTGATCACTTCATTCGAAGGTCGTTAACAGAGTTCAATAAATAAAACATATACAAAACACGATACACGGGACGGACACACATTACAAAAAACACGAAAAACACGAAGGGACATTGACAATCGATCGTGACCGGGCTGAGGTAAAGTCTAGACTGGTGGTCAAAGTGGTCTATGACGTTGTCTCTGTCTTCTTATCACCGGTGCGTGTTCATTCATTCGAATGAATGAACACGCACCGGTGATAAGAAGACAGAGACAACGTCATAGACCACTTTGACCACCAGTCTAGACTTTACCTCAGCCCGGTCACGATCGATTGTCAATGTCCCTTCGTGTTTTTCGTGTTTTTTGTAATGTGTGTCCGTCCCGTGTATCGTGTTTTGTATATGTTTTATTTATTGAACTCTGTTAACGACCTTCGAATGAAGTGATCACTTGACACCTTGAGGCCTGAAGATGGTTCAAAACAAGAACCGAAACTAGTTGCCTAAATCAGCAACAAAGGATTACTATATGCAGGTATTTTAAACCATTTTAAGTAATTTTATCAGCTCCAAGGCTATGTAGCTTCAACTACCTGTCTTGAGAGCTTTGTTGTTGAGGTTCCTTAAACCACAAATTTAATCTTCCAGTTTAACTTAAAGTAACTTTTCTTGCTAAGGTTGTTGGATTTTTTTACAGAATTCTTTTTAAGGCTTAAAAATAGCTTTAATATTTGACCACACCGCGGAATTGATGAAGTAAACCTTTTTCTTCTATGGGTTACCATATAACTTTTAGGTGTTTGTAAAACTACATCAATGTATGTATGACCCATCCTTAAACACAAACAAGAGATGTAACTTAGGCTAAATAAATTTAATTTTGTGTTCTCTCCTTCACCCAACAAATACGGTATGATAAATCTCATCCTAGTACTGCATTCAAAAACGTTCTGAAAGAAAATTGACACTCCTGGCAAATGTATAAATATAATTGCCTAATCTGATTACATCTCTGTGGTCTCAGTTGTCAACAAAAAAATTGAAAAAAAATTCAAGTACATTGCCAGTCGATGTATGTGAAAAAGTGTTTGGACTAAAAAATGTGCACAATGGGTGGAGGAAGTTTGGAGGGTGTTCAACATTTGCCCAATGGTTTCCATTGATGGGACTGCTGTTATTCATCAGTCTCGTTTGAAACAGTGATAACAAGTCAAGGGAATTTGGCTTGTGGATCACAATGTGACTGAACGAAAGAGATTAATTATTGACCTAACAGTCTCTGTAAGACTCTCAAGGGCTACGGTCAGTTGTGGAAGCTTGAAACACGCCAATCGGCAAGCAAAGTGCTCTTAAATTCAAACACTTTCTTAATAGAAACTGAGCACCTGCTGCTTACTTGATACTTGTACTGGTAGTTATCCCATTAGTAGCACGGGTGTGCCATTGTCGTCATAGTTTTGGCCTATTCTTGATTCAAAAACTCTTCTACTGAGTAGTAAGGCCTAGTTGTTAGATATTCTTTAAGTAGATTCAAACTTTTCATCATCTTCAATTTCCCTTATGCCTGCTGGAATTCTGTTATATATTCTTATGCATGTAGGTCTTGGTCCATCTATCACTAAACTGAATGGAACTTGTAGTACATGTAACGTTTCCTTCTGCCTTTTTGAGTAGTTATAGATTTATTTATTTTTTGAAAGTTTTCTGGCTTCCTTTTAACTGTCACTGCAGCTTCAAGAATGAACAGAGCAGGCAGTGTGAGTATTTTTAGTTGTAGCCAATAAAAATTGGTTTACAATGTGATAAGTAAGGTACTCTCGCAATTGTTCTTACTATGCGTTTTTGAAGCAAAAATATAAGGTTTGCCAATGGACTATTCCCCCAAAATATCGCACCATAATTCATTATGCTATGGAAGCATCCAAAATAAACTTTCAACAGTACAGCTTGATCAACTATCAATTGCAGCCTACGTACCATGTGAAACACAGCTTTCAGTCTTGCTGCTGTGGCGTTCACTTGGTTCTACCATTTTAAGTCACTTGCTATTGTCAGGCCAAGATACTTAATAGAGTCATCTACAACAATACTAGCTGCCTCAAGGTGAAGTAGTGGAGTTCTTTCAGACTTCTTACGGTTGTATAATTGTATAGCCTTAGTTTTACCCCTATTCAGTATAAGGTCATTTTCTTTACACCATCCGCTCATTTCATTTAGGCCAACTTGTGCCTTGTCTCTTAGCCTACCCAAGCCACTCTCCTGCACCAAGTGACTCACATCAATTATTTTCCTTTTCAGACCCATTTCAATTCTTCCAGTGCTTTCCAAAATATTGGAAAAAGTGATTGGAGAGCAATTAGTCTCGTATCTTGAGTCAGAGGAAATTCTTCCTAAAACACAGTCAGGTTTTCGAAGGGGGTTCAGCACTAGTTCAGCTCTTCTGAATGTCATGGATGAATTGATTTGTGCAAGAGATAGAAATTGGGGTAGTATTGTAACTGGATTGGACTTTTCACAGGCATTCGATTCAGTTAGTTTCGATCTTCTGTTAGCCAAACTGAGTTTTTACCAATTTGATAGTCGATCTGTGCAGTGGTTTTCCTCCTATATCCGTAATAGGTCACAACAAACTCGAGTTAATGATCAGGTTTCACATTTTTTACCAAAAGTGTCGGGGGTTCCCCAGGGCAGTTGCTTAGGTCCTATCCTCTTCCTGATTTACACTGCCGACCTTGAGTCACAGCTTAGTCACTGCTCTGTCCATTCTTACGCCGACGACTCGTACCTTATTTTATCTTACCCTTTGGCTGAGTTTCCTGAAGCAGTCACCCGCATGAATAGCGACTTGATAAGTGTTAATAAATGGTCTAATGATCATGGTCTTCAGCTGAATCCTGACAAGTGTTCTGTTTTAAGAATCGTAAACTACTCTGTGCAAAGCCAACACAACAAGGATACTGATTGTGAAGTTCTTCTAAATGATAAGCCGTTGCCTGTTAGCGATTCATTAAAATTCCTTGGTGTCAAATTGGACTCTAGGCTCAATTTTTCTGAACATGTGAGACACATCTGTAAAACTGTTGTTGCTAAATTATGATTATTTAATAGGTTTAGGTTTGTTCTACCAATGTCAACCAAACTTGAAATAGTTCGTGCTATAATTCTTCCATCTATTTATTATGCTCTTCCCTCTTTTGGTAACAGCCTTACTCAAGAGAATATAAATATTCTCACAAGACTTCAGAACAGTGCTCTGAGATTTGTCTTCAACTTAAAAAGGTCGGATCATATCAGCGAGTATAGGTCAAGGGCAAACATCTTGACAGTTAAACAATGCTGTGATCTTCAAACCGTTCTAATTGTTCATAAAACTTTGTTAACGGAGTGTCCCCAATACATCAGAAGGAAACTGGTTTTCAGGTCTGAGGTGAGCGTTCGCCTCACTCGGCAGGAAGGCTTGCTACACTTGCCACGGGTCAGAACGGAATTAGGGAAGAAAGCCTTTTCTTACTTTGGGCCCCAAGCCTACAATGCCCTTCCAACTCACCTCAAATCAGTAAACCTCTCTAGGTTTAAAAGGGGTTTGAAAGATTTATTTTATACCAATAATAATTAGCCAGTTGATCTAAAATGTATTGTTGCAATAAGTCTAGTATAAGCTGACCAATTACGTTTAGTTTGACAACAGTTGTATTGAAAATCAAAGAACTGTACTTTGAATAACGCTGGCTAAATAAAGACGTTTTTTCATTTCATCAACAGCCACACTTTCCCTTCAGTTAAATATTCAGGTTTTAATCGTTGACATAGATCAGAAACTGGTCTAAGGTTGGGGCATTGCGGCAATCCGGTGTTTATGACAGGGGAAATTGTAGAACGGTAGTTTCTTGTTAGTCCATCAGACCCTGAATATTTTATGGTTACAATCTGGTGTCGGTCCTGTAGATAGGTAGAAATCCATTTGAGATTTGACAGTTTAATTTTAAGTTTACTATGGGAGAGAAGGTCTAAGGCCTTTGTCATGTCATAAAACAACCACAGTGATTCCTCCAACACATCCAGGTTGTCATGTACTGAGACTAATAAATCAAAAATTGCATCAGTTGTTGAACTGTTTTTTCTAAATCCATATTGTTGTGGTTATAAAAAAGGATTTAGTCTTTTAAGAAAAATAATTTCAAAAATCTTAGAAAATGCACTTTGGACTGCCACTGGCCTGTAGTTTTTTACTTGATCTTTCTCATCCTTTTTTGTGGATAGGCACTACCTTGGATGTCTTTAGTTTACTAGGGAAAACTCAATTTTTAAAAGATGTATTTATAATTTTGGCAAGTGGTTTAGCAATTGATTCTTTGCATGGCTTTAGGAGGTAGCAAGGGATATCATCTACTCCAGAGCTTTTTTTAAGACCAACACTATAACTTCTATTAACTCACTTTCAGTAGTAGGCCATGAGCAGAAATCCTCCGCAGCGTCACGAAAAACACCCGGTATCAGAGGCTCCTCTTCACAAGTTCCAGTCAGTTTTAATACCTCTTCTACAAAGTAATTATTAAATATATTTGCAACATAAACTGGATTAGTTAGGCCCGGTTCACACGAGCGACATACCTAGCAGACTAGGCTGACTAGGTTTGCACTAGGTAAGCCCGACTGGGTAGTGCATCATTCGTGCATCATCATGCTGGCCTTACCGTTCAAATGTGTACAGCCTTCTTCTGCAAACTCCCTAGGCCACTTACTTTCTACGTTGAAACACTTTCTGTCTATATCCGCCAACAGACAACATTATTGTGTTTGTTTACAGAGACAAAGCTGTGTCAGTGTGGGAGTGGACTGAGGAAGGTTACAAGGAGGCCAACTACTCTCCTCTGCTGTACCATGACTATGCAGTCACCAGTATTGTGTTTGCTCCTGATGGCTCAGTTCTTGCAACCTCGTCCATGGATGGCATGACATATCTTTTTAATACCAAGGTAACTGAATGTGAAATTACGTATTGTTTTTTACCACATTACTTTACATACTGTGTCATTCAGGTGGGTGGTAATCAGAAGGTTCCCGGTTCAATCACAAGAAAATGTCAGTAACTTTATGATGGTTTGAAACTGAACCCAGGCATCGTTGATCATTGGGCTTTTAAAAAATTACCCTGACTAAATAGATAGGTTGATGAAGTATCTTGGGCTCTGGATGGGTCACAGAGTACGTACCATTGGGGTCTTCTGTGATCTTTCCAAGGCCTTTGATTGTGTTAACCACAGCATAGGCCTACTTTAAAAAAAAGCTTGATGTTTACCAATTTTCAAAACAATCAATTATTACATGGATTAAATCATACTTAGAAAACCGGTTTAAAGGACTGTAATTTTGAAAAATTATTTACCGGTAATATCAAAGTTTCCTTGGGAAAACATTAAAATGGGTGTTCCACAAGGGTCTATCTTAGGACCTTTGGTATTTTTCCTCTATATAAATTATATACCGGTACCTATAAAGTTACATAAAAAATCATCTTATATGCAGATGATACAACTGCAATTATCAAAGCCAAGTCTCATAGTGAATTGGAGTATAAAATTTATCAAACTGTCTTTGAATTGGCAAGCTGGTTTGAAGCTAATAGAATTGAGTCTTTTAATCAAGATAAAACTTAACTATTTACTTTTGTACTGCACAATCTAAAGAAGGTTACAATTCAGAAATCATCTTTCAGGATCAGTTGATACCACTTAGTAACAGTGCATAATTCCTTGGTTTGGAACTGGATATTAATTTTTCTTGGAGTAACTGTATTGATAATATTATTAGTATGGTACCTATACTAAATTCAGCCTGTTATCAAATGCTAGTACTACATAATTATATTGACCTTAAAACTAGAATTAATATTTCCCATGCTTTCTTTTTTTTCAATTATACACCTTGGGATTGAGTTCTGTGGATTATCCTGTGATTCAGCTTAAGTTTTTAAATTGCAGAAAAAGCTTTTATGGATAATGACTTTCTCATATTTTATGAAATATTTTAAATCACTATTTAGGGAATTACAAATCTTAATAATTAAGTTGTTATTGTTCCAAATTTATACATATTGAAAACCTTAGTAATGGTACAATCTAACTATGATTTTTTTTAAATGGCAATTCTGACCAAAGATATAACACAAGGTTTGAAAATAATTTTCAGTTACCAATTCATCGTCTGTGTCTCTTTGAAAAGACACCAACATACATGGGATAAAGTTACGTACAATAAGTTACCAGTAGGCCTAGGTTTATAAAATATAGCCAATACAAAATATTACACTTAAAAAGAATTTGCCAAAGTTTTTAATAGAAAAAACGACTACCATATTAATGAATATTTATTGTAAAATAATTTTAAAATCAAAGTCCAGCCTTTTATTTTTAACTTTAAAATGTAAGATTGACCAATTATGTATTTATTGTAACTTGACAATGTCACTTGTTTTTATAGCCATGCTATGTACGAAGGTTCTTGTTACAATAAAGTTTGATTTGATTTGAGGTTGAGTAGAGTCAGTGGCCCAGTTGGTAGGGCACAGACTTTATCACAGGTAAAACTGTTCCAAAAACTTGTCCCCTTAGTGCTTTACACATCCTAATATGATATTTATGATATATGATTAATTATATTGTAGGCCCTACTCACTTGATTAATGGACTAAAACCCAAACCGGATGAACTGACGTATCCTGAAACTTCTATTTTTCTGCATTCCAAGGGCTAAATTAAGAAATGTTTTGAATTAATTTTGCTTCTTTAGAAATTATTGCTCAAATCATTGATAAAAGCTATATATGTTATATGTATCTAGACAGGAGCAGTGAGAGCCAGTATTGTACAAAGTATTGGTGGAGGAGTACGTGAGAGTGCCATATCATCATCTAATTATCAGTTGCTGGGTACAGTCACCGATGAGGGCTACATCTTTCTTTGGAGTCTTACCAGCTATCAAATACAGCGGTAGGTTCATATCTAAATTAGGTATTTAGACTTAAAGTCATATAGTTTAAATATGAATATATCAAGATAGATTTTCCACTTTCATAGTTGGTGCTATAATATGTCTTATATGCTTAAACTACGCAGCTAACTTCTTTTGCAAAAATCTGTTGCTGGAAAAAATGAGATAGTGTCTCTTTTCAATGGTTTTTGAAAGATTTTCATTTTATTGTTAATAATTATGTGATATAATGATATAATATTTATTTATGAAAATATTAGGGTATAGTTGTATTACATTTATGAGTGTTATGTTTTCTAAATCTAAGAAATACTGATATTAGGACCGACAAATTACGGAATAAGTAGCCTAGTTAGTTTTATCAAAGCATGCTATTGCCATTTAACATCAGCATCATCCACAGATTGTAGAGCAATTAACTAGTTAAAGTCAGTAAAATCTCCAAGATCTTCTAGAATAGTGATGAGCAACACTTAACCATTTGTAGGCCTAAATACTTTATGATGGCTGATGACTAAATAAACAAAACTGTGACAAAACTTCCTATTTATTGCATAAGCATTAGTCATTAGTACTTAGTAGTACTGTTTTGTATTTGCTAGTGCTACTTGAGTTTGGAAGTACTTTTAGCTCAAAAATGTTGTCACTATTGGTTATGTTGAAGAAGATAATGGGACCATAAAATCCTCTAAAGGCCAACACCCCACACATTTAGCATATAATGAAAAGGTTAAATACCTGTTGTGCTGTCAATGATCTGGGTTTTGTATGGCAACCAAGGTAAAAAACCCTGAAGGTTATTTTTCAAGCTAATCAAGTACGGTAGTTACGGAAAGTAAATAAAAGATACGTCCAATATGTATATTATAATATTAGATGTAGCCTATCTTTTACTTACTTACCGTAAATTTTTTAACACGTACAATGCTGATCAAGAAGTTATTAAATCAAGTAGTTGAACAAATCCTCTTCATCTTTGGGGTTATGTAAAGTTGTCATAAACACTTACACGAAAATATTTAACAAAGATTTCTGCCAATTTGTTATACTATTGGCAGACGTGAGTTGTAGTCGGTGGAAGGTGAGTCATGACTAAGCACCCATCGTTACTGGAGCGAGATATGAGTCCCCTCCCACCCATGTCGTCTATGTCAGGTGCTCTCTTCACCCTGCCACTGCCTTTATTATTTTAATGCAGTATTATTAGTTAGTTTTGATTCCAAGGATAATTTGCCTTAGGTCATTGGGAAAATCTGTGGGTCTGTTTTTAGATGATTGATATATTTCAAATCCTTCAACTGTGTTGATGTGTTTACTTTCCTTGCAATAATGTACTAGGGTCAGAGCTCGAAATGATGTCATTCTGTTCACAAATGATGCTAGTAAGCGGCTAGGAGCCTCGTTGCGGCATACACACAAACATAGCTATTACAAAAACTCTTACAATTATTTACGTTGTTGAATGTTTGTTACCCCAGGTATTGGCTGGGTCATGAGGCGTGTGTGGCCTGTCTGGGGTTCAGCCCGGACAGTTATCTGCTGGCCACAGGAGATACAGATGGCACATACAAGCTGTGGCTGGTAGACAGAGCTGTCAGTACTCTCTACATGGTGGATACACTGTGCGGCCATATACAAAAGGACGCTCACGATGGAGGCATACTCGCCCTAGCTTTCTCTCCCAACCATTACACCGAGTGTAAGTCACCTACTTTAGTCCTTCCTTATTCATTGTGCAGTACAGAGCGGACAGTTGAACCTGAATGAAAATTCAGTAGAACCTCGATAATTCAATCCTTGATAATACATACCCTACAGTAAAACCTGCTTTAATCACATTCATAAAAAACTTAGCCTACAATAAGTAGTATATGTAAACCTTAGCAGATCCTTGACTATGGAAACCTTGTTGATTTGACACAAGTACAATGCGTGCAGCCACAACTGTATACATCTGTCAAACCTTGCGTTGTCGGCAAACACAGCTCCACGGAATATCACTGAGTGTGGCACTTCAGGGTTGTGTTGACCTAGGATCCTTTCCCTGATGGCTAGGATAACATGGGAGATAATTTTTATTTACAGAAACATATGTTTTCAAAGGTTTATTGCGGACATTCTCTATCTTGATGGTAAAAAACAATACACAACGTTTCGGGATCTGGAATCTGATCCCGTCCTCAGGTGAAAAAACTTAACTAACACATTACAACTAACAATACACAAACCAAAAATCACCAACAATGAACTTCAAACAAAGAACACATGTTTGTTAGCTGGAAATAGTCAAAAACTACTGCATAATAATTGCTGTGTGTTATGACTGTTAATGAATACTACATTTTGATCAAGGTTTGTGTACCTTAAAGTTTTCTCATAATGGATCTCATTACTTTGATTAAATGCTAGCAATAGTAAGATTTAGTTGAGAATAAGTTACCATGATTTAGATAATTTTACTATGATATTTAAAATCACAAACCTTTGACATTATTTTATTTTGACACGAAACAGCTGATCGACCAGACCAATTTATTTATAAACTAGCAACAGAGCCTGTTGTGGTTAAATACAACGGTCTCTAGAAAAATAACAGTTATGAAATCCGTGTACCACTTTACTCACTAATCTGGTGGTTGCTGGAGTCATCCCCGTCAAACTTTTGGCAGCGAAGAGAAAGGCAATTTATCTGCGCCGTGTTGAGGACCAGGCTTGAACAGAGGAACGCACCCGCACCTAACAGCTGTGGCATGAGAGCTGGGAAGAGGAGACACAGGGACGCTGGACCAGGCGACTGATACAGCAAGTCCAACCTTGGGTTAATCGGCGGTATGAAGAGGTGGACTTCTACCTCACCCAATTTCTGACGGGACACGGCTTTTTCCGGTTGTACCTGTTCAGGATGGGCAAAACCGTGTCACTCGATTGCATATACTAGGCATTCCCGATGATGTGGAATACTTTTTTCCACTGCCAGCGTTGGGAAAGGCCCCGCCTGGAGGCTCAATAGTTAGTAGGACTGCTGTTGGTGGACAAAATCATACCGATGATGACAGAGGGTGAGGACAATTGGACCTGTGTGTCACATTACATCCAGGGTATTCTCCGCGCCAAGAAGCTCGACCTTGACAGGGATACGGTGTTGGTCTTAAAGAATCTGGCCAGAAACGGTGAGAGTCCTGAGGGCTTAGGTCACATGTTAGCCTGACTTGAAGTAATGTGACAAACAATTCCAGGTCTGTGTCCAACAGAGTAGAAGGGTTTTTTACGGAGTAGTCTGATAAATTCAGGAGTCTCTTATTACAGACTGGCTATCTGTGTGCGTAAAAGCATTTTCTCTCCTCTCCCTAAAAAAAAATCATATGTTGTTGAACTACTAGTAGTGGTAGTAGTAGTATTAGTAGTAGTAGTAGTGTTTTGGGTTCACTAGTACTCTATAATAACTCTAAATAGACTATTGTTCTGTTGCCAGTGGTGACGCGGGATTACCAGTTGTGTACAGGAGGAGATGACAACATCCTCAGGCTCTGGGAGGTCAGTGTTGAGGTCGTTGGAGCCAAGGAACGTAAAGCACCCAAGATTACCATCAAGTTCCTCAAGGCACTAGAGGGGCACTTGTCCTCGGTGACATGTGTTCGTTATTCACCAGATGGATGTTACGTAGGATCCACTTCACTAGACAGCTCGGCTCGCTTGTGGGAGGTACATGTTACATTTTGCTTTTTATGTCCTTACGGCATTTGTTTGTACATCCTAGGCTAGATGATTTTTCGTTAAATGTTTTTTTTTTAATCTTGTTGGCTAGGGTCTATCCTGGAACCATTTAACACATTACTTAAGACTAAGCCTAAAGGTTTGAAGCATTATCACACAGTTAAAAGCCATTAGTGATTGGAGGGATTTGAACCTGGGACCTCGGGATCAAAGCTCCACGTTCTTATCAATATCAGCTTGCTTCTTTATTTGAACTGTGTTCATTTAAAGCGTATTTCATTAAAATTATTAAAGGTCTAACGATTACCTCTTCTCTCTGTCCATAGAACTACCCTATATAATCAGTGTCAAAATATTGTGGGTCATTTGAATAAGGTACATTGTTCAAGTTGTTTGTGTCAGTTTTAGACAGTTTTTACACTTTACTTACTCAGGCAAAAAGAAGATTCTTTTGTGAAGCTTTCGCTTCACAAGCCATACAAAAACAATAATCTGGTTTTCAATGCTCCAATTTACCAATTATTTTTACAATTGAAATCAGCTGTTTTTACTGTTCAACAATGGAAATAAAAATGTTAACAGGAATAGAGACGTAAGCTAATGTTGCCGTGTTTTTAGTACTGTAAACCGTGTATTTATTGCACAATAAACATAACCTTGAACTTGAATGTGTTCAGCATCTTTAAGTTAGACTACCAACTCAATAATAGGCCTAGATTGTATAAGTTTCACTTTACCAAGTAGGTTTTTTTATAACAGGTTTGATTTATATTTGTATTAAAAAATTTAAGATTAGGAGAAAATATAATAATTTTAATTTTACTGAAGTCTGTTATTCTGTATATGAGTATTTTTTGGTCGTGATGAAAGGCATCGTTCTCTTTTGAAACTTGTTAAAAATAATTTTCTGTCACTTGTTCCAATTATTCCCATCTTCAGCTTTGCCTTCTAAGTACTCGGCTTCCTCTCGCACTTGATATTCGGCTTGACCTCACACATGAAACTTGAGCGTGAACTGGAAAAATGCCACTTTCGTTATTATACTATTTCAAAGACGCAGTTTTAAAAATGAGGCATGATTAGTATTCAATTCATATTTTCGGAGTGAGTAAAATCTTTCTAAAATATATTTACTTAAGGTACTTTTAGAGTCATTATAAAATTCTAATCATAAGTTTTTTTACAGGTATCCTCTGGAGTCTGTGTTAGAGTATTAGACGGACATAAACATTCTGTGTTTTGTTGTGCCTTTTCACCTGAGTTAGGATTTTTTTCTTCAGGTAACTATGAACTTAAAAATCCATCTATTCATTTTTTTGTCGGACTGTATTTAATAATGATGTGTTTTTTTAATGTGGTGTTGTATGTTTAATACACTTTTAAGATTTTGTTTTATTTAATTTCAACATTATTAGAAATAAGGCACATTACGAGTATATTTCATAAAAAGTGTCAGAATAATATTAATAACTTAAAAACTAAAATAAAATCTTTGTGAAAATCACATTTGAAATTCCTATGGATCAAAATGAAAATACATTTATTAAAATAGGACAAAACTAATTTATTTGAATCCATTAAAGAGTTTATCCAAGTTAAATTTATCACTTGTAGATTAATTTAAATAATATTTTTGGTAATTCAACATTACATGTAATAAACTACCGTCCCAGTCTTGTAAGTGTTGGATTATCTAGAGCCAGCTGTATACTACTACTATGTTGTTTCCAGGCTCCAATGACAAGACAGTAAACGTGTGGCAGTTGACATGCAAACCAGTGCCTGTGAAAGTCCAACAACCCAGTCAGGTAGGCATGATTTACCTTACATTTACTTTATTGATACTTTATTGATTTACCTTATATTTACCTTAAATATATATATATATTATTTCCTATCCCAGTTTCATGAACTTGAATTATATCAGATAACTCTTGTTGTAGCCTGTAGTTCTTGAGTAGGTTAAATACATTTTGTCACCCTATGCATTTTGCCAGCTTGTGTACTGTATTTACTAGTGACCATGTGTGTGTAAATATTTGTTTAAATACAGTGTAGACCATAGTGTTAGTGATGAGAAGGTTTAAGAAGACCCCTGAAGATGTCACACATGGTGAAATGCATAGGGTGACACAAACATCTTGCCTACTTAAGAACTAAAGGCTACAACAACAAAGGTAATGTAAAAAAAAAATACTTGTATCTTGAATAAATATTTCTTAGTTTTTTTTTTGTCAAGATGTTGATTCAACAGTTATTGAAAAACAGCTGATCACTCCCCATTAAAAACAGTTGATCACTACCCATTGAAAAACAGTTGATCACTCAAAAATGCCGAAACAAAATAAAGATAGGTAATTCATATCCTTGCCTGTCTGAAATGAAAAATGATAAAGTGCTTTATTTTAAAATTCGGATTACACATTAAAATTAATGATCCACACATTAAACACATAAGCAACAGCAATGGCCTATTTCACCTTTCTGCCAAGTTATAAAGCATAAACAAAATCTAGCACTTTAAACTGGCGAGAAAAATATACATTAAGTCAGAAACAAACAGTTATAAAAAACAGAACACAAAGAAGACACAATACCCACAATATTTCTTATATTTATATTTACTAACCCACACATTCTTAAACTCAATGTGTGTTTGGGTTTTGTGTTCTCTGGTTCTCTGTACTTCTTTGTAGCTTACCTTTTCTGTAAGCTCCCTTTCTTATAGAGTTTAATATCCTGGCCCAGAGCCTCTCCTTTAACAAAAGTATTAAAAAACAGATTGCCTTAATCAATACTATTTTCCAGTTCTATGTGATTTTGAGTCCATCTGAGACAGATAGTCTTAAAACATCATAAGAAACAACTTTTAATTAATCAATTTTTTAGTTATGCAAATACATTAATTCAAACCTTTTTGTAATAATGCTGTTATGGTGAGTGATAGTACGATTGAGGGTAAGTCTTATTTTAATTTTTTGTTCCAGAGTGAAGATGATCTCGAAGAAAAGGCCATGGTACGGAGATATTTTACTATATTCGATGACATAAAACTGGGCTGTAATGTTAACTCATTAGATTTCAATACACATTTTGATCTCGTCATAGGATGTAGGTGAGTTAAAACAATGACATTTTATTTCAAACCTAGCCTATAAAATTGAGGTTTCGGAATGCAATTTTTATATTGTTTGATGTTTTTTTACAGTTATTTGTGATACATTTTGTGCTAAACTGTATATGGATAGTCTTTTTGATACCTTCATTTCATGAGGTTTCATGAGTTGACTTCAGGTTGGGTTGGATTGTCCGTTTACGTAAAGGGAGAATCAATCAAAGTAACATTTATGTAATCCCATTTTTGTGGAACTAGATTCAAGATGAAAACTTTCAATCTTCAACATGTATTGAAACATGTAATAAAAATAAGTTTTAATTTTTAAGTTTAATCTATATGTTAATTTAGAAATACTTTGTAATACATTTATTTGTAACATTGTTTTGCAAATAAGATGTTGGAGTAAACAATCTTGAATGTTCAATTAGAATCTTCCATGTTACAAATAAAAAACACTTATATATTGCTAATGCAGCACAGCTTGTAATTTAGTATTTGATAGCTTAAGGGCCATTCTAAAATTAAGTGGAATTTCCGCCCAATACTTTAAAAACATTTTTTATAAAAGAATATTTATTTTTAATATATTTTTAAAGTCTAATAACAAACTAAATACATATACACCCTTTCAGGTCAAGAACGAATATAATATAATATGCTATATTATATAAAGTAATTATCCATGGGAGTTACCTCCATGGAGGTTAAATTTTTCTGTTCAGTCACTTGTAAATCCCAACCTATAGATTCATATATCCAGAGCTTATGTTTTCTGAAAGATAACAGGTGTCTCCCAAAAAAAAAGCCAAAGTTAAAATTTTAGCATATGACATGCATTATTTGTTGCACACTAGTATAAAAGGTACTCGCCTTGCGAGAATGGAAATCCTGTTTATTAACAGCAAGTAGGACACATGAGCAGAAAACAATCAACAGAAACCTCAATAAGGCTGCCCCCTTCCTCAAAACTCCACCAATGGACAGTGCTGCTCTCCAGTGAGCAGTTTAATACTTTTATATATGGTCCATGGAGGTTACATCCAACTCCGTGGACAACTTTTGTCTTTAAATTAAGCTAGTTAGATATTTTTGTAAAAACTGTTAAGATGGTGTTAAGTCTAGGTTACATCTTTTATTACTGATATTGAGAAGTTGTTATATAAATAAATGATCTTTTTTTCATAAACCAAAATAATTTGTCAGTGTTGTAAAAAACATGGATGGGGACATTCCACGGTGGTTACATTTCATGTACTTTGCAGATTTTATCTCTTAAAAATCAAATTATTTTAATAAAATAACATTGGGATCTCTTAAATACACTGTTGCTTCATTTATAAATAAATATCATGTTTATATCAATTAGTTTTTTGGGTTGAAAACATTCAGGGACAAAAATTCCACTCAATTTCAGAATGGACCTTAAACAGGTGGACTAACTAGTAACTATTACCAGCAAAAACCAATAGCGTTTTGGAACAAAACTGAAGTCACAGTGCATCAATGACCTAGCATTTGCTGCAGAGGATTTTTACTGGTTGTATCATTATTTAATTTTTTATTTCCAGTGACAAGATGGTGAGGCCTTTTGTCCGAAGAGGGACAGAGTTTAAAGAGAAAAGCTCAAAGCCAATGAAAGGTCACAGCTACTCAGTGGTAAATGTTGAGTTTTCCCGATGCGGCAGATACCTTGTTACTGGTTCAATTGACGGATCCATCATTGTCTGGAACTATGCGGTGAGAAATATTTGAAACTTTAATCAACTTCTTCACTTCTGTTATCCATATTTAAATCACACAGTGAAAATAAAACTGGATTTCCTTTTTTTCATCTCGACAAAAGCCCTTATAACAAACAGTAAAGATCAAATTTATAAGCAATATTTTTCTGTGATAAACCTCTTAATTTGAAAACTTTTGTTGTCTCTGGGCCTGATGATGACTGGCGTAACTGGTCAAAATCAATCCATACCAACACTAGTAAATTTAATATTTATTTACCAACATGCTAATTAACCAGTCAGTACATAATTGATTTTATATTGATTGCAAATGTAAAATTTTAATACAACCAAGACAAAATTAATTTTTTCAGTAACCAATCGCAATTCATCTTATGTATGAAATTAAAAACTCTCCTAATATGAACCTTGAAAACTTAAACAGTGTATATGTATTCTGTGACATAATAAAATTCAGACGATTAGAGCAAAAATGAACATGTCAATCTTTTATTGACAGACCGGAGAGATGATCAACAGACCATTTCAGCTCAGTATCCAAGGAGGACGAGCTGCTAGATTCTCCCCAGCCTCTGATTGGTTGGCTCTAGGAAGCAACGATGGCAAAGTCTACTTGTGGTCCATTAAAACTCAAGCTATCTCTTTGTACGTATCATCTGTTAGTGTCTTAACTATTCAAATACATTCTGATTTATCTAATACATCCTTCAACGTTCATGCCAGCGGGATGTATTTCTCAAGGTAGTGTATTCATATCCAAAGCTACTGGTAGAACAAGATGAGCAATGACAATATAAAATACATTAGAACCCCGCATAACCGTCTCCTTGGTATATCCGACCTTGTATTTGACTTGTTTTTAACAAATTTTTCAACTACCTTAGATATTTTTTAGTCCCGAAAGGCTTTTGGTTAATAAATAATTATTGATGAAAATGATTGTTATTTTTAAACTTGTATTTAGGAATCACATGACTTAGTTTTTATAGTCCTTAAAAATTAGTAGAAATATATAAGGAAATAGTTTTTACAATCTGCTGTTTACAATCATATAATGCTTTCAACTCAGTTCAATGACAAGTTAATGCCATTCAATGAATGAAGATTGAAATTCAAATTTCAGTTCGTACCCTGGTCACATAGAGTCCATCAACTGCCTAGCGTTCTCTCCAGACGGGGAATATCTAGCTACAGGGTGTACTGCAGGACAGGTGAAGCTGTGGAAGGCCAACCCAGCTGTAACTCTGTGTCAGCTGTTGATAGAGAATGTGCACGACCTCGGTGTTATGTCCTGCGACTTCTCACAAGCTCTCACTAAAATCAAAGGTAACGTCATTGTATACATGATTAGCCCATTTAGTTTAGTCCACAATATTAGGAACATTTCATAGTCGTGAAGACACTCGGCTATGGAGTTCCTAGACTTAGGAAATTGAGGGCTGTCCAGAAAGTAACAGGCGTTTTGAAATAGACCAACTACAAAGTGAAAATAAAAAAAATTACTATATACATTCTAAAGGTTGACACTTGGCTATTTTTCTACATGTCACCTTTCAGGCATTTATCATACTGTGGAACACGTTTTTCCATACCCGCTCCTTATAAATCTGCCTCCTGTGGTTTCATCATTGGTTTATTTATACCTGATTGAAGTTCAGCCTGGTCAAAGTATTGCGTAGCAAGCCACATCTTCATCGCCGGGACCAGTGCTGCGTGGAAAGTCAATGCCAAATCCGAACTGTAAGGCAAATGACAGTTAAATCTCCCATCCTAAACTATCAACTATCCTAGGTTAAATTTGCCGTATTTATATGTTCCGTAATTGTAAAACGGCGGTTTTCACAGATTTCACTTCCAGTTCGTCAGTCACTAGATTAGGCCTACCACTGGGGTCCTCGTCATGAACATTCCATGTACTACTCACTCATTATCATGTTATGGTCTCTAACTCTAATGTGGTTGATTAGATATTTTCAGATGATAGAGTTGTGTCGTTTTCATAGCCGTTACTTATTATAGTTGATTTTAGAGTCTACAAATTCCATCTAGATGGTAAGGTAGGGATCACTATGACAATTTTCAAAACTGTGAAATTTATTGTTTTCATTAACTAGTTATAATATTTTATATTGTCCAAATGGAATTCTTGAAAGTAGTGATGATTTACCTTCACTGCATTATTAGTGGTTAAATACTGTAATTTTAAATATTTACCACCTGGAGAAAGCCACTGGGGCTCAAGTTTCAGCTAAGATCTATCTTGTTGTGGCTGCCTAGGTATGTCAACTCGGGTGTATCGGCTGGCAACAGGAGGCAACGACAGTCTAGTGAAGGTGTTCAAGTTGTGGCCTGTGGACGAACTCGTGGTCAAAGCCGAGGAGATGTTCTGTATGCGAGGTCACGGAGGCAGCATTACTGAAGTGCGCTTCTCAGGGAAGTCATCTGATGTGCTCGCATCTACGGCCATCGATCGTACAGCCAGAATATGGAATATGGTGGGTTCACTTGTTTAAATTTTGTTATTTTAACGATAATAAACTAGTACCGACTGTTTTTAAACATGATTAGTAAAAGTTTTCACAATGTTTTGAGATCTGGAATCTAATCTTGGAATCTATCCAAAGCTGAAAAATCACAAAAGAAAAACAGAACTATAGTAAACAAATAAAAAAAACTAAAACATCTAAATGAAAACAACAATTAGTTTGAAAGAAGGACAAATGTATGGTAGGAGAACACAATGGACACGTCTGATCAAGATATTGCCTAATGAGGCCGCCACACACAGAACCGGGCGGGGCGGGGCGCGACAGGGCATTTTGCCCCGGGGCGTCTTGTGCGACGGGAATTGCATGGGCTCTTATGGAGCGCCACACACAGGACCGAGCGAGGCAGGGCACGTCAAAAAGACGCCCCTGGGCGCCCGCTGGGCAAAATGTGAAGCTCTCCAAAACTATGCACTGAGGCAAGTCGCTACCGGGCAGAAATTCTGCGCATGCGCGGTCATGTGATTTATTCCCTTACGGGCTAATTTTGATAAGGTTTATTTTACAACTGATACAATTTACATATAAGACTAACAATTTGTACAACCAAAGATTACACCCTTTGATACAGTGGTACAGTGATGATATTACTACAGTGGTTGAATAATTAATAATTTATCTTGGTATTGATAACTGAGGAAAGAGAGGGCCAACGTTCATATCTTAAGGGTTTCAAAAACCACACCTCTGGAGGTATGACTGTTTTAATTTTGTTTTCTATTCTGCTCCCAAGTATAAAGTCAAATTTAAAAGTTGGCTGAATCGGCTCAAGGCTCAGAAATAAAAAATCCTATATTAATTTTCAGGTTTATGGGGGCTAAACTTTTTACTTGACGTGCCCTGCCTCATTCTGTGTGTGACAGCAACAAGACAGTACTTAAGTCAGGCGTCTCGTCTTGCCCTGTCGCGCCCCGACCCGCCTGGTTCTGTGTGTGGCCGTCCTCACAACCTTCATACAAATTTTCTGCTATAATCCCTCAAATTACATAATTTTACCATAACCAAAGTGTTGTGCATTCTTATAGCTGCATTTGGTAAATAAATATACTTTGCATTACATATTCAATCAATTGATCAAAATCAACTATAACCTAGCCAAAGAATTGTCAGGCATCCATTTTAATGAGTATTTCTCATAATTTTTTGATTACCAATTGGAGCCTTTCACATTGTGTTGGCTTCTGTCACAAATCTCACTCCAGAAAAATGGGAAATCATGTTTAACCATTTACAAGACACATCACAAGGCATCAGATTTTCTTATAACCATCTGCAGTTTCTGTAACTTATGTTTTTATGAGCTAGTATTTCCAACTAATAAGTTTTAATTCGACTTGGTATATAGTTAAATTAATATAGTAGTAAACCATATAAGAAACCGTTAAATGTAATGGAGCATTTAAAAAAAAACATGGTGTTTTAAGACTGCTAATATTGCTGAAACTACTACTTCAGTAAACAAGAAAATGAATAGAATTTGATTCAATTTTAACTTTTTAAATTAAAACCTCATCTGATGTATCCAGTCTACCGGTTCACCGATATGAAATGAGGAAAAATCTGTGTTTGCAAAATAGGCACAGATTTAAGTTTTATGAAAAAAACCATCATTTGCTGGTAAAAGTTTTTTAAAATATATCCCTAGAGGAATTAGAAATGAAAAAGAGCCAACAAAGTTTAAAACAAAACAAAAAAACTTCTTAATAAACATGGCCATTTATCCTCAAGAAGAATTTTTCCACCTCCCTCAAGATACTAGACATTAAGAAGGCATCTGTATGGGGAGATGTATTTTGTAATTTATAATTTATTTTTTAATATGTATTTTACATTTTAATAATTGTAATCTTTGACATTATTCAAATGCTGTATTATGCTTACTTCTCAATGAATAAAGAAATAGAAATTTGAATATACTTAAGAAATTGCTACAAGAAGGCTACAAAATATTAAAAAACAGGAAAGATTCTTCAGCACAGATATATAGAACTTGTATGTTTGGTTTACAGCAAAATGGGCAGTGCTTGAATGTACTGACTCATCACAAGGGCCAAGTCACTTGCTGTGCATTCTCCCCAGACTCAATGCTCTTTGCCACAGGTAAAGTGTCTATAGTGATTTTTAAAGCTTTACTTGTAACTTGTCACTTAAATTGATAGAGTTATCAATAAATAAACTATTTATGCCTAGTTAAATCTTTCACCAGCTTCTTGAAAAAAGTTAATAAAGTTTGGCAATCCTAACATTTAAAATTTTGGTGAAGGCTTGAGTAGCAATAGGAACTAATTTATTTTTTCTAACATTATTTAAATAATAGCAATAATACTGTATATGTGTAGATTTGTCCCAATACAGTGAACTCTAATTAACCTGTACCCCATGTCATAATTAGGTACTGGTTATCAATGAGGCAAACGGGGGAAACACGTCGACATTGAATACATAGTAATAACAGCAAAATCGTGAACATCTCCTTTGGTCTTGGATACATCACTATCATATCCTGTGATGACGGTTAAATCTTGAAAATTTCCCCCTATCACGGAGATAGTGAATTTTCAATTGCACAATTTGCACAGATGCTGTCTGCAATTACAACAATAAAAGCTTGGCTGAGCTTAGATTTCTGAATTGGTGCATGATCACTTAAGCTTTTAGTTTAGGCTTGGCTTGCCTTGAAAGGGCATCTCGCTCAATTTTTTGCTTGACATAACTTAGCAACTTCACTGCAAAGTGCAACAATACTGGACTGGACAGGACATACACACAGTGACAAAACTTTCCATAAATATACTAAAAATTAATCTCAGACTGCCAGATTACTGGTCTCCCTGTATTAGTGCACACCGGGTTTTGGAAATTTAACTCTTTTGTATTTGAAACTTGTAATTTGATCACAAATCATAATTAGAAAATATTTTACCTGGACCATTTTAATAATTTTGATTTTGTTTAAACTAAAGTGGTCTCTTCCATGATTAATACAAACTTTAACATAATATATGTCCATAACTTCAAGCAAATTATTCTTATACCTCACAACTCATTTGACCAGTTGATGTTATTATTTCAACATTTTCTGTCTCTTTGGCTTGTCTGGCCAGTTCCACTGCCTCCTTTCTCTGCTTGTTATCAGTTTGACAGCCACAGCCATCATAGTGGCCTTTTCCTATCAGTCAAAGTCGCTCACTAGGCATCTCCACTTAGCAAACATAAAACAAACAACATTTAGTCGAATCAGGCAACCTAACTGATTAAGGGAACTTAAAAATCCTCTTTACAAGTCAAATAAAATGTATTAATTTCCACTTCATAATCAATTTCTAAGCTAATTGTTATTATGTTTGTTCTGCATTTTTCTATTTGTCTTGCTATTTTTATTTCAGCTAACTGATTATTTGTTTTCAGGCTCATTAGATTCTTCTGTGATTGTCTGGAAAGTTCCTAAAGTGATATGTTTGAACAACAAATATGATTTGGTGAGTAGTTTCATTAGTTCATAAACACTACAAATTACTTCAAACTTGTAAACAAGTGTTCATCCGGATCCTTTCCCCATCCTGACCATCACAAACCTTCCGAAGTCAATTGAATGTCTTGGAAATCAAACCCATTCCTCTCCAGTGGTGTAGTGGGGAGGGGGGGGGGGTCGGAATGTGTGGCAATAGTGTTCCCACTCAGCTCTTTCCAAAAGTCTTCTGAGGCAATGATGAGTGTTCCTGCACTGGAAAATTTACGCTTACACCACTGTTCCTCTGGCACCTAAGTCCAAGATGTTTTTAAATAATTGTTTAGCCTCCTGATTACTGTATTATACTTAAAATGGTTTACAATACCTGCATATAGTAATTCTTTGTCGCTGTTTTGGCAACTAGTTTCGGTTCGTCTGAACCATCATCAAGCCTCAAGGTGTCAGGTAATCACTTAATTCGAAGGTCGTTAACATACAGAGTTCAATAATTAAAACATATACGAAACACGATAACACGGAACAGACACACGTTGACATTGACATAATCGATCATGACCGGGCTGAGGTAAAGTCTAGACTGGCGGCAATGTGGTCTATGACGTCTGTCTTTGTCTTCTTATCACCGGTGCGTGTTCACATATTCATTGTTTCCCTCCAGTATCCTAATACCTGTATTGTAAATATAGTTGGATTGGAAGGAGAGTTTATCATTCAAACCGTTTTGATGGTCAGCTTTAACCGCTCTGTATATTTCAAACTCTTCCAATGTGTTTCTGGTTAAATGGTCCTGCGAGAAATGTAAAACTTCCATATTACGTTTGATGTCTGAATAATTGTGGTTGTGTAGCTCTGTATGTTAACGACCTTCGAATGAAGTGATTACTTGACACCTTGATGCCTAATGATGGTTCAGAAGAACCGAAACTAGTTGCCAAAAGCAGCAACAAAGGATTACTATATACAGGTATTGTAAACCATTTTAAGTCCAAGATGTTTATCACTGCTACTTTTTTAAAATCTTGATTAATAACTCTTTTTATGATTTTTGAAATGAAACTCAATCAAGGTTTTTGTTAAAGACTGAACAAAATCCCAAAAGAGTGGTTAACCCTGGGGAATCACTGGACCTGGACGCACTCAGGATTGGTAAGTTTTATTTTTTTTTTAATTTTGTTATTGCTTTAAGTTCACATAAATAGTTACTAAGTGTTATAATCTGAGCTTGAGTGATGTTTAGTGAAAATTCTTAATAAAATAATTTATAGTGTAATTTTAGTATTTACTAATTAAGTATGGGACCATTTAAAATGACCTGACTGTAATGCATTGAATGAACAAATCATGTAAAAGACTTCATGTAGACTATTTGCTAGACCACACAAAAAAAATCTCGTTTGTTTGAAAAGAGTCCTTGTGCATCTGGAGCGAGCTGGTCTAGTGATAGAGCGTGGTACTTCAGTCCCTGAGGTCCTGGGTTAAAATCCCACTAAATCACCAATGGATTTTATCAAAGCGATAATGCCGCAGCCCCTTGGTCTACTCTAAAGTAATGTAAAATATATTTCGGTCTATTGTTCTAGGAAAAAGAGTCCTGTTGCCAGACTTCCACATAAACTTCAAAATGTGTGGTATATTTCCACCCGAATCTCCTCATTTTGCACTCCATAGGATGTATATGTAGGCTTTATGTTCCAAATTTTATTTACCTTAAAACTTATCAGGGTTTATATCTGGTGCTAAATATAATTTCTGTCTTAACCCTATTTTACAAATTAGCTGACGTTTTTATGACATTTCTTGACATGTTTGTATCTTGTATGATACCTTGTATTCATCACCCGCACTTAACCAAACACACAGCCTTTATATAAGACCTCGGAGTCAAGGAGGTATTTACATAGATCACATTAATTACCCCTTTTATTGCTACGGTGCCGCTCACAGCCAAGATGTAGTTATTGGCTTTAGTGCGAGCATCTAATAACAAGCCTCTTCATATTTCTTATATTCAACTTACAGTACCTTGTTTTGTAGCCTTTTTCCTGCAGAAGTTATTTGATTTTCTCTCATATATATTTCATCACGGAGTGTGGAATCTTGGAATCGGATTAAAGCCTCGGGATTGAGACCCCTATACCTAAGCCTAGTTAAGGAAGAATGCGTATTACAGCATGACTTCAACCTTAATTATCATTTCCGATTGAGGTGTCTACACCCAATACAACCCAAATATGTCTACAATGAAGTGAGATGATCTGCGTAGCTTTGTTACTGATTAAGATCAGCTGTTTAGTTAGCCAGGATCATTTATTTAAAGGCCAATGATCAAAGACTCCTGGGTCCAGTTTCAAGCCATCAAAAGGCAACTAACTGTTTTTCTAAGGAATGACCCAGCAACCTTTTGATTGTTAGGCGAGAATAATGAATGTAGAATGGTTGGCAGATGACGTTCAGCTCAGTTTGGATGACTTGGTGACTGCTGCCAAACGTAACTCAGTGGAGATCCCAGAACATTTCCTCTGCCCAATCACTCAACAGCTGATGACAGAACCTGTCATCTGTGAAGGTACAGAAACTAGTCAATCTTCAACTGATTTTTCAGATCAAAAGTTAACATTTTGCTGTGTTAATGCAATTTAAAACTAATTGAGATCTGAGATGTAAAGTAAAACTTGGAAATTCTAGGTGTGTATATTGATTGCTGCAACTAGATAACTAATGTTAATATTTACAAAACTGGAGTATGATGTGAAACAGAACTTTGATAATCACTCCTTTGGTAACTGCATCTCTCAGAAAACATTATTTGAAGTTTTGAGCTGTCTTTAACAGAATTCCCCAAATAAATATGTTATGTATCATGTCAATTATAGTAGTGAGCAGGACACGGATGCACACAAGAATCCTTCCTCCATCACCATTTTTTGTTCAAACGCAATAAACATAAATCTTTTTTGCACTAAGCTGCATAAGCCTTATATAAAGATTGTCCGCAGCATTCCTTGTTTTAAATTTGTCTTTTAAATAAATGTTGAGTCAGCCATATTATTAGCTCTAACAGTAACAAAGCTACAGTAACAAGCCTCCAACTAACTTAAAAACTATTTAACATGAGTATAAAAATTATCAACATTTAAACAGCAGCAAAATTGGTATGTAATTTTTTTTTCTTAAAACTACATACTGGGAGCCTTTCCCTCATTGCTTCATTGCTTTTGCTCATTGCTCATTGCAAACACCATCCTAATTGACATGATCTACACTAATGCTGGTTTTCTGACAAACAATCTGTGAAGGAGGAGGGAAAGGAAAGAAGTGGTGAAGCTGATGGTAGGGAGTATCCTGCTCCTAAATTTCTAGGAATCGTCTATCAATCAAACTCTTTGGAAAATAGTTTTGTTCAGAGCATGTGGTATTGTCAATGAGATTGGTAGTAACAGATTTGTCGTAATGCAACTGGTTCTTTTTTCGTGACAGATGGTTTTACGTATGAGAATCATGCGATCCAAGCATGGATGGTCAACGGCCGCAACACCAGTCCAATGACTAACGTACCTCTGTCATCCACTGTCGTTGTTCCCAACACTGAACTTCAAGCGGAAATCAAGAAGTTCCTCGTAAGTCGATACGATCAACATGGCGTATACAAGGAGACTTACCACACCACTTAAGCACTTGTGTAAGGAATCAAAATGAACCTCAAATTTAATTTTACATATAATAATGTGTTTGGAAATTTAAGTCGTAAATTGTTTTAGATAAACCTGGAAATGTTTGCATTTCCTAGAGTTATGTGGACAAATCTATGTAATCGCACAGTAGTTTTTTGATTATACTAAATAAAATTTTTACAGATATTTATTTAGGGTCTTCTGTACTATTAAAGTCTTTAAATCATTTACAACAAGCCAATATTTTTCAGGGGTTCATATTTTAGTTTGTATGGGAAAAAAGAAACATTCCTTCTAAAAATTAAAATTAGTTTAAATTTTCATGCTGTATAGTACTGCATAGTGCTGTATGACCTTAAGATACATATTGAGACTTTGACTTTATATTAGAACAGTGAAATATTACAGTATTGGTATTAAATAGTTGTTTAGGAAATATTTGTAGTATATTTAAAACATTTTCTAGCATTTCAGGTATGCATTAAAATCGGTTGATAAGTTGAAGAAGTTTTTGCACTTAAGAATGAAAATATAGAACATATTGTATAAGAAAAAGTGCTGAGTAGCTTTGCACAAACTGTACCAGTTCTAAATATACACGCACATACAGTATTCATTCTAAACAATTATTTGTGCTTTACAAAATAATGTACTATAGTGCATCAGTGACATTTACTGTTTCTCTAAACGTTTTGTTCTACGTTGGAATTTGTCAATTCTAATCTGTACCTTGATATTTCCTTGAAATTTATTTAGTTAAACGTATATAATTTACTAGTTTTATTTCCTAATCTTTCATTCATTCTCGTAGCCTATGTATTAAAATAGATTTTTAATAAACCTTGCAATATTCCAACACATACTTAAATATACAGTAGAACCACTCATATCAGACCATGGCGTGATCGGGCCATGGTCAGAACAGCCAAAAGGTTAGATATCGGGAGGAGCATAACTTTCGCCCTCTGTGACTTGGTAATCGTCTCCCGCGACTGCGGCAACACCTGTGATCATATATTAAGGTCTTCGTGACATCTCTAATCATTTGCCATGATTACGGCAATATCCATGATCAGAATTTCGGTTCTGAACACGCTCTGCGTGATCGCCTCCCTCATGAAAGGAAAGAAGTAGACGGACGGACACTAGGTTAGATATCCCGAGGTGTCGGTTATGCCGAGGATATGAGGATTCTACTGTAGTTGACTTTTATAGCACAAATTGATTACCTTGTAAAAATATTAGTTGCTAATTGAGTGAAAAGATTATAAAATTTATGTAATATACAATAGTTTCATACATGTCTTAAGTTTTTCTATGAATAACATGAGGAAACTATATTTGATTCATAGATTTGTAGAGAACCTAGATGTAATCTTTTGAAACATACACAGTTGATGTTCTTGACAATGGCACCTTTAACACGTTGACTGCATAAGCATCGTTTGATTTACAATGATATTGAAGTACGGCAGATTTGATGATGGTAAATGTCCCGCATCGTTTAATGTTGATTATTGGAGTGTAAACATTTAATGTTAATCGATGTGCCATAATATTATACAGTATGGGAGGTTTCAGATTTTTTAATGTCCCAAAATATTGGAGTGTAAAAGGTTTAATGTTGAATCATGAGTCATGACCCATAACATTGGAGTATGTCAGGATTTATGTTGATTATTGCAGTGTAAAGGATTAATGTTAAATAATGTACCACAATGTTAAAGTATGGGGGGTTTCATGTCATAAATGTTCCAAAATATTGGAGTGTATAAGTTTTAATACTGACTTATGTCCCACAACATTGGAATATGTCAGGTTTTATGTAATTCATGTCCCACAATCCCAGAGAATCAAACGTTGAATGTTGATTCATAATGTTGTATGAAAGGTTACATGTTGATTGATGTTTCTAGTATTGGAGTATGAGAGGTTTCATATCGAACGATGTCCCACAATATTGGAGTATGTTAGGTTTTATGTTGATTCATGTCCCACAATATTGGAGTATGTCAGGTTTTATGTTGTTATACGTCCCACAATCTTAAAAAATCTGATGTTTAATGTTGATTCATCTCTTATGATAATGTTGTATGAAAGGTTCTATGTTGATTGATGTTTCTAGATTTGGAGCATGAAATGTTCCATGTTGATTGATGTCCCACAATATTGGAGTATGTTAGGTTTTACGTTGATTCATGTCCCACAATCTTAGAGAATCAGATGTTTAATGTTGATTCATGTCTTATGATAATCTTGTATGAAAGGTTCCATGTTGATTGATGTCCCTAGTATTGGAGTATGAGAGATTTAATGTCGAATGATGTTTCACAGTATTGAAGTGAAAGACTGGAAAATCTAACACTTGTCTTCATTCATTCTTTTCTTTATCCTTTGAAGCAGGTTTCCAATTTACAACTAACAATTTTGATCCTGGGTCCGTAGTCCTCCTATCAGGTATTGTCTCCAGGCTCGTATTCAGGGTTTGGTAGAGGTTAGATCAGTCCTAACGTACGTCCTTACTGGCCTGGTGGTATACGACAAGATATCCGTGTGGCTCCGCAGTGTCGTGTTGACACCTTCACCCTGGAATCCTCGGTCCCCTAACTGCTGTTCTCCATCAGAGACAGCTCTGGTGTTAATACACAGAAGTCAAGCTGGGCCGGAACAATCATTCTACTACTCGCCACTGGCCACTGGACGGTTCTGACGTAATCAGAAATTCACACTCTCTCTAGATGCTCTACTCAGTCTGCAGTTCCGATGTAAACTGTCGTCAATAGAACACACATTCGTAAATATACAAATTGAAGGAGAGGGGACAGTACAAGCTCTCCCCTCCACCTTTCACTACGGACACCCACGGGACACACACCCATATAGGATGTTGGGGGCTCAACACGCATCAGGTGTCCCCAACTTCAACATACCCATCCGATCGTAGTGAATTTTTCTTTCATTTGTAACTTTTTCATACAACAATTGTCTCGTTAATCTCCAAATTGAAATTACTGAGAGGGTCATAATTACTTTTTACAGGCTCTTCAGCATGATGCAAACGGCGTCTAGAAGCCTGGCAGCACACCTAAACTTTGTCTCAATTGTAATTATGTCAGTTTATTTACCTGTTTCGGTTAAGATATTTTTTATGCTTTGTTTTGGTACAAATTTGTTCGCTACCAGCGATGAAGTTTCCTCCTATTCTTTCTCAAAAACTAAACAGTCATGGTGAAATGTTAGGGGCCTTCCCATATTCATGTTATCGACTGTATCTGGATATATCCCAAGTGATATGAATTTATTTTGGTCACAATGAATGTGGAAATCTATTTTTTGGTACAAGTATTTGATTATTCTGTAGATTTTGTTTAGTGGAGGAATATTTTAACAAGAAACAACTCAAAACATTTTACTAGAGTGGTTACTAATATTTCATGTAGTTTGGGACTATACTATTTTACATATCCATAAATAAATCTAATATAAACAGTGTCACACTCGGATGTCTCATCATAGGTTGCAAACATATACAATGAAATACACCAATGGTATTTCAAAACAGATTCTAAATAGGTAATTGTTGCTGTATTTTAATTTTAATATTTGGAGTTAGCCTTTTCAGCAGTCAACGTGTTAAACCTCTGTTAAAGTATCAGTCCATAGCACACTACTATGGTTGAAAAAAGCTTGATTACTGTTTTATATTCATTGTACTATTCTAAAATAAAGTACTGAATGTGATACTAAACTGTACAGTGACACCAATTTATAAATGGAACTTGAATGTAGGCTGTGTTTTTGTATGTATTTTGGAGAACCTCACCCGCATGTGCTATTCTCGTAATACGCTTTATATTGTGACTTAGGGAACTCCACAATGATCCTAACGTCTCAAGGCTGTGGCAAAGAGCAAGGAACATTGCATTCATACGCTTTAAAATGTACTCTTACATATGTGATTGTTCTAGTAGATCTAGAATATACGACACTAAAATACGCTTTATTTCGACTGGGCTCAGGAGAAAAGTGGTCATGTAAACTAAATGTTATCTTTGTATGTTATTTGTTGGGATGCAGCAATTATACAAAAGAAATATTTACACTATTAGTTGGCAAATAACTAACTGATTGCATTCATACAGTTCTATTGTTTATGTGTGGGCAACAGATTGGGTTATTAAGAGTGCCTGCATGGCTGTATTTACATTTTAATTAATCTTAAAATTTCTTTTCTCTGTTTTTGTTTGTTAGTTTAAAAGCCTATTACTAACTTTTAAATGTTTCAAAACCATTTTATGATCAAAACTTAACATTGCAATCATTGGTCATGGAAATTTTAGTTAACTATCTTGACTGAATAAAATCATCTGTCCTAGGCAGACTAGTCAAGATAACAAAGATTATCTTCTAGTTACAATTAACAAAGATTGTTAATTTCTTGTTATTCGTGGAAATTCTTACCATTTTTAATATTCTTTAAATGCAGAGGCCTCTTATAACCAGTCTGTGTCCCACTACATGGACTTTTGTTTTGTGTTTAAGGTTTGGATGTTAATTGAATTACATCTAAAGTCAGGCCCTTATGTACTCTTGTGAAATCAATAGGTATTTACGATTTATTAAGTAGAACAAAAACAGCAGTGTTTTACTGATGAAGAAATAGATTGACATAAGATTTCCGATTTGCATAAATTGTGGGGTGAAATATAATGAAAGTCATGTATAGCTCATTAAATAGTTAATAGTAGTTTTATACGGTATTATAATTACATCGTTATCTTTTGTATATTCAAAGTTTTGTAATAGGTCATAAATAGATTTTTCAAGTTGAACCATTATTCACAAGAAGACATATTTACTTAGATGGCACTGAAAATATATATATTGTTATTAGATATGTTAGCATATTTTTTGGCTAATAGTCAGTTATTAGTCATATTAAGTCCAAGGTTTTTAGGAAGTTGACTATTTTGTAGAACTTTGACGAACTGTTATAAATCAAAGAATTGAAAGTATAATTAGAAGTACCGGTACATTGGGCATGTTTGCCCACGAAAATAACATGTTAAAAAAACTATTATTTTTGTTCATTAAATTTTTTGTGGGTCAAATTTGCAATTTAAAAGTTGCAAATATAAGTTTGCAAGCTTGGTTGGCAATTTGTAATGAAACGTGTTTCATTGACTTTAGACGGATAAATTATTTAAATGAACTTGAATATAAAATAAGATTTAATTGTTTACAACCAACACGTAAATAAATTTTACTGTTATTTTGTTTGTTGTAAAAAAGCTATTAATTTAAGTTTCGTCTTTGATTTTATCTGTATGACAAACTAAAAATACTCTCTGTGATAGTAACAACCAGAAAATTGCTGGACATAATTTTTGGGTTAGATTCGATTGTTGATAAAACATTGTAATGGTGTGCAATTACCATGTATGTACAATATAGCTAGTCCATAATTAAGACCAAATAGACCACAACTTCCTTTTTTTCTTCGGAGTTTGATATGTTATTTATACACAACTTTGCACACACATTGTGTTTTTTACTGATTTTCAGTTGTTTCCAAGCTTTTAAGTGCCAACAACCATCACATTTGGAACTAAAAGTGTTGTTGGAAGAAGTAGTCATTAAAAGATAATATAAATTGACTTTAAATCCAATAAAGCAATAAGGATTCTAAATACATTTTAAATTATTAAAACTGCTATTATTGTTTTAAGAAGACTTTGAAAGTATTTAAAAAGAAACAAAGATTTTTTTATCTGAGAATAATAATTAACACCTTGTTTATTTCTCATTTCAATTAGTGGGATTTTATAATTAGTTTTAGCAAATATCAAACTTTCTACGTAAATAGTATGCCTAAGGGTAATACAAAATTAGTTCTGTGTATCGATTCTTTAGTGTCTGATTTTGTTGTACCGGTATTTAAAATGATGCAGTATGAAGTTTGTGAATGACAGCATCAGATTTAGACATTCTAAAACATATTACATTGATCTGTTTTGTCATTTTGTACCTGACAAACAGGATATGTAATATACAAGTGCCTAATGCTAATTCTAAATAGGCATTAAGTGAAAAAAGCTCTAATTCTACTTTAATTCTTAGGAGTGGGGAAGTAATCTAAAAAACTCAGTACTTTTGTAAAAATCTTAATGCCTCACATGATGTTTTTATCAAATGAGACTAGATAGAATTTAAAGACAAAAGTATGGGTATATTTTTTCTACATTTCATTATTATTTAATAATTTATATTAAATACTGCAACAAGCATAAAAACCTACCGATAAAGTAAATTTACATTTGCTCTGTTGGGTTTTTAATTAAACAGACTCATAGAAAATCAAAATAACAGCAAACTGACACATTCTTTATCCCATTATCTTGTCAAAACACTTACAATGTGTAAGGGGTGGGATTCACTATGATATTTTAAGGGTAAAATCACAAAAATTGCAATAACTATTGAAATGTAATTTTTACAGTAATGGGGGTTGTGAAATTTTATCATTGGTTAAAAAGACACCACTATAACATAATAAATTATAATGAAAATCTTTCAAGTTATTTTTGTAAAAATCTGATTTTCCAGGTAATTTTATGGGAAACATTAAAGAATCTAAATATACATTAGATATTAAAGATCTAAAGATCTAAATTTCCAAAACCTTTAAAAGCATTGGAGATACCATGGATTGGTACCCACATACCAAATTTCATCTTAATCAGACAACAGACAACCACTCTTTGGGGCTAAGGGGAGGGACCTAGAACTCAAACTCAAAAATTTGGACGAAAACAATACTTTCTCTATATACTTACTATGTTAAGTGGGAGAAAACAAAAAAAGACTCACTGAGATCAACACCCAATATAAACAAACATTTGGGGAATCATCTTTATCACTTTAGTTAGATTCTTGTAAAAGTTCTAAATCCCTAATGTTTTGAACAAGTTTTGAATCCAAACGTGTTTAAAAACTGGGAATACATATACATCAATCATATTTCAACCTGAACTACCCCGTTAACCTTGGCCTACTGTTATTTGTTGGAACAATCATAATTTGTAGTTTAACTTTGAACATTTATTGTATTGTTGTTACTTACCCACTCCTAAAGTTAAGATCGTTTTTTGAAACTTCGTTAACTTACAATAATAATGAGAGTCGAATTTATACAACAGTTTGGTTACACCTATTTGCAAATATGATCGTTCATTGTCAATGTCAACACTAGTCATACTTAATGTATTTAATAGTCTAGTCTACGTTAACAATGTTTGTAGTACACAATGACATTGTTACAGTCAATATTCTAACTTATTGTTGTGTGTAAATTAGATCAACATGATTGTCACCACGATATAACTATCAGTATTAAAGTTTGCTGAGTGCATCACTTTGACATTGTTACAATGTTCTACAATGTGTTATTGATATATGGTTGATGTTTTAAGATTTTATCAGTGTTTTATGCTGTTGGAAATGTTATCTGTGATGTCACCAAAGATCTAACTTTTACCTAAAACCCTTCCCTTGTTGTTTACCTGTTTTATAATTGTTTAATTTTTTACTTCATGATTATGTTGTTTAACAGTATGAATAACAATATTGTCAAATTAAAACCACACTTACTGCTAAAACAATGTGATTTTTTGAGTTTAGTAGATTCTCCAAGTTTTAAAACTTAGTCAGTAACAAATTCTAAAATGTCATCGTTTAATTTAACGTCATCAAAGTATCTGTTTTTCTAACATATACTATATTTTCTGGAAAATATATAATAAATGCCGGTATACTGACATTGTTAAAGGGTCTTGTACTGATACAGGTAATTTAGCCTACATGACTCAAATTCTTACTTAATTCGTGATACTAAATTCCTAAGAATAATATAAGTTTAATATCAGACAAATTTAATAAAAGTTTCTTTATATTAAAATTTTAATGAGTAAATGTTTTTATTGATAAAATCACATTCTTATTAATTGAAATGAAAAACACCCAATTTTCATTTTATGGAATTAGAATCATCAAGTTTATAAAAATGCAATAGTAATCTAATTGTTAAGCTAGAAAAATTTGTATTACAGTGTATTTAAATAAATTCAGCAATCTATACCATAGTAATAAACATATATTTAGGCACTTTACATATCGTTCATAATACAAATTTCTTATAAATGTTTATTGTTTGAAATAAAACTGAGGAAAAGTTTATAAATTATCTAAATATCTTTTAAATCTTTTTTCTCTACGTCTCAGTAGTTGCAAAAAAAATGTTCTGTAATAATATTATAACAGTAATTAGTATTGACTATTTTTTATAGTTTTATGTTTGAAAAAAAAATTGTTGCAGTCAGTTTATTTGTGTTAATAATTTCTCTATGTTCATGGTTACTTGCAAAGTTTATTTTAAAAGATGATAAATATATGTTTGAAACATCACTATGTTATTTGTGTTATAACTGTGTATAGCTGTTACGTATTTTACTGTAACAAACACTGTTTTAACTCTCAATAAATTGTGGGACAACATGTTTCATCAATTTTTTAATTGCCACTCAGTATACTGAGGATAATTTTTCATAATTAAGTTACAACAATTGTTGTTCTCAATGCAGAGTCTGGATTATTTGGCTTTGCCTTATCATCAGCTCTCCCTGAGGAAGATTATGTATCATGCAACTTTATTTTTACATCACGACCCTTCCCAAAAGTTAAATGTCAAGTCCATGTTCTTTTTCTGAGTACATGCGCTTTTGGTTGGACCTTAAACTGAGTTTGAAACTCTTTTCAAGTTTCAAAAACTTTACAGGATCATCTTTGATTAACATGCTAGTAATAATTGATCCAGGTTTAAGAATGATCGTGATTTAGGTAATAAACAACTTAGGTTTTTAACTTAATTGAGCTGGACTCAGGGGTACCTTAGGCAAACACAAGTTCCCTTCTCTTTTGCTGTCCTAGCTTGATTCATCCATCAATAATCAATCTTTTTCTTCTCTTTCCTTTGAATGAAGTCTTTTACTTCCTAGTTTTTTTTCTCGTTTGGCTAACTCCAGTGGTGTTACACGGCCTTTGCTGAAGGAGTTAAACCACTGGAGTCTTACAACTGGGGTCAAACCGTGTGAGGACGATAAAATAATATCTAAGTACCCAAGATTTCTTCAATTTCGTTTGCGAATAGTCCTTAATAATAGTGCTAACATTTATAAAAAAATTTCAAGAAATTTTTTCTGGGAATCAAAACTGAAGAAATTAAATGTTTGATGAAGGATTATCAAAGTGGCTGACTATAGTCTAGAGATGTTCTTAGCGGCCCATTGGCCATCCTATAAAATAATGACTGTCAAATTAAGTTGTGCTAGAGAAATAGCGCCAAGATAAATTGAGTCTTTGCGGGGCCCCCTGGAGTAATCAGCCTGATATGGGCATGCAAGGTTCTTCACGGGTAGACCATCGATCCTGTTTATAACTTTTATACTGAAACGGAAGTAAAATTAACAATCTAGGCAGTCTTTAGCAAACCTGGTCACAATAGAGATCCTTAGAGTGCAAGTAACCCAAAAGGGAATCTGCCCTGTAAATCTTTGATTGCAACAATTGTGAGGTGGAGGAGGGTAACTTGTTCAAAGACTCATTCACAACAACACATGGGAGATACTGCCAGTCAAGTTTGCTGGAATTTGTTTACTGGAACATTGACTTTGTGTTTTATGATCCTTGAAAGTTTCCACTGGAAAACTAGAAGATGGAGATTTGATCAGATATGTGAAACTGACTTTGATAGGGATGGAGCAATCCTTTTATGTACAAATCAGAAGATAACTGGCTGAGACAATATCAGTTGGTGTCCAGTTGTACACTTTGGAAATATGTCATGCTGGTTATTATTTATCAGAGACTTTTGGTACAAACACAAAGCATCACTGAGGAAAACAACAAAACACCTCAAATCTTAAAAAGTAATAGCAATTTATGCAAAACAAAATACAATATTTGATTTCTCTATCTGGAAAGTTATAAGTAGCAGGAGATTACCTATGATCCAACCCTCATTTACAAAATGATGGTTGATTATTCAAAGCTGCAAACATTAAAGCTTGCCTAGTGCTCAGGAAGGTTCCTGTGACAGTATCAGATGGAGGATATTCTAAAGGGTACCTTAATTAAACCCCAATTCCTCAATTCATAGTATATTATTGAGGTTAAACCTCAATTCATAATAAAGTGACTACTCATAATAAGGTAACTTTGTTGATTCATTAGCCCCTCGAGGCTCTATGTGCAGATCCTTTCATTCTTGGCCTTGAGCCAAGATGACTGAGTTCATGGGATGGCTGAACTATAGCAAGGCATATTTCCTATGAATGCTATTTAAAACATGCAGGTCTCCAGCTGAAGACTGTATGTTTCCAGCCCTGCTTTAAAAGGAACCAGAAGATTGTATATGCTATACTCGATCTGACCTCTTCAGGGCAAGCCAGCCCTGTATATGTATCCACCCTTGTGAATTCATGTGGTGGATTTCTTGCTTGCTACTCTGGATCAGAATCCTTACCACATTCTGGACCATGAGGATTACAGATATAGTTTGTTCAGGAAAGGTTCCTGAAATTGTTACAGTGTGAATCATCAGCATACAACTTATACTTATACTGTTTTAGTTTGCATGTGACACTCTAAGGGCCCAAAAATAATTACGTCCCCTCCCCCTCGTTGCAGAGGAATTTTTCTCTTTCTTGTGCCCCTTACAAACCTAACCTCTCCTGCACACCTGGGCCCAGGCAAGGCCCCACTAGAAAAACAGGCCATGCTGTAGGATCCATGACACACTTATGGATAGATTCACTGCCTTATCCCATATGTTTTAGGTAAATAAGATGGCTGTAAACGTCTGGCAACTTCAGTACAACTATCCACCAATGTAAAGTAGTGTTGCGCTGCCCGCACTGCAGCATGGCCTGTTTTTCTAATGGGGCCTTGGTTCAGTTCCACTAAAATAGCTCTGTGAATCATGGTCTAAGACTTTTTGGGACATGATGGTGTTGCAAGGAGGGTTCAGTATTAAACCTTTAAAAACTGGTATAATTCCATACACATGTAGAAACAAAAGGGTTAGGCTTTTTCAAGAACCTTGGTCTTGCTCCTTGAAACTGACTGTGAGTATAGATTTCTCTACCACATAATAATACAGAGATGAAATTGGGGTTCAAGCCATGCACCAATCACTCAGGCTGTATGTGGGGGTAGCAAGACAAATATATATATATATATATACCTATGAGAAATATAAGATATATATTATGATATATATTAAGATATATATATGGGTGACTTGAAGTTGTTTGTTCACAGGCAACCTTGACAAACAACAAGTCTACTAAAAATTTACCCAGCAGAACAAGGTGCTTTTAGCGAATTTCCCATATAGTGAATATGCTATTACCGTAGGGCTCATGGTAAGACCTGGACCCGGGACTGATTTACTTTTTCGTTTTGATGTCCCCAAAGACCAAAAACATCATCCGTTCAAATTAATAATATATATATATATATAAAACATTGCATGTCATATATATACATGTGTAAACCTACATTTATTCGAACGAGTTCGCAAACCAGCATGATCGGACCATGGGAATGGGGTTTTATGGGGGGATTTATGGTATAAAAATACCCTCCCTGTAGCACAAAACCTAGGGACTCTATGACGAAATTTCGGGTAGAGAGATAAAATTAGATTTTAAAGTAAGTAATTGTTGTCTCGCCTGAAATTAGTCACACCTTTAAAATTTGTCCAGATAGCCTAGCCTACAATGAGATAGTCCAGGATTCTAACGTGTGCGTTAATTAATTGTCGTTTCGAGTTTATTGGCTCAGACTCGGAATATATAATTACAACAATGCCAATAACTATATTAGCTTACCTACCTTAAACAAGTGATCATCACATCCACTCGCAATATGCGTTGAGGACGAATTTGGAACGTTACAACTCTTAGTCGCTTAGTCTGCAGGATTGCTGTGGCGGGGGTATTCACGCCTACTATGGTCCATGAAGTACTGCAGGAGACTGCCTTCTCTCAGCCTCCTTATCCTTTAGGGGACAAGAATATCGGCATATTAACTTTAAATCACAAAAATCTGAAAAACAACTAACGTGTGGCCATTCTCTAATGACAGAACAGGCCATGACAAATGGTTTTGGACATTAGGCAAACGTTTCATGTCGATAGAGTAGGCTACTACTATTTTTTTACAGCCTAAGCTAAAAGGAACAGACTGGGATAGAGATAATTATTCCGAGTTGGCCAAGATCTGGCTATACCGTCTGTGAACCAGCTCAAACGTCAGTCCTATCAGAGGCTATGGTAGATTTTTGCCAAACTCCCACTAATGTAGATGCTTGGAGGTGGTGCAATAGGATGCTTTTGGCATTCTTTTATGGAGCGGGACCAGTCTTTGGTACTTGTCGGGGAAAGAATAAAAAAGTGGGCAGCGGAGAAACAATGGAAGGCAACCTCTGGGCACAGGCGTTGCAAGATCCTGATCAAAAATCAAGCCAAGCCTTAGTAAGTATCTGAACTTCTAGCGATACGAGGCTATTTCAGAAAACACTGATAGACAACAAGGGACAGTGACGCAAATGCTGTCTATCGACTTGTGGACAGTCAGATTTAACTGCTATACAAATAGTTTGTGAATAGAAGGCGCTGGGAGTGGAGTAAAGGGGGGAAGTGCTCACTCCATGGTTTAATTAACGTATTCCTGGTATTGCCAAAACTACCACTTGAAGAGCTGAGGCTAAGACAAACATTGTAAGTGTCGGATAACAGCGCAAAATAGGATTACATTCACAATCACCCAACAATAGGAACTCGACCTAAAGCAGCCCCAGTCTGAATTGTAATAATAACAAAGTAAATGCTTTAAAATAAAGACAAATTAAAAATTACTTGGCCTATAGTATTTGAAATGAGGTAGGCCTATTATGTCAATAATTTTTCAAGTAGTGGGTAACGAAGGGATCACTCACTTTCACTGGTCCATCGAAAGCTAAAAGCCTGAACATATGGATCGCTCACTAACACTGATGTTGTATAAGGTTAGATGCTAAAGGTCCAGGCTCAGTGACGGTGACGCAGCGATGGTGGGTGGCGAAGAACACCAGCACCTGGTGGCCAGTGGTCAGGCCCTGGTAGTAATTGGATGCAATGTGGGGCCTCAGGCCTTAGCCCAAACTGAGACTAGATACTAGATTAAAATCAATATGTGGCCCGTAATAAGTGGTTACGCGCAAATCGCTGGGTCCAATCTAAAGTGAGCTGGCAGCGAAAATGTAGGCTGCAGTTGTTTGTTTAAGAGATGGCCTGGGGCCCACCTGGCCTAATGAGTGATACTGGGTAGACAGGTGCCTCGCAGGCGCCTCCTCCTCACAGATCTCGCCACCTGTCACACCACCTAACTACCCCTCCCTTCACCCCTCTCTGATTGAAGTGAATTGCCTTAAGTTTTATGTTTTCTGTTTGTTAATCAATGTTTATATATTTTCCGGGTGTCAAAATACAACTTTTGATAATAATACTAGACTGTAAATAATTGATACTATTTTCACAGAGATTTTATTTAAGCAAAATTTTTTCACTAAGTGATTATCCTGCTATTAACATGTAAATAACCATTCTTTCCGTCAATAATTTGTAATAGAAATGCTACAATTGTACATAAGAGTCTATATCGTAACAGACTCCAGAAATTAATTTAGAAAGCCAAGGGGCGGATTGGGAATTCGAAGACATTGAGGCAATTTTTGGGGTGAACATTTTCGGATTTCTTTTATAGCATTACCTCCTTATTTTAATAAATTTTATAGTGCACCTAAGGAAATCGTAAGCCATGCAGATATTCCTCTCTAATTATTAGGGCCAGAGTAATATGTCTTACATTATTATATTTAATATTGATAAGTTCCAGTAATCCTTTTTAACTTTTTTGTATACTTCGATTCTAAATAATTTTACGAATATATATTGACAAATGACTACACGGGCTCACAGGTCTTACGTTTGAATCTGTTACAATTCCTCTGCATGAAATCGCATATCAACGACGAAAAGACATGCGGCGGTATTTGGAAACCTTTACTCATAAAAAAACCTGTCTGAATTAGAAAACACTTTGAAATTAACACTAAAAGATCTGAAGAAATGGTTTGAATCAAATGGACTTTTACTAAATGAATATAAATCTAACATCTTCTTTGTACATCTATGAAACAGTAAATTTTGTTCATTTAAATAATACACTTTTTGATGAATTTAGACCCACTCATAGTTATAATACCCGAAACCCAAATCTGCTAAATTATCCAATTCATAAACACTCTCATTTTGAAAAAACCCCAATCTATATGGGGATTTGTCTATATAATAAGATCCCCTCAAAAATAAAATCCTATACACCACAAAAATTTAAAATTTGGACTAAATCATTATTGGTGGAGAAATCGTATTACTTCCTGGCAGATTTCCTAAATGACCGTGACATTAATTGACCATTAGTTTATGTAAAATATGACACAGAATGTTTTTAATTGTTTTTTTCTCTGATATTGCTTCAAGATCTTCATTTAAATTTGTCTTTTTTCTAACTTATTTGAATTGGTAATTTTCTCTCAATTGTGCTGTTCTTGTTGTATTTTGTTGTAACTTTTTACTTTTAGTTTTTATAACTTATTGATTGACCATGCATCTGTTCACCATTGCCTTTGTAATGAAGAATGTTTTATGCAATAAAATACTTATGACTTATGACTTATGACATAATGATACAAAAAAGCCAATGTATAGGCAACATCTTTGTTAAAAAGTTGATTGTTATAAAATCTCAGTGGACGCAATGAATAAAAATCTACAATACAGTACTTTAATCTGTGATTTGATCCTATTTTATTTTGAATTAAGTGTTGTAATGCACTTGTAAACAATAAAAAATGTATAATAATAAAAAATGTAAAAAATGCAACTTGTAATCATATTCAGATCAGTACAAACACAGTTAAAGATAATAATTACTAACTAACACTTAACAAAAATATCAAACAATAAGGATTTAAATAAGTACACATGAACTTATAACTGGGTCTTTAGAGTAGCACGTTTTTGAGGCAAAATCGAAATTTTCGCTAAAGGCTAAGCAAAGCATGAGCTAAGTTATAAAGATAGAAAGCCCAAAATACTCTAGTTTCAGCAAACCTGTATGATAAGCGATTTTCAGTTTCTATAATGGATTTTTTCTGAAAAGCTTCAATATAAAAGTAAATAAACTAGGACCTGCGCCTAACATGGCATTACGCTTAATTAGGTTTGCTGTTATGAATAACTTAAAATTTTTTTAATACAATAAAATTCTTTAAAGAAAAAATGAAATTTGCCGAATTGAGATATGTTCTTAAACTAGTAGTCTAAATTCGCTTTTCTCTATAAAGATAACATCGTAATTAGTTTTGCACATTTAGGAAAAAAGTAAGAAAAACATACACATATTAAATAATTTTTTCGAAGATAAACAAGAAAACCATAGTGTTGCATTTTTTGGTTTTGGAATTTTACCAAAAATAGTCCAAACGAACGATGCTGGCGACTCTAAAGCAGCTAAAAAGATCGTGTTTTATTTAATTTGAATGAACAGTGAAAATTATCGTCGCAACTTGAAGTTTTCACTTCCGAAAAACCAAGATTCCACTTTCACATAGAATTGACTAATACAGTGGGAATAAATAAAAACCCTCGATGCAGCAAACCTGTAGGCTAAGCAAATTTACATTTTGTCTGATTGGATTTTTTCCAAATATTTCAATAAACAAGTCATATTTATTTCCCATTTAGATAACATTAGATTTTAACAACTCCTGTACTTAGGTTTGCTGCTATGGGGAAGGGAAAAATGTTTTTTACCAAATGTTAGTAGTATGGGATGTATGAACTTACCATACTCACATACTCAAAATACAGTATATTCGTTAACAAGCAAACTACCACATTTTACTTTTCATCCATAAGAATGACATGGAAATTTATATATATTACAGTTATTTTTTGGATTTTCACCGTAACCTTTAAATGTACAACAATGCTAAAATGTTCAAAATTATTAAATTTTTAATCTCTACACGATGGCCGTAATAAAACCGGGCATTTTCATGATTTAAGAGTAACATTTTGAAAAGATGAACATTTTTGAAAAAAAAAATATATCAAAACCCCATAACACCCTGTTCCAATACCCAATCTTGCTGGTTCGCGAACCCATTCAAGTTTATCTCGCCCTACACCTCCAAGCCAAATTTCATGGACATCAGACCAAAACTACTCGAGTTATCATGTTCATGGACACACACATATATATTACATACATTTATAAAAATGTGAGCCGATAATGTTTTTTGGCCTTTTTGTCTGGCCTCTGGAGACATAAAAAATGAAAAAAATCTGTCCTGGCTCCAAGTCTTACCACGATACCTCCGGCAATATATTGTCCCTATTTGGAAGTGTAACATTTTAGCCTCAGAAGGAACTAGATCCGTGTAGCTCATAGATAAAGTTATTTACGTGAATCAATTTAACCGATTGACTGCGAGCCAGGTAGGCTACATGGCGAGTAGTGTGTGTGTGTGGTCGCCTGGGGGTTTTCACTCCACACCTCTCAGCGACGTTACTCACTCTCCGGTCTCCTCCCTCATAATATTATATAGCCGTTGTGTTGGTTTTTGCTGCCTCCTACTCTATAATTACACACAATTTTACATTCACACGAACATAATCTTATCCGGACCGTCGACGCTACTAGCCGTCCAGCAACAGTTCGCTCCCAATACCTGGTCCTGTTCTACAGCTAATTTAACAATCAATTCCTTCTCGTTGGACTAGTGATGGATGATTTTGGTGGAGGAGTCTCCAGAGTGTTTTCGAAGGACCATTCATCATGATCAAGATTACCTACTGTTTTATAAAACCGATGTTTCAATGTGTGAGTATCTCGTCAAAACTATCGTAACTTATCGGAGGAATATATGTAGGGGAGACGTGCGCAAATCGTGCATCCAAAAACTTGGTTTCTACGCAACACAGATAAAGCAATAGGCCCTCGCCTTTCAAAGACTATGTTATTACGACAGGTAGATTATAAAAAGGCTCGTACCTTAAATTTTGTACTCGTGTCGTTAACAATATTTACGCGAGTTGTGTAAACTAATTTACCTACGACAGTGTTTTAATTACAAAAAATCACTACTGAAAACTTCTAAGAGAGGTTATGTTTTCGTTATAACCTTTTATTGCCACTGACAGTGATGCGACGAAACATTGTGCCAAACACTAATTGCACCACTCAACAATTAAATTGGTTTGAACAGCTTTTTAGTTGAAGTTCGAATCATTACAATTTTAGGTAATTAATTCTTTCAGTTTTTTCACCTTTCTTAAAAATGGGCGCTCCTTTATACATTTTTAAACTGTCAGGAAAAACTCCGGTTATTAAGGAACTGTTAACTAAACGTACTAATGGCTTTAACAAGGGTTTTACTGTATGTTAAATTAACTTTAAAAGAAATTCATCGTGGCCACTTAATAACTTATTTTTTAAACAAGTTTGAGATGCTCAGAGTATCACCTATAGCTTCACCATATATTTTTATTACATGGATTTACATTGATTCTTATTAATCTTGAGCTATTAACATTTTTCCTGTCTCTTTATCTCCCAGGTTTTTCTTGCAGACATTTTCAGAGTTTTTAATGTTTATCATAAACAGTTTTCTTAGCCTTAACAAGTTTATTCTTGAAATCTCTTTCTTTTAATTTACAGTAATTAATTATATCGAAATTACCACTAAGTCTAGCAAATTTTGATAGCTCAACTATATCCTTTTTCTCCATCATCAGTTCTTCACAGTTCTCATCATCAATTCTTACGATGAGTACTGTACTACGGCTATAGCTTATTCCCTATATGGGAAATTCGTTAAAAGGTTTTGTTTTTCACATTTCATTCACCGTTGAAAATAAAATAGAAATCTTAGTGGCTAGGTTAAACAGATTAAAATAGATTATTGATTCAGAAGAGGATAATAAGTTAATCAAACTTATCCTGTTTGTCCCGATTGATGGGTTATTTGTCGTGGGTTATGTTTGTATTATGCTGAACATTAATGCTGGAATTGATATTACAATGTTGTGTATTACAATGTTTGAACGTAAAAAATAAATTTCCAACTAATGTTGAGGCTGTAACGAAATGATACCAGACAATATTTTGAACTCTGGGAGGAATTTAAGAGTGACAATTTGATAATAAATACACGTAATCACCATGACATTTTACGTGTAGAAAATGTGAATGTACTACATTTTAATGAATACTTTTAGTAACAAAGGTAGCAAATGAGTTTACAAAAGTAATAGTAAGATTAATCGTGTTCAAACAAGAATGGATGTCCATCAAAAAAATTTTTCAGATTCGCTACAAAATAAAAATAGAGGTATACACTTTGCTTCAAAAAGGCTTTTGCAAATATCTGTTATGCATCTGGCCTACAATTCAGATTATGATTTATGGATCCAAGGATATTTGTGAAAATTCAGGTAGTGATTATTTTCATAATCACGTTAGTTTGTAGTTTGAAGATTTACAATTTATTACAGATGGAAATAAAAAAAGTCTGGACTCCACCACCGTAAATACACGTGTTAATGATTTCTATAAAAGTTAAAAAAATGTAAACATTTAAATATCATGGAATCATATATAATACATACTGGGGCTCCGCCCCAGTGGCTCTGTAGTTCCCCATGTTAACCTTATGAGTATTCATATTTAAAGGGAATTAAAGAATTTAGTCAGCTGTTTCACCTAAAAATGTTGGTTCCATGATATACAAAAGCATTAAAAAGTTATAAGATTTACCAACCGGGTGCAGCACTATATTTTTTTGCATTTATGTAAACAGCTAATTTGAACTAAGCAGCAACAAACAACTGTGATACGCAATGAGAACTGCCAAAGTAGGATTGTTTACAGTTATATTTATGTTTTTAATGTCATGAATAATTTGTGATTTTTAAAATTTGTAATACTTTATTTTTCTTTATTGTTTAGACGAAGAGGTAGAACATTATGGCTATGGTAGATGTGTAATACCATAGTATACCGTCAATTTAAAGAAGCAAATTTTATCAAACTTTGTCCTCCCCCATTGCAAACGCAAAGCTTGAGTATAACTGCAATAAGCAATTTAAACTTATATGCCAACCCCGTACGAAGGACGGGTACTCTGCTAGTGATTTCTATAAAAGTTAAAAAAATGTAAACATTTAAATATCATGGATTGTTTACAATAAAGGCAATATTTTAATTTTGAGATAATTTTAAAATATACCTCTATTTGTTAAACATACACACACATTATGCATACAGTAGGATAGACCAGGAAAGTACTTGTTTTGTTAGCATCATACATATTACAGCTTGTCCACAAAAACGTAAAATTTGGCACAGTAGCCATGCTTGTACTTTTCGACGTAGGATATTTTCTACATTCGTTGGTTGTATCAGCTACAATCCAAAGTTTTGTTTACTCATAATTGTCAACGAGTTTGTCAATAAATAAATATTGTGATCTATAATTTAAATTTTCGACTATCAGATACAATAAACAAGGTGTTGGCCAACAATCTGGCTCCTTCGTGTTCCCCCTACATCACCCCTTGTATTTTCTTCTTATAGGGTAAATGAAGGACGTAGTCTAACAAACAAATATCCTAGTTCTCAGTAGATGAACAAAGAAGGAAAGTCATGGAAGTCCATTTTCAAGATACCAACTAAATACCACGATCACTTCATCTATGTGCGAGTTAGAGTTTTGCATTTCGTTTGAATCCTGTAGAAAGGCCTCCCTAATTTTCTCTTAGTTCATCAACTGAGGTGTTTTTGTCCGGTAAACGATTCTGTCCATCCTAGAAGAAGCTATAAGGAGCGATGTGAAGAAAATGAGGAAGCCAATAAACTGTGTATTGTATCCGGTGATTGTAATTTTAGGCCACAATATATATATAGTATTACCGTGTATGTAGTATATATATAATGTTGATGAGTGCCAGCAAGTAACCATAAAAAACATGATGCAAAACGTTTTAACATTACAACTCTATCACAAACATTACGCATGGTTTAATAATACCGTCACTGTCTGTAAGATCCCGAGAAAACCCGTTTAATTAAAAGTAAATTAAATTAATCATTGACCAAACAATCAAATACACTCGGCTAATCAGAGAAGCTAAGATGGTATTTTCAATATCCCCCCCCCCTCTTCATATGATACTGAATGAAGTAAGATGTTTTTTGGCCAGATAGTACATAGTGAGACGGTAATAAACTGATAACTAGATGCCAGTTATAGATGAGTAAATTATACAGGCCTGGTTGAGGCGCCACGCCAAGGGTGGGCCAGCAGTCACGCCGAGTTCCCCCCCCCTCCCCTCTAGGTAATCACCTCCCTTATCAATCATTCCTTAACTATCACCTTGTTACCGTTTTCAAAAATTGCTCGAAACCTCCCTTTACTGCGACCATCTCCTTGTCAAGTATCCAATCAGTCAGTTGCGTTTCTGGATGCTCTCAATGTTTGTTTAGGTTGTGTCAGAGATTTGTGCGCAATCAAGTGGATACTAGGAGGCAGAAATAGTTGGACAGAGTTGCTAACAGTCACAGGTTGCGTTGTATTTCTAGCATATTTAAACGTCTCTAACTTTGGTGCAAAGACAGACTTCATCTCCGTCATAACAATAGAAATTTGATGAGTACAGCCCGATTTCCTTAACTTAAAATTCCAGTAGCATAGAAGGTCCAGACCACTTGAAAGGTCAATGGATATGTCTTTAGCCTACCCCTCTTCTTTTCTCAGGCAACGCAGGCCTTTATCGCAAGCAGTTTCCCCATCAAAGCATATTAATCTGACGACAATGGCTCAGAGTGTTAAATCCTTCTATCCTTGTGTTCCTAAAAGAAAGTCCCATGAATTCAAGATCATCATTAATGTTCAACACTAAAACAGCAACCACACAGCATAAAAGTGCCATCGATGGATAAACGTTGCTTTATCATGTCCATCCTAAGAATTTTTGAAGCCGGAAAAAGGTTACGCTTTTGTGATTAGACACACAAAAAAGCCATTTGTTTATATTTGTTGTTTGTATTTGGTATTTGTTGTTTGGTTATGGATCAATATGGCAAAGATGGACTTATTGGATTCTTTATATTGTACACATAAACTCCCCTCAAAAGGGACAAGTGGATTAAATCTTACCACTCTGAATCAAGACACAATTTACCACACTACCATAACAAGTCAAGAAATTTACCTAAGCTCTTCAATTACATAGGTAATATGCCTTCTTTGGTTCATCTATACTATTATAAAGAAGAGGCGGTGTATGTGTGTCTGTGTGTTTGTATTAGATAAACTCAAAAACCACTGAACCGATTGGGCTCAAATTGGACAAAAATAAAGCTACCGCTCCGAGGATACGTATAGAACTATTCCCCCTTCGATATTGAACCAGGACTCTGCCCCGCGGGCTTTCAAAATTCTTAGGTAAGAGATTTAAAAGTAAATATTAATTGGTCTCCATGGTAAGAAAGTACAATCTCACAAAGTTTAAATGTAAACAAGCAGACTGTGAAATGAATTAATTTTGATTTCACATTCCTACACAGCTGGTTCAAAAATATTAAATACTGCACAGATATTAGAACAGAAAGGGTATGGATCATAAACATAAAATAGCATAAAATAACATAAACGCAGCAAACCTGCCGACTATAAGAGATTTTCCATTTGTCTGAATTGATTTTCAATTAAATATATTTAAATAACATTAGGTTTAACGAGTACCTAGGTTTTCTGCTACAAGGAAACTAATAAAGTGTATTTTTTGCAAAATATTAATAGCTTCGTATAAAATAAATAAATTTGCTAAGTCTTACCTTGTTATCTTACCTTACACCAAATTTCATCAAAATTGGACAAAAATTACTCAAGTTACAATAATGTTTTTACTACTCAGGAACTGATTGATTGGATTTGAAATTGAAGTTCAATTTACTAGTTTTAGTTCCGTAGTTTCCGGTTAGAATGTAAATATTTGCGGAAGTCAACTTCACCAGCAGATTCCCACACTTGTTCTTGGCTGAACATGTTCCTCTTGAACATGTCCCATCTGACGGCGTTGAAGCCTAAGATGCTGAAACGTATTTTCATGATTTAGGAGATAAGAAGAGTGCAAATAACGAACTCTGTCCACTAAATAAGGAGAAGAACGCTGAGTCAAATACCAAAGGATCTCTAAAAGAGCTCCCTCAATTAATCGAAAAACAACATTTGAACTAAAATTATAGCCCCAGGAATCGCCGTTCGCACCCCAACACCACAATGTGTACATAACGGCCCTGAGGACTTTGGGGGTAGGATATTTTGGATGCTAGATTGGATGTCGGTAGGGCCTACTTGTCTAAGATCTAATTCATACCCGGGGAAGGTGTCAAAGAAGCTATTAACGTGCAAGCATTGACTATTGGATTCAAAAGAAGGTATCCCATCTGTAAGGACCAACTGCCAATTTAATATCAACTTAGTAAATCTTCTCACGGAGTTTGTTTCAATATAAAGTCATATAATCTTATCTAGGTTTGTTACTACGATATTTGATGTTGCATAAACGATGTTACAGTGTAAAATATGCTGTTCTTTCAGTTAGGCCATGTTATTGTGTTAGCGCACTCAACAGAAATCAGCAATCAGCAATTTGCATGAGTGACTCTGTTGGTTGGTCGGTTCAACTTTGGTCATTCTGATTCAAAATCTGGCAACAAGGCCAACATAGACACGGAATGCCTAGCCCAAAGTCAAAGGTGCATTTTTCTGAGTGCCAACAGCGTATTATTGAATCTTCTTGAACGGAAGAGTTTGGTCGCATATTTTTTCACCCGGTGTATTGAATGTCAACATGCACATTTTGCAAAACCTTTTTTCTCGAAGATGGGTCGAAGATGGGGGAAGATGGGTGTACCCTTGGGCTCTCATTTATTAATGCAAACGTTAATTCAATGTGTTGACTCTTGAATCTAATAATGGAATAGCTTTGTCTCAGTCGAAACATCTTGAAGAGGAGGTCATGAAATACTTTTTAACCCCTCTTGATAGATTGTAGGGGGTTAAATTTTAGTAACCCTGGAAATCATACTGGACTGGATAGGTTTGACATTGTTCTTTCGTATTCGATAGTTCACCTGGTGGCGTAGTGGTAATAATTTCCCCATAACCAATGAAATTGGCAAATTGAGCAATAGGACATTTTAAAGATCAAATACAGTAATACGAAAACAAAAAATCTTGTTTACTTGTGATACAAAAGCCTTGGGATCAGTTACAGTGAGGGATTTCAACATTTAAATGCCTACGAGCTTTATAATTAAAAACTAACTAACGACATAGAAGTAACAATTACATTTCTGAGCTACTTCACGAAAGACTATACATAGTAAATCAGAACGGTGCTTGTACACATTTTACAATTACTTAAAATGCCATAAAAAGACGAATTAGTAAGCATAAAACTGCATGGAAAAAGAACGAATTTTGTCTACTCCTCCCCGAGGAAATTGGCAAGGTGCTAGTCAGTCTGGCAGAGCCTCTGAATGGGATGTTAAACAGAAGAAAAGCTTGTTATAATGTACGTTTGAGTTATAATGACATAAAAGTTGTTGGTTTTGAGGCTTGTTAGAGGGGCCGGGTTATTGCAAGTAATAACACCTCTTCGTGATTGTACTGTGGAGCTGCTCTGGGCTAATTGTCTTGGTCTGACAGTTATGGGCGCCACCCTCTGGACCCCGACCTCCAACAGCCTCCAACCGCAGCTTTAGACGAAGAATATATCCTCAAGGGTATGCTGAAACGTTTGAAGGGTAGGGAGGTAGTTGAGAGACAGGACGAGAGGGATTATATAGAAAATTTACTTCTAAAATATAATTTATAGCTTATGCACTCTATTGCACTCCTTAGTATAATCTAGATACTATGTAAAACCAACAGTGTGGTACCAATAGCAAGCAGCCTCTCAGCTTATACAACTTTTGAGATATTAGTTAAAGTGTGATGCTGAACACCGTAAGTTTTTTCCAAGGAGATGTAACTAGATTTTGTAAAATTATCAATTCCTTCCGGTCAAATTTGCCCAAAAATGTATCCAGACCTCACTTAAGTTACAGTGATTAATAGGTTTTATAAATGCAAAAAATACATTACCCTTTACATTTAGTATTCCTTCAAACCCACTTGAAAATTCCCAATTTGGTCTTCATTCTTCAGTCGATATTTGGACGTAAAAACAAATATTTTAGCGTATACAACCGTGGGGGGTAAATATTAGGTGCAGAAGGGGTCCGTTCTATACCGGATTCAAGCAAATAGGTTGTTTTTTCAAATGTAACGAGCTATAATCAATGGTATCACAAGGAGCATTGCACATTTATCCTGATGTAATGCTCCCCTAATAATGTAATGGGGTGTGTCGATAGCTCGTCTGACTATGGATTATGAATCGATGTCGTGGGTTCGAGTCCTGGTATCCTCCACAAAATTTTATCAATACTGATTTCACACTTGTACTACCGTGTCACCCCTTGCTATGCTGGATACGCTGCACACCTATTTGAACGAGAAGATACGATGATAAAGTGATAAAGAAGACCTCTAAAACCAAACAACAACCTCTAAAAACAACAATAACACTACGCACTGCACTATTTAATATGCGATTGAACTTGATGTGTGTATAAAACAACTTTTATACTTCAAAAACTGTTAAATATGATAAAACCAACTATAGAGTTATTATTATTTTAATTGTCATCCACTACAAAATAAATTCACCAAAACTCTGCCAATTTCAACAGAAATTTCATTATCAGATCAGAGCAGTCAGACTAAAGGCATAATGGCTCTGAATGGTCAATTGTGAATCATACAAGAACGAGCAGGAATTGATCATCGGCTTAGTTTATTAATGGATCAGTTAAATAAAATATTTGAATGAGATAACACTCACTGCAGTTTGAACTGTTTCATCGCCCAGCCCTGGCTACTCTAGGCTTGTCTCGACTGTCTTAGTTTCATTAATCATGCTTCTTCATTAATATCAACAACAGGCTCCCGTATGGAACACATAGCTAGCTGACCTTATAATCCCGAGATTTTATCTGCTACGAGTTTGACATCTAAATTTATAATGTACAGTAATTGTACTCAATTAAATTGTTCCTTTTACACGCACCAATGGGGTTAATTGGAGGGAAGACTTTACTCGAATTTAGATTATATTTGTGAACGGAGGTGTTTTGAAGGTGCTAACATTGACTATTGGATACAGAAGAAGACATCCCATCTATATAGATCAGCTGTCGCCAATTTTTTACTAAAAAAGAATATAGTTGTGTGAGCCAGTCACAGATTGCGCTAGTGTCTAAAACTCTATTTTGTACCTTATTTTTCATTACTGACATAGTTGCTGGGTCACAACAGTTGCTATAGCTCATAATAAGTCATTCCATCAGTTTGACTTGGTAAAAACCATCATGTAATCGGCAGAAATCAGTAATTTAGATCAGCGCAATCTATAGGTGGCTCACATCAACTAAGACAAATTTTATTAAAAACCTGGCTACAACTTTAACATGGGGATGGAATGTCTATGCTACACACTTGATTACCAGAAATTGACTAAAATATTAATTAAGTGATAAATCTATGATTTACGTAGTTGTTTAACTCAAACAAGTTATTCTTATATTTATACACACATAGTGTGAATTGTGTGAAAATGTGTGCTGCACATAAGCAAATAAGTGTGAAATTATAAACATGAATTTAATGTTCTGCTTCTAGTGTGTATAGGTTTGGTGTAATAATTGAATAAGATTATGGATCTATAATCTAATATAAGTATCTATTATAATATAGACATGGATCTATGGTTTTGTGTTGCCTTCACACAGAAAATCTGCAACGAACTCCTACTCGTTGTGCGGAAAGACAACCAAAGTTTGAAGGCGAACTAAAAGTATACAAATCGTCTTTCCCAACTAACATGTTGTGCCGTATTAATCCACTAAAATATAAACTTCTTGGTTACAAAACAAGCAGTTGCTACTAATATTTTCGTTAAAAGATAATATAGTTAATGCTCCATATGTATGAACGAATCATAATACAGGGTTTTCATAAAATAATGGTGGGGTTTAGTTATGAAATAAAAAGAAAACGAGAAAAGATAGATTAACACTATTTATTTTATTGGATTCCTGAAAATTTTTGTACATAGCTAAAAATATTCAACATGACAACCATATCCTGCTATACAGACGTCCAGACAATGATCTATTTCAGCCCACAGTGCAAATTTCTCTTGTTACAATGGAGACTGCATCTCTGGTTCTTTCTAGTAGATGCACTAAAATTCGATTTTTTTAGAATAAACTATGTTTTTGATATCCGAAATTGCCGTTATTCTAGAGTCACTGACTTAAGTTCACTTAGTTACACACTTAACCTTTCCTTGACAGAAAACATTTTTATAAGAAAATACAACTTGAAGTTTATATAAAAGAATAAGTAGGTTTTCCTTTAGCACAACAATCGACACAGCTGTTCCAAATAATGCAAACAAAACTGTTTGAGCTACCGGATGCAGGGGTATCAATATGAAATATTTAATTTGTCTCATAACAATTTTACAGACAGTTAAAACCCCACCCTTATTTTATGAAAACCCTGTATTTGTTACGGTTGACTGTACTCATAAAACATGTTTAAAATTTGTAGATGTTCTTAAAAGTCCTCTTTTTAATATTTAAAATATAGTTTAATTTATGATCTTTTTGTACAATATACAAATATGATGTCTTTAAACAAATGCTACATACGTTTGATTACCGGTATATTTCTTTTTAGTTTTCATTGTACCAACTCTAAGACTGTTAGATTTACTTCTCCTGTCAATTAAAATGTGTGAAACATTTAAAATAATTGTTATTGTACGATACGATGATAAAGGCTGTACTAATTAACATACAATTTTAACGAACTAAAACAGTATTGAGGGAGTGCATGAAAGCCACTCGTATATGAGTTTAATTAGTAGCTATTTAATTATGTTTTTTTGTTTTTAATAATAAGTTTTGAGAGTTGCAATTACTATCATCGAAATTGTCTAAACCATATTTCAAAGTTATATAATATAAATACAAAAATGTACATTATATATAAAAATCGACGATAAATGATGAAGATGAAAATTAAGAATATCCTTCTTTAATGATGCGAACTTTGGACCTCATGGTTCTTTTAGCGAATTTCCCATATAGGGAATAAGCTATTACCGTAGGTAGGAATACTATCCCCCGGAAAACTACCCCCCCAGGTGAAACGTGACGTCACAAAATCTGCCAACTAACCAATATGGAAGCCGTGTCCGCGACTGGAATACTACCCCCCCTAGACAAATCATGCTATGTAATTTTAATTTTAATTCGAGTAATTCCGTTGGATAATAGACAATGCATGTGGTGAATATAAAACAGATTTTCGAAATGTTACAGCAAGTTTGGTTGGTTAGGTTAGGTTAGATTAGAACTGTTTGCCAACTAAATTTGAGTGTCCTTGACTGGAAAACTACCCCCCTGGTCTCTGACGTCAATATGACGTAGGAACCTGCTTGGGGGGGTAGTTTTCCGGGGGGCAGTCTTCCGGCGACCCGTATCATGGTAAGACCTAGACCTAGGACCGATTTTTTTTCGTTTTGAGGTCCCCAGAGGCCAAAACACCCTCCGTTCAAATTCACACACACACATACACACGCACACACACACACACATATATGTCCGTTAGCGCGATAACTCGAATGATCCGCAAAAATGATCCGATTCGAACGAGTTCGAACCAGCATGATCGGACTATGGGGACATGGTTTTATGGAAACAGGGACTATGGAAAGATTTATGGGGGGTTTTATTGGGTAAAAATAGATTTTTCCCATTTTTTTACACTAAAAACACATTTCTTTCCAAACAATTTTGTAGAGCTTAAAAAAAGAAATAATTTTCTATTTTGAAGCATTGTTGTATGCCAAACGGTTACGGAGATACTGTATTAAAAAAAATGTAAATTAAAAATTCTCATGATATTCTTATAAAGAATAAAAAACCTTTGTAGTTTGCTTTTTTATGGATATATTTTTATCAAAGCTGCAAATTTTGTTTATTTTATTCTAAACTATCAACATTTCAATAAAAAAACCACCTCAATACATTCCAAGCAGCAAACCTAAGTACTCATTAAAATTAATGTTATTGAAATAGGAAATAAATCTGACATTTTTAAGGGAATATTTTAGTAGAAATCCAGCCTGGTAAATGGAAATTCGCTTGGTCTGCAGGTTTGCTGTGGCAGGGGTATTTACCTGTAAAAACTAATAATAATAACACAACATTTACAAACAAAGAGACATTACAATTTTTACTATAAAAAATTATAATAACATACAGCCACACACACACACATACACACCCTCTGCTATCTTTCAGCTAAATCGTCAGTCGCGATCAATTTTCTATGGATTTAATAGAATAAGGTATGGGGTTCCATAGGCGGCATGCGGTTACTACAAACGATATATGATAACAGTTGTAATGAAATATGGAACGATGACGAATACAATTGTTTTGGTTTTAATGACAAATTTTAATTTCGTGTTAAAATTCGTTGTAACACCATAACTATATGTTGATAGATATTTATTTTTTAATCTTTGAAAAGGGGTTTGCAATTTAAATATGTATGAGCTATTTGCTAATTTTGCAACATGTCAAATCATTTTGTGTTTATATCTATTTTTATTTTGTGTTTGTATTTAATTTGTTTATGTATATTTTTACATACAATTTTGTGTTTTAAATTTTCTTGTGTTCTTTTCATGGGGAGTATAATATCAGATTCGGGAAAATTGCCATGAACCCTGTGAATTTGGATCTTGAAAAAGGTAAAATTACCTAAATCCATCAAAAGGTTGGAAGAAATATGATCTATTTTACCTGTATATTAATATCTGAATATTTAGCATGGGATATTTGTGGCTTTTCCCTATAGGTTTATAGACCAGATATTATAGTAGCAACCATCGTACACATTTTGTTTATTCTCTCGAATAAACTAACATAGGCTTACAGGTTTGAATCAAATATCTTAAATATCCGGATCTTTTACTCCATCGAGTTATCACACTTACATACATTTATGAATATGGACGGATGGTGCTTTTGGCCTCTGTGAACATCAAAACGAACAAATCGGCCCGGGTCTAGGTCTTCCTATGAGACCTACGGCAATAGCTTAAATCCTATAATGAGGAATTAGCTGAAACTCAAAGGGAAAATAAAATTTTGACAGTAGCACGCCTTATGAATTAATTCAATTAATTTCTATTTCAATAATACTGTATAGTTAGCTATTGATACTCTATATAGATTGGTTAACTTCCGCATCAAAAAGTCGATGAAACCCAGGTGCAATGTTAATTGGCGACATTTAAAACCAGAATATAAAAGTAAGGTTCTAGTGCTATAAGATTCATAGTGCGCGGTTTCTCTAAATATCGTCTACTTCACTCCTGTACAACAGATAGACATAAGTCTGGAACCAGAGACGGTTCCATCGGGACCAGCTATAGGGGCTTCCCATTGGACCCTGGAAATATAAATGTAAACATACATTTTATCACAAAAACGTAACGGAGGTTTTTTGACGCAGTTCTAGACGTTAAAAAATGTTTTTAAAAGTCACCAAATGGCTTAAATTTTCCTGAGAAAGAACCCTGAACCCTCCCTCCTCCGTTAGCCCCCCTGCCAAAGTCCTAAAACCGTTACTGCCTGGAAGTAGATATAGACTAGAAATATGGATAATTAAACCATCTCCAAGATCTTAAAAGAAATCTTGGAGATGGTTTAATTAAGCTGAAAAATTAAGATTGCAAGAATTAAGATTTGGATATTTAGAACATTTGGAATTGATGTTTGAAACAAACCCATTTGTTTTTGATTTTCAGGGGACTGTAGGTATGCATGGGACCATTTTCAGAGCAACGTTTGCTAGTATATACACAACAAATAGGGTTAATGATGACACAATTGTATGAACAGTAGTTACTCAGCTAGTAGGAATGATTTTAACGGATGATAAAATGGGAGCAGATATAGACTAGACCTCGGAGTTACAGAAATGTTTGGAGATGGTTTAAACATGCTAAAAATATATAAAATGGTAATGTGGAATGGTATCCCTCCCATCAGCTCTGGAAAATCTATTCTATTTAAAATTTTCATGAGAAGCATGAAGTCTGAACTTTGCTCAGATATTTCAAACTGCATGAATTGAACTGAGTTCCGATGATATATCTACGGAATCTATGTGGCGAGGTCTCATTCTGCAGCCAAGGATCCATTTAAATGGATTTTAACTTTTTCTAGAGGAGTCCAGTCTGGTAGGAAACCCAGACAGGAGAAGAATTTAATTCAAAGATGGAATGAACCTGAGCAAGAACAAGCAATGCCAAAGCTTTTGTGGAGAGTCCTCGCGTAAAGCGAAAGAGAAACATAGAGTAGCGCTTGCTTTGTGGCAATTCTCTTTGGATATGCTCCTCGGAGAAGTTAATATGCCAATAACTTTCAATTTCTAAACCTAAGTACAGGATCGTCCCCAAGAAAAAAAAACACATGATTGTGTTTTGATTTCTAGAGAACTTCATGACGAAACATTTTGAGAGGTAGGGCTCAGTGAGTTAGTAAGGCACTAATTCATCACTGAATCAAATGATGACTGAATACAATTGAAGTCTTAGGTGCTGCAGATCTAAAATAATAGTTTAGGACCATCAGTAGACAGAAGGTATCCAGTATCTAAGGTACTGCAAATGTCTTTTATAAATAAGATGAATAAGAAAAGTCCGAGGTAAGAACATTGAGGCACTCCGGGTGATGCATGGATGATATGCGAGTAAGCAGTTCCATATATCTAATTTTGAAAGAGCGCCTCTGAAGATATGATTTAATAAACTGTAGCATGGACCCAACAGTACATCGAATTTGGCGAGATGATGCGATGATGCTTGTGACTAACCTGTCAAAAGCCTTGGCGAAGTCCAGATGCAATCAACTTGATTACCTCTTGATATGGCTGATGTGAAATAGTTTTGGAAAAAGGACCAAATTTATAGTTGTAGACCTTTCGGTATGGAAACAATGTTAAGAAAGGGTAATTTAAGGGGTTTAAATCCAAAATTTAGGCCACAAAGTACTAAGCTTTCAAACGTCTTAACCAGCGTGTTCAGTACAACAACTTATAGATAATACATTTTACATCTTACATCTGACGTCTTCTCCGCAATCAGCAGATCGGGGAATCGTCAATTTTCATCTGTAGCAGGGTCTTCTTTCTTCACGAGGTGAGCCGTGAGAAAGTGTGGTCAGACACAAGGTCTGCGATTTTGTAGTAGGGCCTATCAGTAAGTTATTGTTTAAGTTTTATGTTGAAGGTATGAGTTGGTGGTAGATTCTTTAGGTCTTGAGGCAAGAGATGAGGCAAAAGGAGCCTGAATAGGTTGGGGTTTTGTTGCATTTTTTAAATCTATGCTGTGGTAGATCAATGTTTTGTTTGTGAGTGTTGTAGGAGTGTTTCTCTTGTGGTAGGGTTGGGGATCGTTGTCTGACCAGGATTATGGTTTCATAGATGTAGAAGGAATAGGCAGTGAGGATTTTATGCTGGGTAAAAAATGGTTTACAGTGCTCTGATATATGAATATTCTGTTTTTGCACGGTAACCAAAATATCGGAACAATAAAGCCAGATATTAAGTATTGAGAGAACATACCATTAGAGAAGAAAACTTTGAAGTTGATATACAAGATGAGGAGAAATATCATCGCTGCAAAACTGAAGTATTGATGGGAGAATAGAGTCCGGACCAGCCAACGATGGACCAGCCCCCTTGTTAGGGATCTAGTTTTGAGAGTTTCAGTTTCTTCAATAGACTCACCAGAGATGTACCTTCAGGTTACTGTTTTGAAATCAACGTAGTTTTAGCATAGATGAAGTAACACAATTCATCTCTGGTTTTAGTTCGAGGATCTCCATCTGACTCATTAAAGCGATGAAAAGTATTCTACAAAGGCGTACCACAATCTCTCCAGAATTTGAGACCACATAATATATGTTATGTGATATGTTATATGTCTTTTGTTAGCTTTTGATAAAAATAGAACATAATCGTATTACGAAATCCTGCTAGCTCTAAAGTTACTTGCGACAACTTAAAAAATCCCTATGTCCTGCTTAGTGTCCAATCATGTAAACAAGTGGAATAGCATTTCTAAAATCTCTAAACAATAAATATAAAACTTTATTAATTATGGTGGCTTAATGTGTTTTAAAAGTCCATATTGCTCCTATAACCAAATTAGTTTGTTGGTTTATGTTTTATTATATGTTTTGGTTTGGTTTTTAAACATAAAACCCAAATTATCACTTACCACTTATAGAAAGATATTTATTTGGAATAAGAAGACCATACATTCTTCCTATGAAACTAGTTTTGTTGATGGCTCTGATGACTGATTGGCCAAGGTATGATCAATCGTGGGTTTTGTTTTTATTGCATGGTAAAATAAAATACCCCCCCCCCCCACGCAGCAAACCTGCACACTAAGCGAAATTCCAAACATGACTGGATTTTCAATAAATATTTCCTTATAACGTCAGATTTATTCCCAATGTAAATTACATTAGGCTTAATGAGTACTTAAGTTTGCTGCTACAAGAAAGGTAATAAAGTATTTTTTTCATAAAACATCTAAGCTTAGTACGAAACAAATCAATGCCATAAAATCTATCCATCTATCTACTTATATATAATTCAGTTTTAAAAATCTCTGTACAACTAAATCTAGATAGATTTCTACTGGACGAGTTTTATTAATTTTTGGGTCGTTGGAAAGCTTAATTTGTGTAGGTTTGCAAATAATTATGAAAGCTTGTTTTTATTATGACTTATGGCGAACAATTTAATAAAATACATTTTGTGTTTGGATGCATCTTTTCACTTTTGGCTGCCTTTTTGAGTATTTTCAAGAAATGCATGGTGTCAATTTTATTCTCTTTCAGAATATCACCTCCCACTATGGTCAATTTCCTCACCATTAAAAAGTTATTCGCAAAAAGCTAAGCAACCTCCGAATTTATAGTAGTGAGAAAATACTGAATTATAAATATTGTTGTTAAACTTTGCGCAACTAAATCTACAGTTCTACTAGGCCAATTTTATTAGTTAACGGGTGGTTGGAAAGCTTAATTCATGTAGATTTGCAAATAATTATGAAAGTTTGTTTTTGTTATGATTTATGGTGAAAATTAAAAATAAAACGGGTTTTCCATAAGAAAAACTTTGAAAACCTTTCTTTTCACATTTATTATTTGGAGGCAACTTATAGGACTACCTTTTTTGGGTATTTTCAATAAATGCTTTGTACTAAATCTAAAATGCTACTGAATCGATTTTGTCAATTAATGGGTTGTTAAAGATTCTAATTCGTGTTGAATTTTATTAATTATTTATTTTTATTAATTATTTCGTATGCAAATAGTTAAAAAAATTTGATTTTATGATTACATGATTAGATTTTATATACATTTTTTTTACATTTGTAGTGAAAAAGTAAAAAAAAGAATAGATAAAAACTATTCAATTTTTTGTATTTCCATGTTTCTATTTATTGTAGCCAACTTTAGGCTGCCTTTATTGAGTATTTTCAAGAAATACATAGTATTAATTTGTAGGAAATGTTATTCTCTTTCTGAATATCACTTTCCACTTGGTCTATTTTCCCATAATCTTAAAGTTATTTGAAAAAAAGGCAAGCAGCCTCCGAATTTATGGTTGTTAAAATACTGAATTAGAGATATTGTTGTTAAACTTTGTAGAATTAAATCTACAGTTATATTTGACAGATTTTATTAAATAATATGGCAAGGGAAAGCTTCTTCCATGCAGATTTGCAAATATTTATGGAAGTTAGATTTTTTTTAAGGCAGTAATGGGTTTGTTGGTATGCATCATCTAATCACATACTACATCACATGAAACATGTGTTGATAACTTTACAGCTGACTGTTGTATTGTTATTTTATTAATTATTCTTTGTTTGAATGTTGTTGTTTACAATTTTCATTTGTGGTTTAAGTGTGTTCCTTATGTTATGTGTGTGTTTCTAAAGTTAGTTGCTTTTTCTGTACCATTAATATTAGTGAGTAAAGTGGTGCATTGATATTATAACTATTATTTTTCTAGAGACTGTTGTATTAATTTAACCACAACGGGCTCTGTTGCTAGTATATCCATAAAAAGCAAACGTCAACAGTTTCCTTATTCTCTATAAGAACAAAATGCGAATTTTTAAGCTCTACAAGCTCTACATAGTCTGAAAAGAATTTGCGAAGGTTTATGTTTTAGGAGTCAAAAATAGGAAAACCATATTTTTACTCCATAATCCCCACCAAACCATAAAACCCCTTTCCCAAAATTCACACGTACACGTTTGTACATCATTTAGACAACATTTGATAATGTTTACTCGACTTGTCTTGCTATTGGACATATATACAGGGTGATTGAAATAAGTGTGCAAGCTGTTTGATTCGAAAGTTATAACAGATATCAAAAAATGTTAAAGTAACTGCCTTGAATTTTTATTTAAAAAAAATTCAGTCAGGTTGAGAAAATAATTTTACCCGCCATTTTCCAATATAGCTGCCAACTTTGATTACGGAAGACCCTATATTTTATACATTATAAAGTAAATGCCATTTAAAACGTCTTTATTCATGGCATTTATTCTTTAAAGCTACTCATTTAGGAGTTAAAGCGTGTTAAAACTAAGAAAAGAATACTTGCAGTGTACACTGTGTGCCATGTAGCTCCTAAATGAGAAAGTTTAGAGAGAAAATGGAAGGGGTAAATAAGGCTTAAAACTGCATCGACATTCTAAAAAGACCATTAAAAACATCGTTTTCTTATTTTAAAATATTCTGCCATTTTGGAAAATGGCGTCAATTTTTTAAATAATAGAATGAATATTTTTTATGTATTTAATGGTCTTATTAGAATGTAGATGCAATTTTAAGACTTATTTACTCCTACCATTTTCTCTCTAAACTTACTCTGCTAACCAAGCAGGATCCAGAGGAGGAAATAAAACGACTAAATATTGAATCATACTTATCGAGGACTTACTTTTCCAGCAAAATAAAAGTAAAGGGGGGTTATTATTCTGACAAGGGAGGGCTTCGATTTGAGGAGGGTCAATTTGGTTTCCTTAACTGGTTTGATACTTGAGGAGAAGCAGTTTGAATTTTGTGCATGTACATGGAATGTAAATAAGGAAAAAGTTTATTGTAGTTGGTATTTACAGAACACCTAACTCAAATGTAAATATTTTTGTAGATAGGCTAGGTATATTAATTAACTATTCAAGTAAAAAATGTGATAAGCTAATCAATGCAGTTGATCTAAATATTGATGCCTTAAAAAATGATCGCAAACATAGGCTATTGAAAGAGATGCTAAAATCAGAGAACATGAGGTACCTGGTCAGTTTTCCAACGAGAGTTACAGAAATTTCTGAAACCGCAATAGACAATTTTTTGAAAAAAAAAAAATATCAACTTATCCAGGGTAGAGGTAGAGAGTCTGATTACTTTTTTATCTGATCACGATGGCCAGCTACTAAAAATAAAATGTCAAAATTACATACAAATTTAAGTTTACCAATAAAACGAGAAATACGTTAACTCTCATCAGAAAATATAAATCTTTTCTCAAAGCTACTTTCCCAGGAAACATGGGCTGACGTCTACTATGCTAAGTTTGAAAATAAATACGATGTATTCTACAAATTATTTGCCTTCTATTTTGATCAGGCTTTCCAAAATTACTGGGTACAAAAAGAAAGAAGAAATGTACCTGGATATCTGAAGGATAAACAATAGCGGATAAGAGAAACAACTAAGAAGTATCGGAGTAAAAAGAGTAGGTGTTTAAAATCTTATCTAGACAAAGGAAAAAACTTGTATAAAACTGAACTAAATCAAGTCAAACATCACTATTTTCAGAAAAAGATTAAAAATTTCACTAATATTCAATGAACAGTTTGTTCATAATAATTAACTCTGAAGTTTGACAAAATGAGAGGCAATCACAAATTATAACTTTAAAGCAAGATTCTGGCATTGTTTCTGATCCAAATATATTTGCAAACATGTTCAATGAGCATTTCAGTAATATTGTAACCGATCTGAGTAGTAATAATAATACTGTGAATTGTGATATACACACATATAGTTTTAGCGATGACTTGTACATTAAGCAAAAATTTGAACTTAAACCAATAAGTGAGAGGGAGGTGGAAGGAATAATAAATTCGTTAAAAACAAGTATTCTTGCGGCCATGACGAAATTCCAGTCACAGTGGTTAAGGGTGTTAAAAATAACATTAATAAAATTCTGTGCCATTTGATAAATTCTTTATTCGTATCAGGAATATTCCCAGAACAAATTAAGCAAACAAAATTCATTTCATTACATAAAAAGAACAACACATCAAATTTATCTAATTATCGACCGTTATCTATACTTCCGTCCATTTCCAAAATATATGAAAAAGCTGTTTATCTACAATTTTATGAACATTTGAACAGTTTTAAAATGCTAGATGAAAATCAACATGGTTTCTGAAGGGGGAGATCTGTTGTTTATGCTCTATCAAAAATTATGGACAATATATATATGAAGTTATTCTTATTGCTAAAAAAACCAGATTTAGGTGAAAAATCTATGACAAGCCATAACTATAACATTAGGGAAAAAGTGGGGTTGTTGAGCCTCATAGGCTCAATTTTTATGAAAAAAAACCATCCAATGCAAGCCAAAGATTTTTAAAATTTACCCCAATAATATAAAAATACCCTCGCCACAGCAAACCTGCAGACTCAGCGAATTTCGATTTGCCTGATATGATTTTTACTTAGATCTATTTAAATAACAATAAGTTAAATGAGTACCTAAGTTTGCTGCTACAGGGAGGTTAATAAAAGTAAAGTTTGTTTTTTAGTAAACTATTAGTAGCTTAGTATAAAATAAATAAATTTGCCAAGTTTGATCAAAATATTTTCATAAACAAGCAAACTACAACATTTTACAATATTCCAATTTTAAATTTGAAAATTGTTTAATTTTTCCGTAACGAATAACTATACAAAAACATTTCAATATACTAAATTATTTGTTTTTTAAGCTCTTCAAAATAGTTTAAAGAGAAATAAATAAGAGTAAGCTTTCATTTTGGGTACGTTTTGGGCTTTTATTTTGTTCACATCTCAGGGGGTTTCTCGTGGAAAATGTTTGAGATTTTTATTGTGAGAGCTTTTGGAGGCTTTATTTTAGGTTTTGAGGGTCAAAAATGATAAAACCCCCATTTTTACCCCATAAAACCCCCCGTTAAACTCCCATGATTGAATCATGCTGGTTTGCGAACTCGTTCGAATAAACAAATTGTTTACACATTTGTACCAAATTTCATTGAAATCGGAAATTTGCTTGAGTTATCGTGCCAACGGACATGTCAACATACCCCTACATTACGGGTTGTTGATGTCCGTACATTACATCGGACATACATATATGAATTTGAACTGATGGTGTTTTTGGCCTCTGGGGACACCAAAACGCAAAAGTAAATCGGTCCTGGGTCCAGGTCATACCATGAGACCTACGTTAATAGCTTATTCCCTATATGGGAAATTCGCTAAAAGAAACAGATTTTAATAAGTTTAAGAAATTACTCAAAGATGATATATTAAATTATTCTATAAAAAAATTCTCCATCTCCCTGGCATAAGTAGCATTATGTTATTTTAATTTTGTATTTCATTCTTAACTAACTAAGGACTTATTGTTATTATTTAATTTACTAATATCATTGTAATTGTATTTTTTTATTGACGCTATTCATTGTACCACCTTTGTACAAAACATATGAATAAAGAGTATGAATATGAATATAAATGTAAAATATACTTGAAATTGTAAATTTAGCCAACATGCAGTGGTTTACCTAAAAAGAGGAAGTGTTTCGACGTTGGCTAAAGGGGCCACGCCACATCGAGGGCAAAACTCTGGTCATGAATACCGCCTAGACGTCGGCGTCGGCGTCGCGTCGCGTGAACGTAAATCAATTGCGAGACCATTAGCGGCTGCAAGGTTTACTAAATTGCGCTCGGTATCCTCAATCGAACGCGGCGATATCTTAATTCATTTTCTTGAAGTTCAAAGCGAAGCGAGCGTGAAGAGGCTGTGTGGCATTGCCGCGCCAAATAAATCCGAATCACGGTCGGAAATTACAAGAATAAATCCTATCCGGTCCAAATCCGGTATGACATCAGCGCAACAAATCAGGTTCGGCTAGTCGCTAGGCCGCCGCGCCGTCCGTGCCGCGGAGTCTCAAAAACATCCGATCGGAAGCGGCGAGGTCCAGGCGCGGCGCGGCGCCCGTCCGACTGTGAAAAATGTATCTAATAATGTTCACTAGACTAATTGGGTCGGGTCGTATGGCCGCTTCGGCTTATGAATGGTTACCGGTAATCGAGAGGGGATTTATGCTCGCGGAGCGGCCCAAGATAAATCGTGCAGTCGGTTCATTCATGAAAGACGCCGCTTCGACGCTGGACTGCCGGACTTGGCGGGGTGTCAACTAGCGTTGGCTGGTCATCCCACGCCCGATCACTCCATAGGTCCTGTAAGACAGGGTACCTTACAAATGTAAGTTGTTTGTATCGCCAAACATATATTTCATATACACGTGCGGTCGTGCCAAATAGAACAGCCACAGCTAATATTCCAATTCGAATACCTTGGAAATCTGGGCTCAATCTTACATTTTAAGACATGATCTCATAAAGTTTAAACTTGATGCACATTAAAAAAATACAAACATCCAATAGATACGAGTAAACGAATAAATGCAATGTTAACTTAATGAGGAGCAATAAATAAGAGTTTTTTTTTCGGACAATATTATCTTGCGCAGCGTTATCTTGTGGGCAATTCTTTTGACATGCATTCTGGCCACATGAAGCTTTCGTTTTGGGTACGTTTTGGGCTTTTATTTTGTTCACATCTCATGGGGTTTCTTGTGGAAAATGTTAGAGATTTTTATTGTGAGAGCTTTTGTAGACTTTTATTTCAGACACTTCTTGAGGAGTTCACTGTGGCCACTTCTTAAGGTTTTGTTTTGACCACTATTGAAGTTTTTTTTGTGGGTTTTTCGACTTGTATCTTACTATCCCGGCCAAGATCGTGGATGTGAATTCTGCTTCCCTCCCTGCGTATTACTCTAATATATTTAAGTGTTTCCAGGTTTTAAGTTCAGTTTAAGAATGAAATCCTTATACCAATACAAAGAAAATAAACAGTACTGTTCGGTATTCATATTTTTAGAGTATTTAGAAATTAATCATTATGTTAATTAAGTCACTGGTTAATTAATCATGCTAATGTGTATATAAATCACCACATTTATTGTAATATTATTTAGTCTCAGTAACAATTTATTGTAAATAGACTCCCGCTTTCAATATTCAAATGAGATTGCTAAGCCTGCTCGAATTTCCCGCCACAGTAAGGCCTATTTTCCTGTACTACATACCCATGAATCACCTGACGCCGTGTTTGCTTCAATCGCATTTCCTATTGGCCATCGAATTCCTAGACCCCTCTAAACCGCAATTGCATTTTTCAAAGTGTGAAGCCGGCGATCGGCGTCTGTCTGTCCACGGTCGGCGTCCATAACTCACGGTGTATTCCGTTTCTCGTATCTCGGGACATTAATTGCCCATTTTACCTCTCTTAAACGTATTTTTAGGCTATAGATTAATTATATCTGGCCTCCCTCTCCTCTATAGTACATTTAACTATATATACATTTTAATTTCCCCCTTTTGTTTGTGATTAAATTACTTAAATTGTGATCTAGTGCTTTCAGACTCTTCAAACCTCAAGACAGTGTGTGCGCGTCCGTGTATTACTTCTAGACTTTCCGTACGTTTTCACCGTGACTTCCGCGTATTAGTGAGCTCTTTGTGATTATGAACTTGGGTGCGTTGCGTTCTCCAAAATTCTACAAAACAGAAGCACTCGGTCTAAGGACTCCGCCATCCGCCATCGCTCCACCATAGACGACGCCGCTGCCATACTCTCCACCTTTGGACAATTGGACTCAAGGTACAACCTTAAAGTTTTGTGTGTGTTTTAATTAGACTCTAAAACTAATCTCATTTGCCCCTCACAAGACATTTTATTCCATCTCGGGACCTCAGTGCCCTTCAAATTGCAGATTCGCCATTTTCTCTAATTTAATTATTTTTCTCTTGAACTATTAATTAGTTCTGGTCCTTCGAGTTATTAATTATTTTCATTTTTACCCATTACGCCCCCAACATTTGGTCCTTCGAGCCGGATTCATTGTCTAAAGTCCTGTGGTAATTAATTTCAGCCAATTTTCATCATCAACCATATTTTTAGCGATCTGCAATTTTCAATTTTCGCCATATTGGTAAAATATCGGCTCGCGTTCGTTCCGTTCGTGGGCGTGGTTTAGCAATCTCTCTCCACTCGCGCGTCTGCGCAGGTCACAATCATGTACAATTTGCTGTTCTCTCTAGTAGTAGACAATTTTTCCCTACTTGGCTTTTTTATCCCGAAAACGGGATTTAGTTGTAGTTGCGGGATTTAGTCGCGTGCAGACGGCAGACACTAGTAGCAGACGCATATCTCACACTCACTGTACAGCGTTTGTTATTGTTTACATTTTCTCATTTAAGGTGTATTGTGTAATAAGGTTGATTGATATTATTAATAACCAACTATTAGGTTATTATTGGGTATTTACTATTATTCTTTGAATCAATATTGCTCTTTTGAATATCATACTAAATAAACAATAATTTGTCATTGTTATTTAACATTGTTTATGCTTTCTGAATTTTGATTTTAAATGAAGTAAAGTTAAATTAGTTCATCTCTGTAATTTTGGTTGACAAACGTGCGATATTACATTTAAGGTAATTTTATCTTGTCAATTAACATTTTAATAAATAGTTCAAAATAACCGTTTTTACTGGTTCTTATTACTAGTGTTGTACATATAAACAAAACTGTTAGCTAGCGTATTTGTATTGTGATTCATATTTCATTGATGGTTATAATTTTATGTTCCTTTCTCATTTATTAGGGTAATAACTTACTCTTTATGTTGCAATTCTTGTTTACTAAGGATTATTCTACACTGTTTCATTAATGAGGCCTACTCTCATTAAACTTATTTAGATCCATTTATTATTTTTGTAAATAACGGTGAACTTTCATGTGACTCATTCATTTGTTCTATCATATCTCTTGTTTTATTGTGCATTATTATTACCGTACTTGAATACTTTCAACTAAGCTCAATTGTTGATTTATGGTTTGAAAATCGAATTAAACCTGCCACACTCATTTAAAAATATTTTATTGCTATTTAACGTGTTGATAACTTAGTGTTTTTCACTATTTGCCTCAATTAAGCTACAAAGTAGGTGGATATATGTTTTAGATATTTATAATATTTTATCTCTATATTATTCAGCGGACAATTAATTACTACATTGTTAAGCTAATACCATTCATAGGCCTAGCTACAAGCCTTTTGTGTACCCATAACTTCCATTTTCGTGTGAATACTTTCAAGTGAACACTTCACAATGCCTCCTAAAGCATCTGATTTTAAGTCCGCAATCTACACCCGTTCTACGGCGCTGATTAAATCACGTTTTGAAAAACTTAAGGCTACAGTAGATGAATTATCAACTCAAATCGACCCTCTAACACCATTACAACTTAAGAAATTATCCGCTTACGCGTTGGAAATAAAAAAGAAACGCAGTGAATTTGAAAATAACCTTCAACGTGCCTTCGTTCTGGAAGATGAAGGGATCGATGATAAGACTCTTTCCAATGATCAAGATGCTATTGAAGACATGTTCTCTCACATTCAAGCTACGATTGAAACTCTGGTTCCCTCAGAACCACCAAAAACCCCTTCCGCGTTCAGTGAATCGTTTTCTGTTTCAGAAACTCATCCAAGCTCACAAGTACGATTACCTAAACTGGACTTACAAAAATTCTCTGGCGATCCATTAACGTGGACAAGTTTTATCAATCTTTTTGACACTGCAATCCACCGTAATGCTTCATTATCCTCTGTTATGAAATTCCAGTACTTACTCTCTGTCTTAAATGGAGAGCCTCTCAATTTAATAAGGAGTTTAAATCTCACCGCTCCTAATTATCTAGTCGCCTATGAATTGTTACGTGACAGATATCACAACAATCGAAGATTGCAATCATTGCATCTTAACCAATTGTTGGACCTGCCAAACATTACGGCAACTTCACTCAAAGGTTTGCGCCAATTTGTAAACCTGTTTACGGAACACACACAAGCTCTTAAGGCATTAAATTGTGACGTTAGTGACAACAACCCCCTATTGTCCGCACTCCTTTTGCGTAAAATGGACCAGGAACTACGTAAAAAACTTGAATCGTTCCGTTCCAGTCAAACCGAAGATCCAGTTACTCATTCATTACCAGAAATTGGTGAAATAATAAAATTTCTTAACCAAGAATGTTCGCAGACAGAAGATGCTAACATACATAACATGTCATCGGCCCACAGAAGCGTTCAACCTTCACCTCACAAAACCATACCAAAAAAGGTGCATTTCCGGTCTGACGTAGGCCTAGCCATGGTAGCTACTTCGAGATCTAATGCTCCCCCCTCTCATAGCTCTCAGACTAAAAATAGTCCTGTCTATAACAAATGTTTTGTTTGTAACAAAAATGATCACAAAGTTTACACTTGTGACGTATTTCAAAATAAATCTCCTCGAGAGCGACACGCCATTGTTAAAAAACATAATCGTTGTTTTTCTTGCTTGGGTGAACATAGCTCCAAAGAATGCCGCTCTCAGTTCACTTGTCGCACATGTAAACAGCGACACCACTCTCTCTTACACCTTGGTGATAATAATCAAACCTCTCAGATGTCTTTTCGACCTCAAGGTCAAAGAACTTCCCCGACCACTTCAGGTCCATCTCACACTCAGACTGGTGATGTTAATTCACAAGCCTCTATCTCCGCCACTGTCGCGGATGTAAGCAATTATTCTGCCCAAAATAACTCATGTACGACTTCGGGTAATTATACTGTATTACTCGGCACCGCCTTGGTCAAGTTGACTTCCCCTCAGGGTATCTCTCATGTGTTTCGTGCTCTACTAGATACTGGCAGTATGTGTGATCTGCTCTCAGAACGCGCTGCGAATCTCCTGAATATAAAACGCCAGTCTTCTCAACTCAAAATATCTGGTCTTTCTCAAATGGCTTCCTGTACTAAAGGGTCAACTTACTTGAATCTTGAAACTCTCTCAGGTCGAGTAATAGCCACTGACCATCAATTCCATATTCTTGATAAGATTTCCGTCGACTTACCTCGCTCCCCTATATCACCGGAAGTGCTAACAAAAATCAAGCCCTATGTTCTAGCTGATCCTACTTTTCACTTGCCTGGTGGCATTGACGTGCTTATAGGTAGTTCTCTGCTACCCCTCCTCTGGACTCATGAAAGTTACTCCCTCGGCACGCACATGCCTCATGTGATAGGTACTCATCTTGGCTTTATTCTGATGGGTAAAGCTCCCTGTGCAACTAACTCGGAACCCGTGTCAGGTTTTGCAATCTCTCTTCTCTCTGTTAGTGATAATTCACTACACTCTTCCCTTCAACGTTTCTGGCAACAGGAGGAACCCCCTCACTTCCAGGTTAAGTCACAGGAAGAGCTTCTTTGTGATGAATACTATAAAAAATCACACTCTCGTGATCAATCAGGTCGTTATGTTGTGCGACTTCCGTTCAAGACGGACCCCTCCATTCTAGGCCAATCTAGGCCCATTGCTGAAAAGCGCTTGTTGTCTATTGAGCAGAAATTTAAAGCTCAACCCCAGTTTTCACACTTGTATAAGACGTTCATGTCTGAATATCAAACTCTCGGCCATATGACAAAACTAGATTTTGTTGAAGACATACACCCACACTACTTCCTACCTCATCATGGGGTACTGAAGGACTCTAGCACGACCAATTTAAGGACAGTGTTTGACGCCAGTAGCAAAACCAGTTCCGGTCACTCCTTAAACGATATTCTTTTGACAGGACGTAAATTACAAACTGACATTTGTGACGTAATTTTGAACTTCCGCTCTCATAAAATTGTGTTTTCATGTGACATTCGGCAAATGTACCGCCAAATACAAGTGCACCCTGACGATCAAAAGTTTCAACTGATTATGTGGCGTGACGACCCTTCAAAGGAAATCTCTACGTTTCAACTTACTACCGTCACCTACGGCATGAACAGCTCCCCCTACCTTGCTATTAAAACTTTAATGCAGTTAGCGGAAGACGAAGGTGATGCCTTCCCTCAGGCTTCTCACTCTCTACGTCATCACACCTACGTGGACGACATTATCACGGGTGCTGACTCCGTTGAGGCTGCTCTTGAACTACAGGACCAACTTATCCAACTTCTACATCGTGGTGGCTTTGAACTTCGCAAGTGGGCCTCCAACTCCTCTGCTCTTCTAGAAAAATTTCCTTCGGAACATCTAGAGACTCCAAGTTTCCTGCAAGACGCTCAGCTTCCCCAGTACTCCATCCTAGGTCTCCATTGGTCTCCTGAAGAAGACTGTTTCTGTTACGCTTTCAACCCCCCGTCTGAAAAGCTGACTAAGCGCTCCGTGCTCAGCTTTATTGCCAAACTATATGACCCCTGCGGATTTTTGTCCCCATTAATCATGGTAGCAAAATGCTTCATGCAATTACTATGGACTCAAGGTCTTGATTGGGACGACCATCTCCCTTCTGATCTCGCACATAAGTGGCATGTGTTCACTAGTAACACTAAAGACCACCTCGGTCAAATTAAGATCCCCCGAGCATTTCCGCTCGCTCACTCCTCTGATATCGAGCTTCACGGTTTCTGTGATGCATCGGAATGCGGTTATGCCGCGGTAGTGTATTTCCGGTGTGAATCTAGTGACAAAACAGTCATTGTGAAACAAATATTGTCTAAGACTCGTGTTGCCCCGTTAAAAAAGGTAACTTTACCCCGCTTGGAATTGTGTGCAGCTCACCTCTTATCAAAACTAGTGCATTATTGTGAAAAACAATTTAACTCTCTTACTACGAATACCACTGTATTGTGGAGTGACTCATCTGTAGTTCTTACTTGGCTACAAACCCCTCCATACAGACTAAAGACCTTTGTGGCTAATCGTGTAGCCCAAGTGCAAGAAATCATTCCCAGTTATCAGTGGCGGCACATAAAAGGGACGGAAAACCCCGCTGATTGTGCCTCACGAGGAATTCTAGCCTCATCTCTCATTGACCATCCCTTATGGTGGACTGGCCCACCATGGTTACAGCTCCCTGCGGCCAACTGGCCCCCCTCATGTTTTTCGCCGTCTGAACTCACTCCCACGGACGAAATTAAAGAAACTCCTCTTAGTGTACTTAGTGCAACAGTCGCCCCTTCGGAATGGGACTTATTGTCTAAATATTCATCTTGGTTGAAACTAACCCGTGTGCTAGCTTATGTACTACGATTCATAAACTATTCCAGGTCTAAAAACAAACTCTCTGGACACTTAAAACTCAGTGAATTAAATCTAGCGGAAGTGACAATTTTTAAACTAGTGCAAAAACTCCATTTCAGTGCGGATATTAAATTATTGAACAAAGGCTCAATATGTTCTGCACAATTACAGAAACTCACCCCCTTCCTCGACCCTAATGGTCTCATACGCGTCGGTGGCCGATTGTCACATTGTTCGCTTGCTCATGACATACGTCACCCTATTGTTCTACCCAAGTCTCATACTGTAGTGAATTTGCTTATAGACTTTTACCACCAGGTACACTTGCACTCAGGTCCGCAACTAACTCAATCACTACTCGCCCGAAAAGTGTGGATTCTATCGGCCAGGAGCGTTATCCGCTCGCGCATATTTAAGTGTCTTGTGTGCTTTAAAAATAAACCACGAAACAAAATCCCTCTAATGGGTGATTTACCTGCTCATCGGGTCAATCCTACTCGTCCATTCTCATCTACAGGCGTAGATTACGCCGGACCATTTAGTGTTCGCGTTTGCAGTCTCAAAGCTCTTAGACAGATTAAGGTCTATTTGTGTATTTTTATCTGCATGGCTACCAAAGCTATTCATATAGAGGTAGTCACCGATCTTACCACCTCAGGCTTCATTGCCGCTCTCACACGTTTTGTGTCGAGACGCGGACTCTGTTCCGATCTGTATTCTGACTGCGGAACCAACTTTGTTGGTGCAAACTCGGAATTACGCAAGGTAATCCGTGAAACCATCCTTACACCTGATTCGCAGGACAAAATTGTTCATTTCACCACCCCCAAAGGAATTAACTTCCATTTCAACCCCCCCTCTGCACCTCATCAAGGTGGCTTATGGGAAAGTGCCGTTAAAAGTGCAAAATACCATCTGAAACGGGTAATTGGTGAAACCATTTTAACTTTAACCCAATTTCAAACTTTGTCCATTCAAGTAGAGGCAATGCTAAACTCGCGCCCTCTTACAGCTCTTAGTTCAGACCCTTCCGAAATTTCTGTGCTGACCCCTGGACATTTCCTCATCGGAGCTCCATTAGTTGCCCTGCCGGAACCTCACCTGTCTGAAGTGCCCTTCAATCGTCTTCGTCAGTGGCAGCTTGTCCAGGCTTTTCACCAGCGTATCTGGAGGCGTTGGCAGCTTGAATATCTCCACTCCCTCCAGCAGCGATCCAAGTGGACCACCCCTCATGAGAATTTGAAGACCGGAGACTTGGTGCTCATTCACTCCAATTCACCTCCACTCACCTGGCCTCTTGGACGCATCGTCTCCACTCACCCTGGCGCTGATGGAACAGTTCGAGTCGTCACAGTGAAGACAGCTTCTGGGACTTTCACACGGCCTGTTCACAAGGTCTTCCCTCTGCCATGCAATGAAGACTAAGTCCAAGAAACCTACTCTATGTACATATTAGATTTAAGTGTGGTTTACGTTTGCTCTTGTGTTTTTTAATTAATTGTCTGTTGAAGCTGTAATGCTTCAAGGGGGCCGGAATGTTCGGTATTCATATTTTTAGAGTATTTAGAAATTAATCATTATGTTAATTAAGTCACTGGTTAATTAATCATGCTAATGTGTATATAAATCACCACATTTATTGTAATATTATTTAGTCTCAGTAACAATTTATTGTAAATAGACTCCCGCTTTCAATATTCAAATGAGATTGCTAAGCCTGCTCGAATTTCCCGCCACAGTAAGGCCTATTTTCCTGTACTACATACCCATGAATCACCTGACGCCGTGTTTGCTTCAATCGCATTTCCTATTGGCCATCGAATTCCTAGACCCCTCTAAACCGCAATTGCATTTTTCAAAGTGTGAAGCCGGCGATCGGCGTCTGTCTGTCCACGGTCGGCGTCCATAACTCACGGTGTATTCCGTTTCTCGTATCTCGGGACATTAATTGCCCATTTTACCTCTCTTAAACGTATTTTTAGGCTATAGATTAATTATATCTGGCCTCCCTCTCCTCTATAGTACATTTAACTATATATACATTTTAATTTCCCCCTTTTGTTTGTGATTAAATTACTTAAATTGTGATCTAGTGCTTTCAGACTCTTCAAACCTCAAGACAGTGTGTGCGCGTCCGTGTATTACTTCTAGACTTTCCGTACGTTTTCACCGTGACTTCCGCGTATTAGTGAGCTCTTTGTGATTATGAACTTGGGTGCGTTGCGTTCTCCAAAATTCTACAAAACAGAAGCACTCGGTCTAAGGACTCCGCCATCCGCCATCGCTCCACCATAGACGACGCCGCTGCCATACTCTCCACCTTTGGACAATTGGACTCAAGGTACAACCTTAAAGTTTTGTGTGTGTTTTAATTAGACTCTAAAACTAATCTCATTTGCCCCTCACAAGACATTTTATTCCATCTCGGGACCTCAGTGCCCTTCAAATTGCAGATTCGCCATTTTCTCTAATTTAATTATTTTTCTCTTGAACTATTAATTAGTTCTGGTCCTTCGAGTTATTAATTATTTTCATTTTTACCCATTACGCCCCCAACAAGTACTTTGGTTTTTAAAATGGATTCAACCTAACGTAACACTTGTTCTTTAGCGACCCAACTGTAACTAGATCCAGTCGTGTCTTCGCAGTCTTAACTCTGAGTACAATGTAGATAGATTAGTAAGACGGTACCGTGTTTCATAGAGAGGTTGGTGGCAAATAGGTGTTCAGTAATCCATCTAAGTCTTCAACAACAGTACCAGTATGAAATTTTAAAACATGTTTGAGGCACACCATCCCATCACCACACCAAATCTTGCAATCGAAAAGACTATCATTACTTCTGTTATGTTGCTTAAAGTTACAAAATTACTATAGTTATATTGCTTATTGAGCGATGAGTCAGAAAAGAGTCTTAAAAGAGACAGAAAAGGAGACTACAAAAGAGAGAGAAAGAGGATGGTGAGAACTACTTATAAGTGCCTATTCGACTATTTATAAACTACACTTAAGGAAGTAGTACCCTAAATACATTCATAACTGTTGAATCAATTTAAATCCATACACCTGTCTAAAACCCTATTAGAATAAGAGCTGACTCAATAACTCTATGGCCCCAATGGCCCTGATGCCACTTTCAAGATTTGCAGAGAAAATCTGTCAGCAGTCACCTGGAGTTATATAAATTTCCACCCAAGCTTGGGAACATTTGGCGATTTAAATTTGATTCAAGAAGATATTAAAGCACTCCTAAGTTGAAAGAAGGTGAAGAAACTAAGAACTCTTCTGCAAACTGAAGCAGTATTTTTGGGTTGATCAATTTAAGCGGCCGGAGTGAGGACCTCTTAGGCATGAAGAGCTATAAAGAAGCTTTAGATTCTTAGTGCATAGTTGCTAGGTGAGGGTAGAGATGTGTTGATGGCCACAAAGTGTCTGGTCAGAATAAAGTAGAATGAAGCTACGAAGAGGAACTATAGAAATTGTTTAGAAAAACACTTGGAGAATAAGTCTCCGAAAGAAATCGTGGTGGAAAAGGGACCGTGGGCTTCAACAACAACATCACTTATCAATGAATCACTGTCTTGGAAGGTTATAAGCGACGAAATCAGAAAAAGATTTCGTAAACCTTAGCTAAGAACCCCACTATTCCACTATTCCTGTCCAAAGGAATCAATCTTTTCTTTAAAATATAGTTACAATTTCTCATAGAAATATTTTCAAGGATCGGGTATTTTTATGATCCCTGACCCAACTCCAACCGATTAACAAATTGTACCCTTGCACTGATTCTACTAAATATAGTTGTTAGAATTTCAACTGAGAGTTAAAAGGCAATCAATCTTGTGTATCTGGAGTAAAGTCTCAAACTTAAAAGCACATCGTCAATTAGATCTGTCTTTACAACAAAAATTTGGGTTGTTTTTAATACAAACGACAAGACTTAGATGTCTTGGACTTTTAGAAAGATATGATAGGAATAGACATTTATTAAAGATAATTTCATGGATGGCATAGTAGCCAATACAGATTTTACTTCATCCTGTGGATGGGTTTTCAGGGATTCTTTTAAACAACACTTTGCATTGTAAATTAAAACGTTCTTTCTCAAAATATGACTGGGAACATGCATTTGCAACTATTGCCACTGATTACGTTAACATTTTAGCACTTGAAGCTTATGTAAATCGGCGAAGTAGTGACGTAGCCGGTCGGTGCCATCAGAGAGGCGGTCACACCTCACAGAAGACATACACAAAGGCCTCCTAAGGACAAAGCCCCAACGGCCTATCCGACCCCCATCACACACGTGCGGTTTTACTTCAAAACCTGCCGCAACCCTTCCTCCTTAAGGTCAAATTATCCCGATTGTCTAAAGCTCCATTGGAAATAGTCCGGCCTATTTAATCTAATGGTATGCGACAGCAAAAAAATCGTGTTTACCACATCTAATCGGCGGCCTGGACCAGTCAAAGGACCAGCTTTAACCGGCCGTTTTTTGGATTAATTATTTCTCGAAACCTTTATTTAAACTAGTTCGGTTTCTACGAACATATTGAACGAATGATTAAAATTTATAGGATTCCTAAGCTACGAACAACTAAATAGTCATTCAGAAGTCAAAAAATAGCCTATTTGAGTAGACAACGTACCAGAAAGAGGCGTTGTGAATGTATTTACAAAAAATACCATTTATTTATGATTTACCTTACACTTAAGGTCACTAAGCTGTAGCCCGGAATTGTCGCACACATTAATCCTGGCTAGAGCTAGAGGATCGTATAATTATCACATACCTAAACGGTATTCGTGATTATAAGGATTTAAACCCGGCACCTTAGGAACCGAAACCCAGCGTTCTATCTATGCCAGCTCGCTCCTCGAAATTAAAATTATATGGTATTATTAATTTATACATATCTGTTCATTACGGTTTAACGTAGTAAAAAAATGTACGAAATAGAAAATAAAATGAACAAACAGTATAGAGCAAAATTTAAATAGTATTCAGAGGCATTTATGTATTTAAATAGGTAAATTAATACCCTACTATATCCCTTGATCAGAATTATTATTGAACATCACACTCAAACTGTTCATCTTTACCAGGGGCCCTATTTTTGAAATGGTTGACTGTTGAGTTGAGTGTCGAGTCATTCTATTTCCAATCGTTTCGTATTTTTGAAACGGTTGACGGTGGACTTATACAACCAAAACTACTCAACACCTATCGAGCTGTTGAGTGAAGGTTGAGTGCACTTTCTTCTTCCTCTCTTTCGGCAAAAAATTACTCTTTTTGAGACGACGCCATATTGTTTTGTTATTGCTTTAATTTACTAATTGCGATTTAGAGGTTATGTATTTGTTGTCAATGTATTAGCACCCAATTATGCGATTGTTTTCTGTAGAATAATCGCATTTTAATTTTATTTACTGTGTCAATACTAGACTATTTAATCAAGGGTTTTATTCTTGTTGGAATGTTTGAAATAGACTAGGCATACTAATTGAACTTATTATAAGATAATTATTGCTATTAGACCTATGATTTAAGGTATTAAAGATTGTGGTAGAGAGAAACAATATCATAGTTTGTTTCAATACCATTCACCTAATAAAGGGATCAAATTAATTTAAGTTACGATATGCTTTCAGTGCAATGTCAAATAGCCGCTTTAACCTAAATAAAAAACAATTAAAAATAACATAAAACAAACCGATGAAGGAAACTAAAATAAGGTGATGTGTTCCGAAATAGAGACGAAGAAAGCAAATAATAATGTATTTAGGATGAGTGTAGGACCTAAAGTAAAGTGCAGCCTATGCCTAAACTTATAATTAGCTACACCCTAAAACAAACATCCATAGTAAATTTTATTTTTTATACTTAAGTTTATTACTTTATTTAGTTTACTTTAGTTTATTACTTAAGTTAAGGTACTTTGCAATCACTAAGATTAAGCAAGACATAACCTCAATCTCAATCTCTCAAGAACGGAGTTGACAGTTTACCTCAGTGTCTCGAAATATGGCAGATTGAGATTAGCTGCCAGATTTTAGAGTAAGAAGAGGTTAAATTGAAGTCCACAAGAACTCTGCATTGTGATTGGTTCAAAATGACGTCATCTGAATTTTTGACGGTCGTATGCTCTACATTTCCACCACGAGTCTCTCAACTAGTGATTCCCAACTCGCTTCCCAACTGTTGGGTTTCAAAAATACCAAATCATGTTGTTGGTTGAGTTGAGTGCTGACGATTGACTCAACAGTCAACCATTTCAAAAATAGGGCCCCAGGTGTTATGACCCAATAAATGGAAATGTATTTCACTATAAATATTAGTTTTTTCTATTCTAGGGTCAATTATTCAACAAATGAACATAGGTTGAAAACATAAAACGAACTTTTTAAGCTACGTACCCAATGAAACAATTGTACTAAACTACAAATTAATAATCCTACACTTTCAAAGTCTCAAATGATATCAAAACGGACGAATAAACCAGTGAATGACCTTTTAGGCTTGAGTTTCCAATATTGTATCTGACTATGAGAAAATAGGATGTTTAGCTACAGTTTCAGAAATAGTTCAAACGACTTGACCATATTCTCATGTACTTCATAATGATTAATCTTGACGCTATGTTCAAGTAGAGTGTAAAAAGCACGATTATCGTACAAAATCATTGCACCAGTGAATGAATTCATATTATGTAACATAATAACAAAATTGTACTAACCCCCTTTTCATCAACCTTGTTTGTACGAGACGATATAATGGGAAGCTTGAAGATGAACTGGTTGAAACACTCAATTTTTCTTGTGTTACAAAAATTATCATTGACACTTTCTTTTTTTACCAGTGTCAGCTTAGATTCAATCTGGCTCCAAAGTTACTTTTAAGACTGTTCGTGATAAAACAAACAACTTAATATGATTTTTATACTAAATGGTAATTCACTGGGAGGTGGTGATTTACTGGTACACTACCCCTATGTATTCATTCAAGAAAACGATATTCCGTTCAAATCAAATAATTAAAAGCCGACAATACTGACTTATCCCTTAAAATAAAAAATGAAAAGAAAGCGACTTGCAAAATATGCATCCAACTGGACTCATTTAATTTGATATGATTTGTGAAAAGAATCTTGGACAGTCATTATCTATCTAGTTACATACATTACAAATTCCTCAGTACCAGTAATCGACGCAGCTATTTTGGTACCTTTAGATGAAAGGTGAGTAATTACCAAAGGTCATTTGTAAAGAATGATTTCCCCTCCTTTAAGTATCATCCACGCCCGGTAAGATATGCACTCATCGAAGAAATGCATTTCAAAACTAGTATTGCTTCATGCTTAAAATTCTGCTTTCAACATATACATTAATATCACAACAAATAAAATGTGTGAATGTAGAAATAACATGCGTGTGCAATCACATACGACATTACCTTCAACGGTTCATCACACACAAAAACTACAGTAATCCTATGATATTATTAAGTGATAATGTAAAATACTGGCCATCGTTTTATGCCATTAACCAAATAAAATATGGGCACATGGCACATAAAAATGAAGCATAGAGTGTGAAGGTTTTCTGAAAACTATTGGTATAATCGAATTCCTTACGAGGCCTGCACCACAGGCCGATTGCCCAATGGCTCCACCTTACATGCTTCCAAACTTTACATTACTGTATTTAATTAAGATTGAATGAAACAGCTGGTCAATGCAATTAACATATATTTTTTATTTACTTTAAATGGTTTTTGATGATGCTCTGTTTAATCGTGGACATTATTGAGTTATTTAGTAGGTGGTTTATATTTGGTTAAAGAAAGTTAAAACCAGTTTTGAAGAATTTTTTTCGTGGTTTTCATTATAATTTATATGATTAGCTACAAGTAAAGAGGCTTGAATACAATTTTAACATTAGGATCAAACATATTTTTTATGAATCATTACTATCAATTAATTGATTTGTCTACACTGCAATATGTTATTAGACTCATTTAAGTAAAAAAAAAAACACATTAAAAATATCACTAAACGATATATGTATTTTGTTTTGTCATATAAATTGTGATTCATTGATAATTCCTAGAATTTATAAAATCCCTTAATAAATTCCCTTTGACGTAGTGTATACATTCGATAACTAACATGGTATTCAGAATAGACTTCCTTCTTCTATTTAACTATTCCATTATTCAATGCTTTTGATAATTTATTTAAGATGTCTCATTTTTAAAATATAGTTACTTGAAAATATAAATAAACCTGTAGCAGTCACTTTGGTTAAACTAAATACCAACTAAATTCACATTTGCTGTGATATAATTCTCCTTTATTGTAGAGAAAAAGTAGGCCTTATTAAAAAGAGAAAATCTTATTACACATACATACACATACTTTTACATACAAATGCTATTAATACTAGTACATTATTTTTGGAATAAATCCACAAACACGATCTCATAGCTGCGGTCGTAATCTGACTTTACCGTGACGATATTCCATTGTGTTTAGAGCTTGCACTGACCATATAAAGTATAAAGTTACCAGTTTTTGAAGTTCACAAATTATACACAAAACACAGTCAATTTTACTAGCGGATTTTACTTGTAAAAAGGGGCAATAAATTTTCATATAGACACATGAGCGATCTAAACTTTTGAATATAACCTTAAATCTTAATTAATTTACTTAGTAATTTCTTTACTTATTTAAGCGTTGGAGAAAAAATATTGTTGGTCGGTTTTTGCAATTAATTTAGGACAGTTAGTTTGAAAGAGAATCAAATTTCGAGAGGATATTTTTTTAAAGTTTTAGTTTGATACAAGAACTTGAGTATCAGAGTTTTCACATAACTTCTTCGTCACTAAATTGACTTTTTTTTTCGCAAAATATGAATAAATGGTGAGTAGGTGGCTCAATTGGTAGCGTCGCGGACTTCGGGCCAAGGGCAGCGATGTCGTGGGTTCGGATCCTGGTCACTGTCACTAAAATTTATCAGTACAGTTCGCCTTCGTACTGTACCGGCTCACCCCTTGCATTGCTGGATACGTTCCACGCACAGATCTGTAGTCTATGTGGACGGGCAAATGCAAGGTAAAAAAAACAAAAAAAAACAGTGTTAGTCTAGTTGCACAATTAAATAATGAACAGTCTTTGTCGCATATATTCTATTTGGTAGGTAATTAAAACCAATAGATGATTATTTTCGTCAATATTGGTTAATCTTCAATAAATCTTTGAAGTTATAGAATGTAAGACTGCTTATCTTTGTTACGTTTGCATAGCTTACTAACTATAACCTTTGAAAGTTTAAACATAAGTTACCTAATGTCATATATTTTATCGTTACCTTATCACAACATTTATTTTATTTGATGTAGTAGTTTAAGTTTATTTATTTTGTTGCTGTTGTTGATAAAGCCTTATTATGTTACACGTTTCGCATCTTTGTGGCATTGAGACAAATTGTTTACGGTAAGGTGTATGGTACTATATATGAATTAAAGTACTTCTGTTTGTGTGTCATCCATAGTAATTTGAGTTTGCCGTATGCATGAAATAAATAAACAGATTTTTTTATTTTAACGATAGAAAGTCCCATACAACAAGATGTAGTATTAATAAAGCAAAAACAGTGATAAAAGTGACGGATTAAAACAATCAAAGCAGCTCAAATATAAATTATACGGGTAGATAGTATTTATCTTTAATTTTCTTTGTATTTGATTATTCGGTTGACCAGTTTTGTATTTTTTTCCTACAAAATTATCATAGTTACTCCCGCCACTTACCCATGATAAAGGTTTTTGGCAAGCTTATGGGAGAAAGTATGTGTCAGATTGCTGATACAAGTGATTCCGTTTATTTCTATTCCAAACAAAATTTTATCAAAATACACCAACCATATACCCCTCAGGTTTTTTATTTAAGTTTTTAAACTATCAAAGATAAAAAATCCGAAAGTAACCAGAATTCTGTATATATTGTAATATTATTTTTTTTGTAAATATTATTTTTATTGTAAATATTCGTGACGCAGCCTATCCAGCTTATGCTGGTGTCAAGCCAAGGATTAGGTAATGAGGTAAACTATTTCTCCTGAATTAAGGCTGCGCAATACACTTCTTCTTTTGAAAATCCTAATGACCAACTCTAAAGTAAATTCTGATTTTTCCCTTCCAGATTATTAAAAATCCATTTTTTCCCAAAATATATTTTACAACTTTTTCAAACAGTGAATATTATATATTAACCTCCTCATGCCTCTTGCCAAATCGAAGAGTTCTTAGTTTTCATTCTATTTAAATTAGTTTTCCAATTTTCGTTAATCTATTTTTTATGGAGTTGCCTGTATTATGTTGGTTCAGTCATATAACGCTTTTGAATGTTCAGCCTTTTGAAACCCAATAAAATTGAGAAATATTTTATTTACTGGTTTAAAATTTATTAAACTCTATCCACATCACATTTTATGCAAATTAGGTTTGCAGAAAATACGAGCTAACTTTATATCCTTCTATAGTTCTATTGTGAGGTTTCACTTAAACAATGATGTGGTTGGATTTGCTAATTTATCATCCTATGCATATTTGTTTTTATAACTGTACTTAGGAACAGAACACTGTGTTGTACCAAAATAAACATGTTTTTTTTTTTTAAATTGAGAAAACTGGATATATATTATTTATATTATTAAAAGAATTTGTTGGATTGTTGTGTGCAGCAAATCGACCACTAAATAGTTATTTTTATAGGCATATTAGGTATCAATTTAAAGCTCTTATCCTCAAAATCTTGCGGGTTTGGATGATATATCATGAAAGCCCTTCGTCCTACGGGCTTTCAAAATTTCAGAATTTGTGCTGAATTCTGTTGTCAATTATCTGAACTGTTCCAAGCTTACACTTGTTCACATCAAAACAGATGGCCATGATACAACTTTTTTACATCCATACGAAAATGGGGTTATTCAACGAATGAAGGGATACATGCTTGGGGTGACAAGAGTTGGATTGAGAAATTGAAAATTGAGAGATCAATTAATGACCGTATGCTTGATTTGAAAATATCCATGAAGAACCGGAAGGAAAAAAAATAATTTATATCTCTCACGAAGATTATCATATATATTTTCACATATGAAGAGGAATTTCTTAACTAACTGCAAAGTTGCATTATATTTAAGATGGTTCAGAATTGACCAAAGTAGTCTCACCCTCTTTAAGCCATCAACCAGATGCTCAGTTGAGGGTCCTGTACAATGCTCTGTGCCCTCCGACACACGGTCGCCGACGATGGCCTAACGACAAAGCAGCGACTTGCGACGGCTGTATATATGAAAATCACGTGCAGATTTAAAATACTAAAATGGAATTATGACAGTAGGCGCCGGCAGAGAAGAAACGGGGGCTCGACGGGCTCACGGCGCCAGCAGCTAGGCAAATCCGAAGTCCTCGTCCACGATTTATGTACCGACTGGACCCCCCGCACTGCCGGCCACCGCTCCTTTTGTTTCGACCATCTGACTCCATAAATTGTATTATATTAGTTCTTCCTCGGCCTGCTTGTCTGCTAGCAATGGTATTCCGCGGACCAACGTGCTGCCGCCATCGTCACCATCGGGGCTTAGCTACATGCTACATACTGTAGTGTACACCCAATATCAAGTCTATGAGCTATAAAAAAGAGAAAAGTTAGTATACAAATAATTGATAATCGTACCACTCTACATATCCATTAAATATGGTGGTTAACTCTGCAAGAACTGTTAAATTAAGTAAAATAATCACTCCCTAATCACGTATTCGCAAAAAGATGTTTGTGATAAAAATCTAAAAAGTGAAAAGATTTAATTTGTTTATCTAACTTAAAATATTTATGGTAATTCAAGCTGTCTCAGCGTCATTGGAAGGTGACAGAGTGAAGTGAACCATTATATCCATCATATACCCTCTCATATAACTGCATACGTGGCTCACACTTTGTACAGTCAAGGAGAATCTTTTTGACTTTCTCACTAGGACTACTTTCGTGGTCAAAAAAAGTTTGACTGCCGTTGTGCAGTAAAAAAAAAAACTCTTATTACTTTCTCATTAGGACTGCATATGTAGTTCAAACGTGGTGCAGTCAAGAAGAATCTTTTTGACTTTCTCATTAGAACTGCATATGTAGTTAAAACGTGGTGCATTCTAGAAGACTCTTTTTGACTTTCTCATTAGAACTGCATATGTAGTTCAAACGTGGTGCAGTCAAGAAGACTATTTTTGACTTTCTCATTAGGACTGCATATGTAGTTCAAACGTAGTGCAGTCTAGAAGACTCTTTATGACTTTCTCATTAGAACTGCATATGTAGTTCAAACGTGGTGCAGTCAAGAAGACTCTTTTTGACTTTCTCATTAGAACTGCATATGTAGTTCAAACGTGGTGCAGGCAAGAAGACTCTTCTTGACTTTCTCATTAGAACTGCACATGTAGTTCAAACGTGGTGCAGTCAATGAGACTCTTTTTGACTTTCTCCTTAGGACTGCATTTTGTAGTTTAAAAGTTGTGCAGCCAATGAGACTCTTTTTGACTTTCTCATTAGGACTGCATATGTGGTTCAAACTTGGTGCTGTAAAGGAGGATTTTTGACTTTCTCATTAGGACAGCATTCGTCGCCCAAACTTAGTGCAGTTAAGTGAAACTTAGTGAAGTCTTTTTGACTTTCTCATTAGGACTCTCAAACTTGGTGCAGCCAAGGAGAGTCTTTTTGACTATCATTGGTGTGTATGGCATTGTTGTGATTTGCCGTGACACTGTAGAATGTAACATTGCAAATATAAAAAATACCGCCCAGCAGCCAACCTGCTGACTAAGCGAATTTTCATTTTGACTGGTTGGATTACCACTGAAATATTCCATTTAAACGTATTAGATTGATTTCGCATTTAAATAACATTAGGTTTACTGCGTGCTTAGGTTTGCTGCTACAATTAATGGGGTAAATAGTGTGAATAGCTTGGTTCTGAATAAACATATCTACTAAATTTAATCATAATATATCCATAAACAAGTAAACTACAATAGTTTACTTATTCTCCATAAGACTAACATGGACATTGTAAAATTTAAATTTTTTTATAATTTTCTCTGTTACCATCAGACATACAACGACACTTTAATATACTAAATTATTTGTTTTACACGGTTTTAAAAGAAACTGCAAATGCATTTTTGACACTAATGTTGCAAGTATCAAAAGTGGGAAAACATGTTTTTATCCCATAAAACCCCCATAAATCTCAGTTCTCATGGTCACTTACGTTTGTTCCAAATTTCATCAAAATATGACGAGTTTCACTGGAGTTATCTGCCAATGGACACATTATTTATGAATTTAAACGGATAGTGATTTTTGCCTCTGGGAGCATCGATACGAAAATGTAAAGTGGTTTTGGGTCGATTTATTACAACGACACCAAAGGTAATAGCTAATCCCTATATGGGAAAGTCGCTAAAACCATCAACAATAGTTTTTGTTACCCACCAAATTGTTTTAATAATATAGGGTACTAATAATCACTTGTCCCTTAAACATTGTCACTGTCAACCCCACCCTGTTCTTACATATTCCATATTTTGACTCGAGGGGAGTCCATGGAATGTAATAGGCCACAGTCCGGTATCATTTCCGGCTTAGGTGGAGGGGACTTCCATCTCTATGTAATCTTGTTAGGCCGACAATATTGCAAGATACCCCTCAGATAAATCTGTCTTTTCAAGCCAAACAGATTTCACCCTCGTAAATTATAAGTGGAGTACTTGGAAATCTATAGATTTCCGTAATTCTTTGTCGGTGTGACAGGATCAATAATTTTCCCATTTTTATTAAACAAAATCATTGGCGTTCTTTATTTGGTTGCATAATTGTTTTAGAGAAAATCTGAATATAGTTGTGAATATTTTTATAGATTCTTAAGGTATAATAGGACCACGAGCAATAATGATAATTTACAGGAATAATCAGTTCTAGATACAACAATTTTTTAATTGTTGACATAAGCAAAATTGGTCGGTAATAAATTAGGCTTTTCTCACGCCATTTGAGCTCTTCTCATTCGCTTTAGTTATTAATTTTAACGTAATCCTCATGAATAGAACCAATATACTCGTATTCTGTCATAAAATTCAATGTTGTAACAGAATTTTATTATAGTCCCAAAACTGTAATTTTCAATATGGTAGCACGTACTTAATTGGAAAACCGTCAAACATAAGGACCTTGGAATTCTGATTCGTTAACATGTTATGCCATAATAATGCTAATTAGTTCATTCTTACAATAAATTGAATTAGTGCAAACTTTACTTCAGCCCGGTCCCGTTCGCTTATGTCAATGTCCTTTAGTTTATTTCGTGTGTTTTTTTAGAATACCCGTTCTATGTTTCCATGTCTGGTATGTGTATGCTATTTATTGAACTCTGTTGAATGAAGTGACTACTTGACCCTCAGTTGCTGTAGTGGCAACTAGTTTCTGATCTTGATCAAAACCATCATCGATCAAGATGAGAAACTAGTTGCCACTACAGCAACTAAGGAGTTATCGTACACCATTTTTATACTAAACTGCACAACATCAATTCTCTTGATATTACGTGAATTATAATTAAACAACCACATGGTGCGTGGTAATACAACGAACAATATGGATGGAAATTCAAAAGCTTTCACATCATACTTAAAATGTTGTATGCACCGTTGCATGGCTGCCTCTCGGAACCAATCATCCGCAATTTTCACAATGGTTAGAGAGCACATTTGGGAGAGAGTGCTTTGTTGTATGTCCGTCTGTGTGTTCCTCAATACTTGTTATTGTGAAGCTGATTTACACGTAAATGTGTTGGCAATTCACTAATTGGTTCCTCAAAATTACAAGTGGTTGTTTCCATCCCCCCCACCCTCTCTTTCTTTCTCTTCGCCTCTCTTTTAGTATCAAACACGTTTACCTCGACCGTTATCTTATTCCATATTAAGTTTAACGTACATATTTAGTGTTTACAATAGCACAATTTTCTTAATCTGTACACGATTTTGTTAATACTTAATACCAATAAAGTGATTGATAGTATTCCTTTAAATGTAGACAACTAACATTGTTGTACCCCTATAATGAGTATAGATCGATATCTGATTCACACTTAAAACTACTATATTCTCGTGTGCGTCGTTATGTATGAAAGACTTTATGTGTGCAAGTGGAAATTCAGTTTTAAGATGATGGGATATAATACGTGTTTTTTTACGGCTGGACAAAGTAAAACAGTCGATTTTAATTTAACTTAAATCCTAAGCTACTTTATTCCTAAGTGCATCCCGAAATTTCAAAATTCTAAATTATTGTAACTATTCCTAACAATTGTGAGCAAGTGAACATTCTAGTTTAGTTGAGCTTATGAGATGAAATTTGTTGTTTTTACGTTAGGATAAAGTATAACTGTTGGGGGCGTAATGGGTGAAAATGAAAATAATTAATAACTCGAAGGACCAGAACTAATTAATAGTTCAAGAGAAAAATAATTAAATTAGAGAAAATGGCGAATCTGCAATTTGAAGGGCACTGAGGTCCCGAGATGGAATAAAATGTCTTGTGAGGGGCAAATGAGATTAGTTTTAGAGTCTAATTAAAACACACACAAAACTTTAAGGTTGTACCTTGAGTCCAATTGTCCAAAGGTGGAGAGTATGGCAGCGGCGTCGTCTATGGTGGAGCGATGGCGGATGGCGGAGTCCTTAGACCGAGTGCTTCTGTTTTGTAGAATTTTGGAGAACGCAACGCACCCAAGTTCATAATCACAAAGAGCTCACTAATACGCGGAAGTCGCGGTGAAAACGTACGGAAAGTCTAGAAGTAATACACGGACGCGCACACACTGTCTTGAGGTTTGAAGAGTCTGAAAGCACTAGATCACAATTTAAGTAATTTAATCACAAACAAAAGGGGGAAATTAAAATGTATATATAGTTAAATGTACTATAGAGGAGAGGGAGGCCAGATATAATTAATCTATAGCCTAAAAATACGTTTAAGAGAGGTAAAATGGGCAATTAATGTCCCGAGATACGAGAAACGGAATACACCGTGAGTTATGGACGCCGACCGTGGACAGACAGACGCCGATCGCCGGCTTCACACTTTGAAAAATGCAATTGCGGTTTAGAGGGGTCTAGGAATTCGATGGCCAATAGGAAATGCGATTGAAGCAAACACGGCGTCAGGTGATTCATGGGTATGTAGTACAGGAAAATAGGCCTTACTGTGGCGGGAAATTCGAGCAGGCTTAGCAATCTCATTTGAATATTGAAAGCGGGAGTCTATTTACAATAAATTGTTACTGAGACTAAATAATATTACAATAAATGTGGTGATTTATATACACATTAGCATGATTAATTAACCAGTGACTTAATTAACATAATGATTAATTTCTAAATACTCTAAAAATATGAATACCGAACATTCCGGCCCCCTTGAAGCATTACAGCTTCAACAGACAATTAATTAAAAAACACAAGAGCAAACGTAAACCACACTTAAATCTAATATGTACATAGAGTAGGTTTCTTGGACTTAGTCTTCATTGCATGGCAGAGGGAAGACCTTGTGAACAGGCCGTGTGAAAGTCCCAGAAGCTGTCTTCACTGTGACGACTCGAACTGTTCCATCAGCGCCAGGGTGAGTGGAGACGATGCGTCCAAGAGGCCAGGTGAGTGGAGGTGAATTGGAGTGAATGAGCACCAAGTCTCCGGTCTTCAAATTCTCATGAGGGGTGGTCCACTTGGATCGCTGCTGGAGGGAGTGGAGATATTCAAGCTGCCAACGCCTCCAGATACGCTGGTGAAAAGCCTGGACAAGCTGCCACTGACGAAGACGATTGAAGGGCACTTCAGACAGGTGAGGTTCCGGCAGGGCAACTAATGGAGCTCCGATGAGGAAATGTCCAGGGGTCAGCACAGAAATTTCGGAAGGGTCTGAACTAAGAGCTGTAAGAGGGCGCGAGTTTAGCATTGCCTCTACTTGAATGGACAAAGTTTGAAATTGGGTTAAAGTTAAAATGGTTTCACCAATTACCCGTTTCAGATGGTATTTTGCACTTTTAACGGCACTTTCCCATAAGCCACCTTGATGAGGTGCAGAGGGGGGGTTGAAATGGAAGTTAATTCCTTTGGGGGTGGTGAAATGAACAATTTTGTCCTGCGAATCAGGTGTAAGGATGGTTTCACGGATTACCTTGCGTAATTCCGAGTTTGCACCAACAAAGTTGGTTCCGCAGTCAGAATACAGATCGGAACAGAGTCCGCGTCGGGACACAAAACGTGTGAGAGCGGCAATGAAGCCTGAGGTGGTAAGATCGGTGACTACCTCTATATGAATAGCTTTGGTAGCCATGCAGATAAAAATACACAAATAGACCTTAATCTGTCTAAGAGCTTTGAGACTGCAAACGCGAACACTAAATGGTCCGGCGTAATCTACGCCTGTAGATGAGAATGGACGAGTAGGATTGACCCGATGAGCAGGTAAATCACCCATTAGAGGGATTTTGTTTCGTGGTTTATTTTTAAAGCACACAAGACACTTAAATATGCGCGAGCGGATAACGCTCCTGGCCGATAGAATCCACACTTTTCGGGCGAGTAGTGATTGAGTTAGTTGCGGACCTGAGTGCAAGTGTACCTGGTGGTAAAAGTCTATAAGCAAATTCACTACAGTATGAGACTTGGGTAGAACAATAGGGTGACGTATGTCATGAGCAAGCGAACAATGTGACAATCGGCCACCGACGCGTATGAGACCATTAGGGTCGAGGAAGGGGGTGAGTTTCTGTAATTGTGCAGAACATATTGAGCCTTTGTTCAATAATTTAATATCCGCACTGAAATGGAGTTTTTGCACTAGTTTAAAAATTGTCACTTCCGCTAGATTTAATTCACTGAGTTTTAAGTGTCCAGAGAGTTTGTTTTTAGACCTGGAAGAGTTTATGAATCGTAGTACATAAGCTAGCACACGGGTTAGTTTCAACCAAGATGAATATTTAGACAATAAGTCCCATTCCGAAGGGGCGACTGTTGCACTAAGTACACTAAGAGGAGTTTCTTTAATTTCGTCCGTGGGAGTGAGTTCAGACGGCGAAAAACATGAGGGGGGCCAGTTGGCCGCAGGGAGCTGTAACCATGGTGGGCCAGTCCACCATAAGGGATGGTCAATGAGAGATGAGGCTAGAATTCCTCGTGAGGCACAATCAGCGGGGTTTTCCGTCCCTTTTATGTGCCGCCACTGATAACTGGGAATGATTTCTTGCACTTGGGCTACACGATTAGCCACAAAGGTCTTTAGTCTGTATGGAGGGGTTTGTAGCCAAGTAAGAACTACAGATGAGTCACTCCACAATACAGTGGTATTCGTAGTAAGAGAGTTAAATTGTTTTTCACAATAATGCACTAGTTTTGATAAGAGGTGAGCTGCACACAATTCCAAGCGGGGTAAAGTTACCTTTTTTAACGGGGCAACACGAGTCTTAGACAATATTTGTTTCACAATGACTGTTTTGTCACTAGATTCACACCGGAAATACACTACCGCGGCATAACCGCATTCCGATGCATCACAGAAACCGTGAAGCTCGATATCAGAGGAGTGAGCGAGCGGAAATGCTCGGGGGATCTTAATTTGACCGAGGTGGTCTTTAGTGTTACTAGTGAACACATGCCACTTATGTGCGAGATCAGAAGGGAGAGGGTCGTCCCAATCAAGACCTTGAGTCCATAGTAATTGCATGAAGCATTTTGCTACCATGATTAATGGGGACAAAAATCCACAGGGGTCATATAGTTTGGCAATAAAGCTGAGCACGGAGCGCTTAGTCAGCTTTTCAGACGGGGGGTTGAAAGCGTAACAGAAACAGTCTTCTTCAGGAGACCAATGGAGACCTAGGATGGAGTACTGGGGAAGCTGAGCGTCTTGCAGGAAACTTGGAGTCTCTAGATGTTCCGAAGGAAATTTTTCTAGAAGAGCAGAGGAGTTGGAGGCCCACTTGCGAAGTTCAAAGCCACCACGATGTAGAAGTTGGATAAGTTGGTCCTGTAGTTCAAGAGCAGCCTCAACGGAGTCAGCACCCGTGATAATGTCGTCCACGTAGGTGTGATGACGTAGAGAGTGAGAAGCCTGAGGGAAGGCATCACCTTCGTCTTCCGCTAACTGCATTAAAGTTTTAATAGCAAGGTAGGGGGAGCTGTTCATGCCGTAGGTGACGGTAGTAAGTTGAAACGTAGAGATTTCCTTTGAAGGGTCGTCACGCCACATAATCAGTTGAAACTTTTGATCGTCAGGGTGCACTTGTATTTGGCGGTACATTTGCCGAATGTCACATGAAAACACAATTTTATGAGAGCGGAAGTTCAAAATTACGTCACAAATGTCAGTTTGTAATTTACGTCCTGTCAAAAGAATATCGTTTAAGGAGTGACCGGAACTGGTTTTGCTACTGGCGTCAAACACTGTCCTTAAATTGGTCGTGCTAGAGTCCTTCAGTACCCCATGATGAGGTAGGAAGTAGTGTGGGTGTATGTCTTCAACAAAATCTAGTTTTGTCATATGGCCGAGAGTTTGATATTCAGACATGAACGTCTTATACAAGTGTGAAAACTGGGGTTGAGCTTTAAATTTCTGCTCAATAGACAACAAGCGCTTTTCAGCAATGGGCCTAGATTGGCCTAGAATGGAGGGGTCCGTCTTGAACGGAAGTCGCACAACATAACGACCTGATTGATCACGAGAGTGTGATTTTTTATAGTATTCATCACAAAGAAGCTCTTCCTGTGACTTAACCTGGAAGTGAGGGGGTTCCTCCTGTTGCCAAAAACGTTGCAGGGAAGAGTGTAGTGAATTATCACTAACAGAGAGAAGAGAGATCGCAAAACCTGACACGGGTTCCGAGTTAGTTGCACAGGGAGCTTTACCCATCAGAATAAAGCCAAGATGAGTACCTATCACATGAGGCATGTGCGTGCCGAGGGAGTAACTTTCATGAGTCCAGAGGAGGGGTAGCAGAGAACTACCTATAAGCACGTCAATGCCACCAGGCAAGTGAAAAGTAGGATCAGCTAGAACATAGGGCTTGATTTTTGTTAGCACTTCCGGTGATATAGGGGAGCGAGGTAAGTCGACGGAAATCTTATCAAGAATATGGAATTGATGGTCAGTGGCTATTACTCGACCTGAGAGAGTTTCAAGATTCAAGTAAGTTGACCCTTTAGTACAGGAAGCCATTTGAGAAAGACCAGATATTTTGAGTTGAGAAGACTGGCGTTTTATATTCAGGAGATTCGCAGCGCGTTCTGAGAGCAGATCACACATACTGCCAGTATCTAGTAGAGCACGAAACACATGAGAGATACCCTGAGGGGAAGTCAACTTGACCAAGGCGGTGCCGAGTAATACAGTATAATTACCCGAAGTCGTACATGAGTTATTTTGGGCAGAATAATTGCTTACATCCGCGACAGTGGCGGAGATAGAGGCTTGTGAATTAACATCACCAGTCTGAGTGTGAGATGGACCTGAAGTGGTCGGGGAAGTTCTTTGACCTTGAGGTCGAAAAGACATCTGAGAGGTTTGATTATTATCACCAAGGTGTAAGAGAGAGTGGTGTCGCTGTTTACATGTGCGACAAGTGAACTGAGAGCGGCATTCTTTGGAGCTATGTTCACCCAAGCAAGAAAAACAACGATTATGTTTTTTAACAATGGCGTGTCGCTCTCGAGGAGATTTATTTTGAAATACGTCACAAGTGTAAACTTTGTGATCATTTTTGTTACAAACAAAACATTTGTTATAGACAGGACTATTTTTAGTCTGAGAGCTATGAGAGGGGGGAGCATTAGATCTCGAAGTAGCTACCATGGCTAGGCCTACGTCAGACCGGAAATGCACCTTTTTTGGTATGGTTTTGTGAGGTGAAGGTTGAACGCTTCTGTGGGCCGATGACATGTTATGTATGTTAGCATCTTCTGTCTGCGAACATTCTTGGTTAAGAAATTTTATTATTTCACCAATTTCTGGTAATGAATGAGTAACTGGATCTTCGGTTTGACTGGAACGGAACGATTCAAGTTTTTTACGTAGTTCCTGGTCCATTTTACGCAAAAGGAGTGCGGACAATAGGGGGTTGTTGTCACTAACGTCACAATTTAATGCCTTAAGAGCTTGTGTGTGTTCCGTAAACAGGTTTACAAATTGGCGCAAACCTTTGAGTGAAGTTGCCGTAATGTTTGGCAGGTCCAACAATTGGTTAAGATGCAATGATTGCAATCTTCGATTGTTGTGATATCTGTCACGTAACAATTCATAGGCGACTAGATAATTAGGAGCGGTGAGATTTAAACTCCTTATTAAATTGAGAGGCTCTCCATTTAAGACAGAGAGTAAGTACTGGAATTTCATAACAGAGGATAATGAAGCATTACGGTGGATTGCAGTGTCAAAAAGATTGATAAAACTTGTCCACGTTAATGGATCGCCAGAGAATTTTTGTAAGTCCAGTTTAGGTAATCGTACTTGTGAGCTTGGATGAGTTTCTGAAACAGAAAACGATTCACTGAACGCGGAAGGGGTTTTTGGTGGTTCTGAGGGAACCAGAGTTTCAATCGTAGCTTGAATGTGAGAGAACATGTCTTCAATAGCATCTTGATCATTGGAAAGAGTCTTATCATCGATCCCTTCATCTTCCAGAACGAAGGCACGTTGAAGGTTATTTTCAAATTCACTGCGTTTCTTTTTTATTTCCAACGCGTAAGCGGATAATTTCTTAAGTTGTAATGGTGTTAGAGGGTCGATTTGAGTTGATAATTCATCTACTGTAGCCTTAAGTTTTTCAAAACGTGATTTAATCAGCGCCGTAGAACGGGTGTAGATTGCGGACTTAAAATCAGATGCTTTAGGAGGCATTGTGAAGTGTTCACTTAAAAGTATTCACACGAAAATGGAAGTTATGGGTACACAAAAGGCTTGTAGCTAGGCCTATAAATGGTATTAGCTTAACAATGTAGTAATTAATTGTCCGCTGAATAATATAGAGATAAAATATTATAAATATCTAAAACATATATCCACCTACTTTGTAGCTTAATTGAGGCAAATAGTGAAAAACACTAAGTTATCAACACGTTAAATAGCAATAAAATATTTTTAAATGAGTGTGGCAGGTTTAATTCGATTTTCAAACCATAAATCAACAATTGAGCTTAGTTGAAAGTATTCAAGTACGGTAATAATAATGCACAATAAAACAAGAGATATGATAGAACAAATGAATGAGTCACATGAAAGTTCACCGTTATTTACAAAAATAATAAATGGATCTAAATAAGTTTAATGAGAGTAGGCCTCATTAATGAAACAGTGTAGAATAATCCTTAGTAAACAAGAATTGCAACATAAAGAGTAAGTTATTACCCTAATAAATGAGAAAGGAACATAAAATTAAAACCATCAATGAAATATGAATCACAATACAAATACGCTACTAACACTACGCTAGCTAACAGTTTTGTTTATATGTACAACAATAGTAATAAGAACCAGTAAAAACGGTTATTTTGAACTATTTATTAAAATGTTAATTGACAAGATAATTAATAAATTACCTTAAATATAATATCGCACGTTTGTCAACCAAAATTACAGAGATGAACTAATTTAACTTTACTTCATTTAAAATCAAAATTCAGAAAGCATAAACAATGTTAAATAACAATGACAAATTATTGTTTATTTAGTATGATATTCAAAAGAGCAATATTGATTCAAAGAATAATAGTAAATACCTAATAATAACCTAATAGTTGGTTATTAATAATATCAATCAACCTTATTACACAATACACCTTAAATGAGAAAATGTAAACAACAACAAACGCTGTACAGTGAGTGTGAGATATGCGTCTGCTACTAGTGTCGGCCGTCTGCACGCGACTAAATCCCGCAACTACAACTAAATCCCGTTTTCGGGATAAAAAAGCCAAGTAGGGAAAAATTGTCTACTACTAGAGAGAACAGCAAATTGTACATGATTGTGACCTGCGCAGACGCGCGAGTGGAGAGAGATTGCTAAACCACGCCCACGAACGGAACGAACGCGAGCCGATATTTTACCAATATGGCGAAAATTGAAAATTGCAGATCGCTAAAAATATGGTTGATGATGAAAATTGGCTGAAATTAATTACCACAGGACTTTAGACAATGAATCCGGCTCGTTGGACCAAATGTTGGGGGCGTAATGGGTGAAAATGAAAATAATTAATAACTCGAAGGACCAGAACTAATTAATAGTTCAAGAGAAAAATAATTAAATTAGAGAAAATGGCGAATCTGCAATTTGAAGGGCACTGAGGTCCCGAGATGGAATAAAATGTCTTGTGAGGGGCAAATGAGATTAGTTTTAGAGTCTAATTAAAACACACACAAAACTTTAAGGTTGTACCTTGAGTCCAATTGTCCAAAGGTGGAGAGTATGGCAGCGGCGTCGTCTATGGTGGAGCGATGGCGGATGGCGGAGTCCTTAGACCGAGTGCTTCTGTTTTGTAGAATTTTGGAGAACGCAACGCACCCAAGTTCATAATCACAAAGAGCTCACTAATACGCGGAAGTCGCGGTGAAAACGTACGGAAAGTCTAGAAGTAATACACGGACGCGCACACACTGTCTTGAGGTTTGAAGAGTCTGAAAGCACTAGATCACAATTTAAGTAATTTAATCACAAACAAAAGGGGGAAATTAAAATGTATATATAGTTAAATGTACTATAGAGGAGAGGGAGGCCAGATATAATTAATCTATAGCCTAAAAATACGTTTAAGAGAGGTAAAATGGGCAATTAATGTCCCGAGATACGAGAAACGGAATACACCGTGAGTTATGGACGCCGACCGTGGACAGACAGACGCCGATCGCCGGCTTCACACTTTGAAAAATGCAATTGCGGTTTAGAGGGGTCTAGGAATTCGATGGCCAATAGGAAATGCGATTGAAGCAAACACGGCGTCAGGTGATTCATGGGTATGTAGTACAGGAAAATAGGCCTTACTGTGGCGGGAAATTCGAGCAGGCTTAGCAATCTCATTTGAATATTGAAAGCGGGAGTCTATTTACAATAAATTGTTACTGAGACTAAATAATATTACAATAAATGTGGTGATTTATATACACATTAGCATGATTAATTAACCAGTGACTTAATTAACATAATGATTAATTTCTAAATACTCTAAAAATATGAATACCGAACAATAACAGTTTGATCTGCACACACATTGATTCCTAAGCTACTTGAATCTCGCATGCATCTCTTAATCGGACATTTACAGTTTATATAATTATGAGCAAGTGAAAATATAAGCTTAATTGAGCTGATTGTATTTTTACGTTCGGACAATAGTCCAGTCAATCCGTTGTAAAAATCAACCATATGTGGACATAAATGGCGTCTAAGGAATTTTGACTGAAACTTATGTTTTTGGGGGCGCTGAATCCGAATATGAGGTTGTCCAACAAATATTTCTTGAGCGTTCCGAGATATTCGCAAAAATAGCAAAATTTTAGCATTTTTTCGGTGTGTAGTCGAAAACTATGAATTCTATGAATACAAAGTAAAACACTTCGATCTACACTTTGTATCCTAAGCTACTTGACTCCCGCGGCCAGCATGCATCTCTTAGTAGGACTTTTAACAATTTATATATGAGCAAGTGAAAATAGGAGCTTAATTGAGCTTTGAGATGAATTTTGTGTTTTAATGTTTGAACAAAGCAAAACAGTGCGATTTGCATACATCTGTCCAAACTTCCTCAGCCCCGGGCCGGCCGTATCCGGTGGCGGGAGGGTAGTGACGCTAGTGACGGCAGGGGATGGTGTGGAGGGTGTAGGGTGGTCGAGTGTCATGGCCCGTTAATGCTGTAACAATGGCCTATTGTATCCATGATTGTAATTGTGTATACAGTGGGTTCCATCTGCAGCGTTGTCGGCCGCAAAATCCACCCCTTCTCGCCAGCTTACTGACCGGCTGAATTTAAATGAAATAGAGCTGCGTTTGGTAGGTAGGGTAGCATTTCAGTTTCCCCGTCTAAGGATTTTATTTGCGCTGGGTCCCAAGATCAAGAAAAGTCCTGATAGTGTATCCCTTTTATCAGTATGGTATGAATGTAATGTAAGAATCCCTGATTATCATTTGGGTATAGTGCTGAATACCTATCACCAGAAAAATATTGTTAAAAATTCAAACAAGGATAAATTGGCTGATTGGCAGAAGCTTTCATTCAGTGGAAGATATTTTAAGATACCAAATATTTAATATATAGTTTTTTTATTCCTGTTTTAACTTATTTTCTATCATTACAATAGACCTAATCCATAGAAAAGTTGCATTTGTCCTGACGTTGTCTATTGTACTTTTGTATTTTTAACGACAATAAAGATATTCTTATTCTAAGGGAGTTTATTATGGACAGACTACTCCATAGGTATTACTGAACTTGAATATACGAACACTGCTAAACAAGCAGCGAAAAAGACAGTGGAAAGTAAAAAAATAAACGGTATCAGCAATCTATCAAATAGTTTTTCCCTTAAGCCTGTCAACAACCTTCATCATAGATAAGCGGTGGGAGTAACTATGATATTTTATAGGGAAAAAATCACAAAAGTTGCAATAACCTTTGAACCGTAATTGTTACAGCAATGGGGGTTGCACTATTCTGTTTCGAATTATAAGGACCATAACACATTAATTTTAATCAAAACAGGCTTTTTTCCTAAAGTTAGATTTTGTGTGATTTTATAGGGTTTTAATGGGAAAATAACGTAAGTTACAATATCATTGGAACCGTAATTTTTACGGAAATGGGATTTGTACAACTTTTTTCAGATTTTAATGTACTATAACCTACTAAATTTTCATCCAAATTGTTCGGGTCATTTTCGAGCAAGCCCGATTTTCCGTTATTTTATGGTGAAATCGCCATTAAAAATCAAAATTTCTAAAAATGAAAAAATGCCTGCAGATACTATAGATTAGTTAGTACACAATTAGCAATTTTTTTCAAAATCGGACTACAGGTATGGTCTGTAGCTCTGTACACATCCACACACACACAGGCATCACTTCGAAAACCACTTTTTTGGGTTCAGGGGGACCCAAAACAAATATATCCACTCAAAGCACAAACTCGAAAATTTTGACAAAAACAATACTTTGTCCTTACTTCAACAGGTGATTTGAGACCTCTACGGGATTGTCCAGGTAAATCATACTACATCAGGGAGCATAGCTGTTATAATCGATATAATTAGTACACATACTACCTACTAACCAACACCTAATAATATAATAGACTAGTTTAGTACCTAATTTAGACTTTATTTATTTATTATACAGTCCATAGTAATTACAGTACACACTGAAATCTACAAAGATTATAAAACTGAATCAGTTGAGAATAATGTTGACAAGCTTTTCTAAATTTTGCATTTCATCACACTAACTACCCAATAAGTTAAATCCCAACTTGTAAAAATACTTTAAAACGATATTTTAAAAGTTAGTTAACTATTTTTATTGGATATTGCGAGTAAAATCAAGTAAAACGTTCCCAACGTTCTTCATGGCTTGTACATAATATTTTCTACGAATTGTGTTAGTTAAAACTTTCTTCCTTGAAGGACTTGAAGCATTTAAAACCTTCTGCAATCATTACTGTTTCAATGAACAATCAGCCCAGTTCGACAGATCACGAAGAAATATGCCTTTGAACGAGCTTCGACGAACTGCCGACGTAGATTTAATAGCCGTTGTCTACTTCACTTAAAAGTAGGTGCTCCAATTTCAAATGTATCGTACCTGTTAGTAAAGGTGTCAAGTATGATTTTTGTACCACGAAAAGTAGAGTATAAATGTATAACTGGCTCAAAAGGAATTTGAAATATGAAAACAACTTTTCTTTTTTCTACCGACTGAGAGATTGTACTACCTCCATGCAGTATTGGTGAAACTATTATAGGCCAACATCTACACTTAATGTTTGGCAACTAGGATTGTTAAAGTAAAAGAAGCATATGCACGAAGAAGCAGCACTAAGGATTGATGGATTCTCGCCCTATTGTCTACTACTGCATTGTCTGTGTGTACTAACAGCCTATTGAGTTAATAAACGAGAAAATAACCTGTCGTAGCTCTAGATACATAATATAAGACTTCTGGACGGTAAGATATTCTGCTAAATAATCAGCTGTTCATTTCTACTACGCACCACATCTTGATTGTATTACTAGAGCAAGTTTATTTAACTAGCAATAAAATCGAACAATATTGAAATTTATCTGGAAATAAGTGTTTCAAAAGAACAATCGGCTCTACAATCGTCGCCAACGGCAATAACCTGTTACAGAAAATTACCTAGTTTTAGATATTTATAAAAAAATCGTAGTTGGATGTACAAATACTATAAAAGCTGACAACGATGAAGGGGTAGGAGGGGAAGGGGTTGGTTCAGCGGCTACTAATTTATCCGAGCGTCAGGAAATCACTGAAAGGGTGACACCGCGAATTGAAACAAGCAGTTTGGCCGATTCAGAGGGAGAAGGGTGATACAGCTACCAACCCCGACAAATCCCATTGAATTAATTCTGTTTATAATTAGGCTAACATGATCTGTCAACTGCAGGGTGACGCAGCCTGTAAAGCTTGGGTAACCTTGGATCGGGGTGCTGGTCGAATCACCAATCAACATGTTTGTTACTTCATTACAAGTAAAACAAAAATAATCATATTGACATCAGAATACACATATTATTGTTATATTTTAAGTACCATAAATACCACTGTAAATACCATTAATGAAAAACCAACACTTTTGTTACTTCACAACATGTCGGATTAATAATGATCATGTTTTCATTCAGAATACTTATATTATTATTGTATTCTAATTTAAGACGACTGTATGTGCCTTGATAAAAAACCAACAAGTTTGTGACTTCATTACATATCGAATCAAAAATTATCAAATTTACTTTGAATACACATATTATTGTTGCATTGTATTGTATTATGACTGTAAATGTCTTCAATTACTATCCAGTTCGTTTCTTAGTTAATTACATGTCAGATGAACAATTACCAAACCCTATTTACTCTAGAATACACATTTTCGTTATATTCATTTCACAACTGTAAACGTCTTGATTACTAATAAAAATATTTGTTACTTCATTTCATGTTGTGTCAAACATGATCATATTTACTTTAGAATACACATATTATTGTTGTATTGTACCATATAACGACTGTAAGTGTCCTAAATGTATTTCAATGTTATAAAATCTGATGATGAAAAACAAGGGGAAACATCTACATCAGGCTCCATTCATTTTTCAAGAATCCTGACAGCCATAAGGAAAACTCTTATAATTAACTACCTATTCTTGAAAGTGGTAACACTACGAATAATGTTATTGTAGACTTTTAGGAAGCTTTGGTTTTCACTTTTACAACTTATTTGGGTGAAAACTAAAACAGAACCGTGGTACGGTTGTCCAGAAAGCTATAGTACGAAGTTTAAACTATATCTTTAGTTAATTTCATGGATTCAGATCTTTGCATGCATAATTATTACAAATTTAGGACGTACCATAAAAAATAGGTGTACCTATATAAGTCAACGTAGATATAAAGCAGTTTCCATGAGCTTAAAAATACAAGAGGATGTGATTAAGTAAATCGGATTTCCAAAGTCACTCGAGTCATGCACATGTATTTCCAGGCTAAATCACTTAGTTTATTCATATTCTCTAGTATATGAAAAAATAAACGGTATCAGCATTCTGACACATACTTTCTCCCATAAGTTTGTCAACACGATGGTCAACAACCTTTATCATGTGTAAGCGGTGAGAGTAAATATACGGAAATGGGATTTGTACAATTTTCTTCAGAATTTAAAGGACTATAACATACTAAATTTTTATCAAAATCGTTCGAGCCAATTTTGGGAAAATCTGGTTTTCCGTTATTTTATGGGGTTTTTATGGGAAAATAACATAATTTACAATAACTTTTGAACCGTAATTTTTACAGAAATGGGATTTGTACCAATTTGTTCAGAATATATAGGACTATAACATACTTATTTCTGATCAAAATCGTTCAGGCCATTTTTGGGAAAATCCTATTTTTCCGTTATTTTATGGGGTTTTATGGAAAAATCCCCATTAAGAATAAAAATTTCTAAAATATTAAAAAAACTATCAAAGTTGTAAGGACCATAACATACTATGTTAAATCAAAACCAGATTTTTTTCTAAAATCCTATTTTTCGTTATTTTATGGGGTTTTTATGGGAAAATAACATGTTTGACCATAACTTTTGAACCGTAATTTTTACAGAAATGGGATTTGTACCATTTTATTCAGAATTCAAAGGGCTACAACATATTAAATTGTTATCAAAATCGTTCGGGCCATTTTTGAGAAAATCCGATTTTTCCGGTTTTTTATGGGTTTTTATGGGAAAATCCCCATTAAAAATAAAAATTTCAAAAAAATGAAAAAAACCCCTGGAGATACCATGGATTAGAACCTACATACCAAATTTCGTCGAAATCGGACCACAGGTGTAGTCTCTAGCTCTGTACACATCCAGACACACAGACACACACACACACACACACACACAGACATCACTTCGAAAACCACTTTTTTGGGTCCAGGGGGACCCAAAACGAACATATCCACTCAAAACTCAAACTCGAAAATTTTGACGAAAACAATACTTTCTCCATATACTATGGTATAGGGGGAGAAAGTAAAAAACTGGTCACAAAATAAAATTATTCCTTTATATTGAGTGTTCAACATGTTAAAATATGTCGTTTCCAATGTCAACCACTTTAACATAAGAAAAGAACACATCATGACAAATGTGTTAAAATATGAATGACGAAAACAAAATTGAGGTTTCTCTTTTTTCAACAAGAATATACAACAAAATGTACAAGTTTGTGTAATTACAATGATCATTTGGATTCGTGTACTTCGCCAACAATTTGAATTAAATAATTTCACGATATACTCCTTCCCAAGTGAGTTGCGTATGATACTGTTTTTGTCACACTACCGGCAACAAATATACAGTGTAGGTAAAACTATTGACTATACACAGAATAGACTTCCCATGTAACGTAAACGTTTTAAGCCAAGAAAATAGATACATACCTAACTGATCACATATCTGTTTTACCAGGACCATATCACCAGAGGGTATTAGTATATTGGGTTAAAAACTAATTAAAACCAATGCAGTATCATAGGAAACAGCTGATTATCACTTGACACAGAATATTGTCATTCTGGTAGACCATCTCAACAAATTGCACCACGTTTTTTTGCTTCAAATTTTTATATTACTTGGGAAGTCTATTCTGTGTATAGGCAATGGTAAAACACAACCCATATATACACTATATTATCACATTTTCACAAAATCCATTTTTTTACATTTTCAAACCTTTATTGTGAAAGTGCAATTTGCCTGTTCAAACCTGTATGCTTATTGTGTTTCTTCGTTTAAGAGCCTACCAAATAATCTCATAATGTATTAATATGCTCAAGGAAAAAATCTTACAAGTTCTTGGTCACGTCTTCAGCTGGGTTTTGCCGATTCCTTGTAACAACGACTTTCTGGTCTACAAACAGACCAGAAACCAGCTGTTTACTGTTTAGTGTGGTGAACATGTACGAATTTCAATTCATTTTATGTAAAACATAGAACACATACTAGTAGTATACAATCATTAAATAAATAACGCCCTTCCGCAGTAACAATTCCAATAAAAAAATCAAAACTATACTCGATTCATGGTAAAACATAAAGTTCTTGTCCTTGGAGGTTTTAGATATAACTTTTCAAATAATTTAAGGTTCCTGGAATCTATTCCATGTAGAAAAATTATATTTGTTTGTATTAACGATGATATGTCATTTTATGTGATACCTATTGCCTACTATATTACTATATTACCTACTATATTATTTTTGACCATTTAAATTGCTTTTTTAGCTGAAAGACAACAAAAGATTTTTATTTTTATATTAATATTAGATATAGAAGGTAGGTAGACCGATCGAAATAGGGAGGTTTAACACAGAACGCCAACTCGGCAATGCTCCAAATCGTATGCATTGGCTCCGCAATTATTCTAAGTAGATATATACGACCTCCTAGGGGCGTCTTGCGTATAACTTCAATCCCAGAAGGGTTCACCACGCTTTAATTTACATTCAACAATTCCCGCACTTACGTTTAACAAAGTAAAATTAGGTTTTTATGTAAATAAAAGTCATGAAACTTTCTTTTGGACCACTCGACCAAAGTCACAAGGCTAAATATAATCCGACCCCTTTCACCAAGAGGTGTACAATATTGTGAGCTATGTAGTTTTACACATTTTAAATCTATAAAGATCTGGTGTGAGAGCATGGGGCAATGCTTCAAAGACTTGTCTAAGGAAAATTGAGCATCTACAGGAGCAAGCGCTCAAATGTATTTTTCCAGTACACATTAAGCAGTAGCCAGTAATAACAATTTTTTATTTTGTTAGACTGATACCTGTTAGTAAGTTGTATGTTCTTTTGATATCCAATGATCATTTATTTGATGACAGCTTGAAAATAGTCAATAATCACCCATATGGTGTCAGAATAAATTATTATTTTGTACCAAAGCACAGGAACAGGTTTGTTAGTAGAACACTTAAAGTTTTTGTTCCCAAATGTTTTAATAACCTCACAAGTCATATGGATTTTGTAAATAGTTATAGCATGTTTTAAATTTATTTAAAGAAACTTGTTTGGAATGATTTGTTACAAATTTAATTTATTATAATAATATGCATTTAATTTATTTACATTGTTAGTTGAAGTTACAGTAATATATTATTGTTATTTATTATTGTACCGTAGAATTTTACAGACATTTTTGTCATTGATGTCTTTTTGTAAAATATTATTAATTGCTCAAGAGACAATTAAGGACTCATAAAACTGCATGCTACACTTTTAAACTAACAAAACTGTATAGTGTATAAGAAACAATATTTTTAGTGCAGGCAATCCATTTTTGGTTTTAGCACTTTTGTGACCTTTGTATTGGTAAATATGGAGTAAATAAATTTCTTGATTGATTTACTGATTGACTCAATAATAATATTGAACCGCTAAATTAAATTAGACAATGTATCAAATAGTTTAGTTAAATTCAAAATTGTAAAACAGTCCAGGAAACATCAGTTATATTTAAAACTATGTAAGAGTGCGTATTATTTTATTTTATTTATAAAAAATAAAAAGGGAACAAAGGCCGGCTCTGAGGTGAAATGCTCCAGCAGGGGGGGCGTCCAGCGCCCGCACTCTCTGATAGGCTATGTGGTGGTTGTCACCTAGAACCATCGGTCCCCCGGCTAGACCACTGCAGCCCGGCTGTATATATACCGCTGCTGGAAGACACAACTTACCTGCGAGAACCAAACTATACACATCCATAACTCACGGGCATTTAAATATATTTTTGTTATGCGTGGTTCTGTGGAATTCAATTATAGTTTGTCTACTCGAAATGATACACCTGTGTTTATTGGAAAATGTATTTATATCACTTCTCCATACTTACACAAGTAATAAGTTAATTATAATTAGGTACCACACTGGCAGTATATATATATTGTAAATATATTTTTGAAATAAAACAGATTTTGATTTGATTTGATACCAAGACCGATTCAAGAAGCCATAAAGGATAACATGTTCATAAACATATTTTTTTATCCATTACCTACTATTATTTATAACAATTTTTAACAGAAGAATGAAGAAAAGGCTTGAATAGTATTGTAATATTATGGCACTCCTTGCGCTTCCATTACTGCTATAGATTCTAATATTCGTAGGTAAAAATGATTAAGAAGTATAGTTATAGTTAATTTTTCGTTTAAATACCTGTTTCTATTATAAATAACCCAAGAATTAATTTCCTTATCTAAATAAAAAAAAAAACATTGATTCTAGTTTTATAAATTTGAAGAACGCTATGTTCACAGAAAATATTCTTGAGTTTATTTTGATGCTTTTACCAAGTTTTGCCTGATAGTCTTTCCCGTCCCCGTTGACAATGTATATTTAAGTTTAAATACTATTAAATACTATTTAAAACTATTGGAAAATATTGATTACTCAATATTTTTTTTCAATTATTTGTCATATATAGATTTCCCTTACTTTCTGGGATGCAAGGCCTCAATGAAAAAGGATTTTTGTAGCTCCATGAACGTGTTCGCTCTTGATAATGAATTAAAAAAAATTAAACTAAACATCTTTACAATGAAAACTGTAAGAGTATGGTAAACGAATCATGAATCACCGGGCTCTAACTATAGTATTTTTTCATTAATTTGGATCTATGAATATTATGGTTTTGGCTTTGAATTCAGATGTTAAATATTAAACAATTAAATTATACGCGTATTTGATAAAGACTGGAGTTTTCAATAAAATCCATTCTGACTTTTTGTCTACAGGATTAGTACAGGAAAGAACTATTTTAACTTTCTAATGATATTGAATGGTGGTGTGGTTACCTTTTTATTATCATCCACAGATTGCACTCGGCAACTATTTTGGCGTCAAAGTAGTGACATCCAAAGAATGTTCGCAGATAGTTTATTGTTATACTCACATAAAAACTTCAACAAGGTTCCTCGCCTTGTAAAATCAGCTGATTTTTATTTTTTATTTGTATCGTGTTAACATGAAATAGTAAATACGTGTGTGAATTCCTGTGTACATTTTATCATCTTCAAAAGTGGCGGTCTTCAACAATATTGTCATATAGCCACGAGCATTCTGTAAATAAGTACCCTGTTTGTTTGAAACTATTTTCCCTCTTCAATCTTAGGATTGCTATAACCAGGTGCTTACGTTAAGAATTTTTTTAAATAATTATTGGATATTTCGGAAGTTGTTATCATGACACCACCACCATGCTTTCAATTATGTGTAGTAATAAGCTAATAAGTACACGCACAAAGAAATGTATTGTTATTGCACATGCCAAAGTTGTTTTCGGTCAATTTTAACTCATGTTCAAAAGCGTTTTGGTCCTCCGGTGCCGGATTTAATATTCAACAATGACATACTAGCACGTGAGGTGGTAGGTGGTGTCTGGTGGTGATTGATGCGGAGACACGGGGACCACAGATCTGTACACGGTAGCTGAACGTCTGATGACTCCGCATCTATTTGACCTCCCTCTCCCACTCCTCTCCCTCCACCCGGCTCACCCTCCAGGTAATGATCCACCCCTGCTAGGCACTGGCTGCATTTCAATTGCCACTCTCATCAAATGATGCAGCTTTTCTTATGCATTATTCATTACACATTTTTGAAGTTCGATTCTCTTCTTTAAATTATTTGGGTTTTCAGTTACTATTAGCAAGCGGGCAACATAAGGACGTGCGTTTTTTATTCTTATCGTAGTACTTTCATCCTAAAATATTTCCATTATTTACGTAGAAAATTAATCATAATCCATTTAACTTATTTTTAGTGGAATCATTGATTTATTCATAAAGGAAATATTGTGTAATTTTGCCTCTCAAGTAAATGTAAATGGGATAATCTGGGACATTTCTTAAATGTGATAATACATAAGTACGATGGACGTAAAACTGGGTTTTCTGTATAATTGGAAATTTAAAGGATAAAATAAAACCATAGGCTAAAACCAAATTTGATAAGATTCTTAATGGGAAATAATAAGAAGCAAGATTCAAGTGTCAACATGAATCGAAAGAGTATTGCAATTTTATTAAATAATAGCTCTTAAAACACCTTGTGCGGTATTGTTATAAAAAAGATAACGCAAGTTATAATGCAGAAATATGGATGAAATAATTACAGAAATTAACATACCTGATAGTTTTGTCACATTCAATTATATCAAGGAGTAAAAAAATCTTTATTAACGTCTTTGGAGTTAGTTTCGTAATGTTTCAGTCTAAGGACCCGAATAACCCCCACCGGACTAACGATGTAGACCATGTCGTCTTCAGCCTCACGTCTTTGCATATAAAGCTAAAACGCAGCATTTTAGAATTTTAAGTGGAACGAATTAAGGTTCCTTACCACTCTTACCAAGATCCGATGCAATTTAGATACACGATACACGATATAGTTAAGGTTCAACAAATTAGAAGAAATAAAATCGCCATAAAAGTAATTACTTAAACACATGTGGTAAGTAAAAAAAATCACACATAAGTATTGTATACTTTGGCAGTGAATTTACGCATTTCTACTATCAGCGGAATGGGGAACTTTTTTTTACAAAAAATAGTTTTTTAGGTAATACTAATTTTCACAATTACTTTTAACATCTAAACTGTCTCCACATTTCTAAGACAAGTTTTATTTATGAAATGATAATACTCGCCTTATTTAAAAGACTAGTTTGGTTATAATTTGAAACCTCGTTTTGTTTCAAATGCTTGTGTAATATGTGTATTCGACCATTTACTTTGTTTTTCTTAACTATACAATTCAAATAGTTTGGTTTATATAACAAACTAAATAAACCCATTAATTTATTAAAATTTTTGTATATGTAGATCTGTTTGCGTTTGTCCTAAACGTAGACTTTTGCATTTCCAAAGTAAATGAAAAATCGACATTGAAGTAAATTTAGCCGCGCATCACGTGTAACATCTGTACCTTTATGGCTGCAGTATGGCGAACATAATGTCATTAATAATATTTTCCATTAATACAAATTATTTATAACAAACTATTATACATGGTCTAGGAAAGTTAGCATTCTTTGTGAGGGAAATCAAACTTAATTCCATCTTATGAATAGTGTCCAAAATATTGGCGGACACCCCTAGCTAGGCGGGTGCGCGGAGACATGCTACTATAAAGCTAATGGTGGTTTATAATTAATGGCCTTAGGATGCGTTGTACAAAGTGGCGAATTTCCGTTTTCAAGATCATTCTTTTAGGTGAAGCCACAAAAAAGGGGATGACGACCATGAGGGAGGATTTTTGGCGACACACGCCGGATTTCCGCCCCCCCCTCCTCCGACCATCACACATCTGATGGCTTTTCATTGTTGCCCGATATGAGTTGTAATGTCCGATCGAGTCATACAAGAACACAAGTTGACTCGCTGTGACGACAGGCTCTTGAAACTTTGTGTTTCTGTTTTTTTACGAAATAAACATTCCGATATCAACACACACCAATAAACCATAAAAAATAGATTTAAATGACAGAGCATTTGTCAAGTGTATGATAAAGATATAAATTTGAATAACTTCTTGATCAACTTCTTTAGCATCGTAAGTGTTATTAAATTACCTGAATAAAACAAACAGAAAAAAACAATTGCCTATTGGGTCTGATGATGATTGGAGTGTCCAATCGAAATCGATCACCACTTATAACCTTTTATGTATTTACCGTCTTGTGAGTCAACAGTATACGTGCAAATATATTATTACAAATTTTATTAGACATATATCTTTTTGTTTTTCTTTCAGGAAAATTAAGTTTCGCAAGAAAGTATCAGAAGAAAAAAAAACTTGATACTTATCAACATCAATAAATAATTAATAATTAAATAAGTAAATAAATAATTTCTATCATTAGTTCGTGATAGAAATAAGTTTTGTAACGTTGAGTGTCGTGTCATGTACAGTTTTAGTTTACTTGTACTTTAGACACTCTTGACAAGCAACCTATCCCCTTAACTTGATGCTTATCAGAGACAAAACATTTATATTGTTATTATATGATTGCTTAGTCTCTGGATTGTTTGAATGAGCTATTTCAGATTCAAGTTACCCGAGTTTTCGAGTTTCCGAGTTTCTGAGTTCTGAGTTTTTTACTCCGTCAATAAAAGTTTCATGTGTAAAATGTGTCTAGACGTCGATTATGGATGATTTTTTGATTTTTATGTAGTAAAACATACAATGGAACAATTTAAATAAAGCTAAAAACATTTAAATGACGATGAAATTATAGTTTGATCAATTGGAATTATTTTCTTTTCAGCAAAGTCAGCGGACGAATTTTCAAGTTAGAAAGCATAAAGCAGAAGTCATTCGCTCCAGCTCATTTTTTGTTGTTGTAAAAATACTTCTTCAGCCCACACTATGACTGTTTTCTATACGCGCGTTGTGAAAAAGAAGCTCCAGTCGAGGAGATCTGTACATCATCCAAATTAAAAATTCGTCTGCTTACTTTGTGGTAGAAAATAGCCCCAATTAATAAACATATTGATTGATCGTTATCAACATGTTTTGTGTCAATTCGCGTTTCATACTGTATGTTCAACAGTAACTTGAAACTTTGTCTTTTCTCAACATCTAGACAAATATTCATGTGGTACAACGGATAGTTTATCCAGAAACTCAGTCGACCTTTATTACTGGAATCTGTAGTGGAAATTTATTAGGAGGAAACACGTAAGTGACTGAGTTCAACAAGAAAATATTGCGGTCATCGTGATCCAAACTTATAAAATTGAATAAGACTGAACAAGATAAGTCTCCTAGTATGTTGATAAAATAGTCTTAAAATCCTACGTTAAAATTTGTAGTATTATTTGAAGTGTTTATTTACACCAACTTCGAAAGCAATTTATTAAAAATCAGTCGCACCAAAAATTGATCAAAATGTTTGGCTACTAGCTTTAAGTCAAAGCAGTGGATTCAGGTTTTATTTCCCTAAGTTCATTAGACATTTGCAGTTACAAGAGTAATAAAATAGATTTTTACAGTTTTCAACGCCAGTGAAATTCCTGAATTTATTAGAAAATCTATTGCTAGTGTGAAATCTGGAAAGAAAACAAATTAGTCCAAAAACTATTCCATTTAACTCTTTTGAGCTTTTTAAAAATCTTTTAGAAAGATTGCATACAATATGATCGTTTACTCATCATTATATTAATATATGTATCATGGGAGAAACGCACAAAGTCTACGTGTTACTGTTTTGTGCCTGTTAAATTCTTTGGCTGATTGGTGCGCTTCAGTTTGGATGAGTAAAGTCCATGTTCGTCGGGTAAATTTGAACTGAATGGTATCGCAAGTGCGATTAGTGTCACATTTTGTAACCCAGGTCTTTACAGGATAATTTTACCAGAAAAAGGATTTAAAGAGGTTCCACTTAAAGATTATACTATGAATGTTTCCACTCGATCTGTAGATAGTCACAGGTATCTGAGGGGGGGGGGGGTTAGGAGATTGAGGTACAGTAAACCACTACTAGCCAAATTTTCTTCAAAATAAGGTTAGATTTTCATTCTTCTCCTTGTTGGAATAACTTAACTGGAAAATGCCTTCCTTGGAAGGAGTCGACTTTACTAAACTGCTTCCAAATCCAGGAGTAAGGTTTGTATCAATCAAATATTCTTTATTCAGAAAGTTTAGATAATATGTCTTGAATAGTGTCATTAAACTAACTTAAATAAAAAACCTTATATTGTACTTATTGATATTTTGCTTTATTTTTATCTTTTTTATATTGAAAGTTCAAATGTCAAGGCATGATTGAAAAATCTTCTATGTGCAAGGAATATCACACTACAGTATTGAGTATATAGTGTTGTCTTATAGCTTTCCCTGAATTGGTGGATAAACTTTACCTGGATAAGTGTCCACACAACCCTAGTGAGACCTTAAAGGCAAGTTACTTAAATTTGGCACTGCCATGGGATATATTATTTCATTATATTGTTGATACATTCCAACTAATTTTAATTATATTACTTCTTGGTAAAGGACAGAGGCTCCCGCTCAACAATAGCTTCCTTATTCGCTATTGACAAGTGAATATTCGCAACCAGTGAACATAGACAGGTGTTGAAAAAAATATTGTGAAACCAAGAATATAAAGACGTGCTTTTAGACATAAGGTACATTCATTGTCAATAAAAGGTCGACCATAAACAACACGAATTCCCTGAGGTGTGAAGTAAAAAAAAATGTTATATGGACATATTAAAATTATATGTGGCACTTATAATCGTTGTAAATATAGTTAAGATTTATGTTAAAGTTTAAATATGAAACCTTAGAATCCATCTAATGCATCAATCGCTGTTCTTCAGTAATATGAGGCTAATACCTCAATTTGTTCAAGTTTGGTACTCTCCCCTCCCACCCCTAAACCTCCCCCTCCCACGCACCACACGCGTACCAACTTACTAACTTCCGTTTCATATATCTCTGGCCACGTGGCGACTTTTCCAATTTCACTGTTTTCCGGCACCGTTTGCCGAGGCACTTAGACGGTTGGGGCTTCATGGTGGTTGAGCACCCCGCCACACACACTCACCCTCTCTCACACACGCACACACTCACACACACGCGCTAGAACGGACGCGTGTGTACGGCGCCTGGAGTGGCGCATGTATCACTTCCATTATAATCTTATTTGTCATGAATGATGTTACGGAAATGATAAAAACTCTATGGCTGGCCTGAGGTTTAGGAAATTAGAGGGTCATCGTATATAAAATCGACCCCTTTACTTGTAATAAAATGATGTAGTGTTAAGAGGAGGGGTGCGCGAATGGGGTATTGGAATATCTTATTGCAACAACTAAGAACCCCTTTAATGCATAGTTCATGAAGTGTATCAGATAGTAAATGTTCTTAGATTCTTAGATTTATTTGTTAGCGAATTTCCCATATAGGGAATAAGCTATTACCATAGTACTCATGGTAAGACCTGGACCCGGGACCGATTTACTTTTTCGTTTTGAGGTCCCTAGAGGCCAAAAAGACCGTCCGTTCAAATTCATATACTGTATATTGATGAAATTTGGTATAAACGTGTAATCCAACATTTATTCGAACGAGTTCGCAAACCAGCATGATCGGACTATTGATACGGGGGTTTATGGGGGGTTTTATGGGGTAAAAATAGGTTTTTCCCATTTTTGACCCTAAAAACACAAAATTTCTAAATTTCTTTCCAAAGCATTTTGTAAAGATAAAAAAAACAAATAATTCAGTATCCTGAAGCGTTATTGTGCGCCAAATAGCTTCGAAGAAAAAAATTTAAATTCTTGTGTTATTGTTATAGAGAATAAGTCTACTGTTGTAGTTCGCTTGTTTATGAACATATTTTGATCGAATTTGGAAAATACATTCACTTCTTACTAAGCTATTAACATTTTACAAAAAAAAACTTGTTTACCCTCCCTATTGCAGCAAACCTAAGTACTCGTTAAACCAATTCTATTTAAATAGGGAATAAATGTTATATTTTTAAGGAGGCAATTTAGTGTAAATCCAATCAGTCAAATGGAATTTTGCTTAATCTGCAGGTTTGCTGCGGCGGGGGTATTTTTAGATTTATTGCGTTCTTAAGATATGCCTAGCCAGTGTAATCAAGAGACAAAGTGCTATAATTCTGATTAGAAGTTTTAGAATGGAATTTTTACACAAATTATGGCCGTTATAACGTGTATAAAGTTTTAATTTTTTTGAACTAACTGACGATCTGTATAATATAAGAATAAGAACTAAATTGATAAATTTTCACCCAATTTAAAGCATGAATTTGGAGATAAATCTATGTAAGTAGGCCTAACCTTATTAACATCGATATTACTTTAAGGTGGTTTTTTATAGTTTATATTTATTTTGGTTTTTATTTAATCTTTGGTTATGTCCATTCTTTAGAATTACTTTGCATTTGAAACCAATCAAATGCATGAACCAGATTAAATATTTTAAATTCATTTTTTAAGTGAACACATAACTAACTCATACTTTAGTACTCAATTACAGCCTAGGGGCGAGTAATGTCCATAGAACTACTGTATACACAAAGTCAAAATTCTTTATTTTATTAAGTAACTGAAAACGCCTCTATGGAATAGTTTTCTTCATAAATATTCCTTATACTTGACTGAATTGGTCATAATGTACGACAAAAGTACATACTTCGTCAGACAGCTCAAAAATATATGTTGTTCAAGACATGTTTCGGTATTAGAACCCCATTGTCAACTTCAAGTACAGTAAGTTGGTCAGTTGGAAACCTTTACATGTAACCACCGAATAGACACTTAGGCTACGTACACATGGGAGCGTTGCAGCGCGCGTTGTAACGCGCTTCAGATAAGCCTTTGCGTACACATGACAGCATTGCAACGCGCGTTTGAGCAATTATCTCATGGCACGACCCGGAATAGCCATAAAAGTCTAAAAGGTAGTTTTTGTTTGAGATTTGTAGGCCTATAGTAGATATAAAGAATAAATCCATATACCCCCGTTGCAGCTTAGTTTAATATTTCAATTATAAAATATTGAACTAATAATGTTTTTGACCTTTGAGGACACGAAAATGAAAAAGTAAAGCGGCTCCGAGTAACCGTACCGGGGGAAATTTTCTAAGAACACTTGGGACATCTAATTTTACAAGAAAGATTAGCTCGTTTGCTTTTCTTTTACTTTTTTGCCTAATCAAGGATATACTGTATGAAAGTAAGCTTTTTAATTACTAAATCATGCTAATTACTTCATTTAACGAAAGTTAAAGTCAGTCTAGCACCTAGTGAGAGCATCGTTAGGTATTGTATTTCAACAGAAGAGAACCACGTAATTACCATAAGGTAGTGTTCATAGAAGTACACAGTAAACATACAGAAAACCTACTCCCCTCTACTCCAAAACGCGCGTTGCAACGCTCCCATGTGTACAGGTGTAATAATAACAATTACGATAAAATAATTCATTGAAATGACTGTAGTACGTTCCATGCCATAAGTGCGGTTGGAATTATTTGTCTCAACAGGTTTGTTAGTAAATTTGGTGATAATTGTTTAAATGTTGATCTTTTATCGTGATTGTCGTTTGTTCGTGTTGTAATTATGTTAATCTTACACACAGAGGTTTCCAGTTGACAACTTCACAAATACCTTAAGCTAGCGGTAGTATTTAAACATCGAAATATTACCTGAACAAAAATATTTTTTGAGCTGTATGACATAATCTTACATTGTGTCAAAGGGACTAAAACATGGTTTTAAAATTATTTCTCCAATAGTTCTTCAAGGAAATATCATAAAAAAAATCAATAGTTTAAGTAATCACACTAAATGTCAGAAAATATAGAACAGATGAAATAACTGGACCCTGACTGCCTGGACCAACCCCTTGCGGCCCCTGCACCCGGGGATTGCTTATCTACGATCTGGCATAATTTACAGCGAAAATTGATTTCTCCCGATTGGGGTCCTAGTGGTGTGATTGAGATGTAGAGGTCCAAGGTATGCGGCGGTTTGTGGGGTCTACCTCTTGCCATTTGAATTTCAGGTCCCATCGGATAGTCGGACAGAGGTTGGCTTTTGTTTTAACTCCAGTCACTACTGTCCGACAGATTTTTTGTGGGCCTGCGGTGATTCCATCCCTTAATTTATCGATGGGCGCGGGTGAGCATTAACGTGTCTGAGTCTCTTACATTCCTCACGCCTACATTTTTCATCACCTCTTTTAATCTGTTTTCCAGTTTGTTTAGGTTTACAACCAGTTTTGAACCGTTTTATGTAAAACGTGTTGATTTCTACAACAATAGGTCTTTTAGGTGCCTTATGAGCTTTTAAAAGATCGTGGAAAAGTTTTCAATTTACTGTCATACGAATTGAGCCGATTTCTCCTTTTTAACATGGTATATTTAAATAAATCGCAAAAGATATGACCTCTCATATTATTTTCCGATCATTACTTCAACTACCGACCTATAGATCTACCGAAATTGTCCATTAAACATATTAAAATCCAAGATTCTACCGATTTCGTGGTAAAGTAATACTTGGCCTATACAGCTATACAGAAAATCCTACCTGGAAAACAATGTAAAGAGGTATTGCAGACGATCCTCCAATAAGGAACTCCTTGCTATTCTACTTCATAGTAAATACATTATTACAATAATGATGGTAAAATTTAAATAAGAGTTTTGGATTTTAAACATTAAATACACGTACAAATATGTGTTGTTAGGAGTTATTTATGTCACAAGTAACTGCACTCCATCCATAAAGACCACTCACTTTAAACTTTTTCAGTATTGTGTTTAATTGTTACTTACAAAATAGACAATTCCTCACTAGATAACTAACTGTGTGAAGTATACTGTACTTACAAGTACCAAAGCTGTATACATCTCAAGATCGATGGAAGGTAAAGTATCAAAGTAAAAGTACTTCGATATTGAAGTGACTCGTATTACTTTCTATACTTTAACCTTCTTAATGCCAATAGAGTGTGGTAAAATGTAGCCATTCAGTTGTGTTACTATCTAATACATATCTATTTTAGTACTATCAGTTATGGCAAAGTATATTTAAATAATAGTAGATATATTTAATTATCCGTGAATATTGAGATTGGCAACTCACTTGAAGACCACAGATATTTACACTAAAAAATCTTGTCCAAATTGGACTTTTTTTATACTTAGTTTATTTTATTTTTCAGCATAAGTTAATCGATGTGTCGTTTAGTTTCTACTATTCAGTTTTATTTTATTTTGAACTCTATGACTATGTTTTAAAAATAAGTAGGCATATTGTGTAGTGACCTTAACTGCAACAGTTTGTTTTCTAAAATACTAAATGATAGAGTTTTGTAATTTAACGGAATTGTATTACTTTTATAAGTATATTAGTTTAATAAATAATATCTCCTAGTACCTAATATTAGTTCAGGCAACGAAGACAAATGAATACCAAATAGAGGAAACAATTCATATAGCCAAATTTGGTACAGTTGTAAGGGAAGGGTCTCTAAACAACATACTAAAATTACAGACCGGTGGGAATGGAGCTAAGGGGGCTAGGGCATAAGATAATATTACAAATAATACGGTTTTTGTGAACTCGCCAACGCCTTAGTTTTAAACCGATTTTATGATTAAAGTGTTAAATTGCTCGAATTTTTTTTCAATTTGCCACGTTTAGCATTTATTTTACATGCAAATTTACTTGTATTTCTTATAGTGTAGAAGAAGTATTTGAATAAGGTATTTATTATATCTTGTAGATGGTTGAGCCAAAATAGTCACATCATATGCTTTTCTTGGAGGAAATTTAATCTTCTTTAATTTTCTATTTTAGTATTGTGTACAAAAAGTTCATAGTTTTCGAGTTATTTACGAAACACCTAAAAAAGGAACATTTAGAGCCCCTAGCCCCATTAGCTCCACTTCCACCCGTCGGTACTTTTAGTGTGTTGTTTAGGGACCCTTCCCATACAGCTGAACCAAATTTGTATCATACATGTTTTTTTCCGCTACAATGTCTTTGCTGCCTGGACTATATAATTTGTTGTAAAAGTTCTTAAATCTCAAACTACATGCTATATTTAAACTTTTGAGGATGCATATTTGATGATTTAACAACAGTAGTATACATATTATACGTATAGTAATATAAGTTTGTAAATAGTAACTATTGGTATACGTTTACAGTGTTAGATTTTGTAAAACTCCGTTAGATAAATAAAATATGAGTGGAAAACAGATGGGTACAATAATAAAAATATTATCTTGTAGTTAAGAAGTAAAGTGGAGTAAATCGCTACTCCTAAAGAATAAACTGTTTTAATTATATCTTTTTTACTAAATGTGTGTATTTTTTACGTTTTTTAGTCTGGCACTTAACAAGTGTCTAGTATATTGTAGAAGGGTGAATACTTTAGCCCTGGAGTGTTGTGGAGTAAAGAGTGTAGAGAGGACCAGAAGACCAGGTAAGGTATAGTAGACTGTCGGCGGGTCTGGCACTTAACAAGTGTCTAGTATATTGTAGAGGGGTGAATACATTAGCCCTGGAGTGTTGTGGAGTAAAGAGTGTAGAGAGGACCAGAAGACCAGGTAGAGGTAGAGGTATAGTAGACTGTCGGCGGGTCTGGCACTTAACAAGTGTCTAGTATATTGTAGAGGGGTGAATACATTAGCCCTGGAGTGTTGTGGAGTAAAGAGTGTAGAGAGGGCCAGAAGACCAGGTAGAGGTAGAGGTATAGTAGTTTGTCGGCGGGTCTGGCACTTAACAAGTGTCTAGTATATTGTAGAAGGGTGAATACATTAGCCCTGGAGTGTTGTGGAGTAAAGAGTGTAGAGAGGACCAGAAGACCAGGTAGAGGTAGAGGTATAGTAGACTGTCGGCGGGTCTGGCACTTAACAAGTGTCTAGTATATTGTAGAAGGGTGAATACATTAGCCCTGGAGTGTTGTGGAGTAAAGAGTGTAGAGAGGACCAGAAGACCAGGTAGAGGTAGAGGTATAGTAGACTGTCGGCGAGTCTGGCACTTAACAAGTGTCTAGTATATTGTAGAAGGGTGAATACATTAGCCCTGGACTGTTGTGGAGTAAAGAGTGTAGAGAGGACCAGAAGACCAGGTAGAGGTAGAGGAATAGTAGACTGTCGGCGAGTCTGGCACTTAACAAGTGTCTAGTATATTGTAGAAGGGTGAATACATTAGCCCTGGACTGTTGTGGAGTAAAGAGTGTAGAGAGGACCAGAAGACCAGGTAGAGGTAGAGGAATAGTAGACTGTCGGCGGGTCTGGCACTTAACAAGTGTCTAGTATATTGTAGAAGGGTGAATACATTAGCCCTGGACTGTTGTGGAGTAAAGAGTGTAGAGAGGACCAGAAGACCAGGTAGAGGTAGAGGTATAGTAGACTGTCGGCGAGTCTGGCACTTAACAAGTATCTAGTATATTGTAGAAGGGTGAATACATTAGCCCTGGACTGTTGTGGAGTAAAGAGTGTAGAGAGGACCAGAAGACCAGGTAGAGGTAGAGGTATAGTAGACTGTCGGCGGGTCTGGCACTTAACAAGTGTCTAGTATATTGTAGAAGGGTGAATACATTAGCCCTGGACTGTTGTGGAGTAAAGAGTGTAGAGAGGACCAGAAGACCAGGTAGAGGTAGAGGTATAGTAGACTGTCGGCGAGTCTGGCACTTAACAAGTATCTAGTATATTGTAGAAGGGTGAATACATTAGCCCTGGACTGTTGTGGAGTAAAGAGTGTAGAGAGGACCAGAAGACCAGGTAGAGGTAGAGGTATAGTAGACTGTCGGCGGGTCTGGCACTCTCGGACGAGGCGCGCGGCGCCAGCCACCGACCACACTTTAATTGAATTATTTTATCTTTTAGAATCTCTTGTTTCTAGCCATGTCGCCGCCATGTAAACCGGGCCCAGCCGCTCGCCTGTCCGACCACGTTCTTTGTTGTCAAACAAATTCTACTCCTTGTTTAATCTTCCGACTGGAGTGAAAGGGTTCGATACAGTTAAATAAATGGATTGACGGATCGGAAACCGATCGTGTTTCTCGGGGCCGCCGATCCGCTTGTGCAGCTCGGACATAATGTATTCGGAATCGCTGTGTCTAGGCGTGTGACAGAGTCCAAATACTTACTGACTCCTTGATGTGCGTCCGAGTTGAACGAACATTTGCTTGAGACCTGAACAATACAAAATTGTTTGCTGAGTATTATTCGAGAAACACCTTAATAACCATCCGGATTTAGTCAAAGTCAGATTTTGGACTGCTCATAATATTATAGTGGTTACAACTGAATGGACATAGGAAATACCAGGTTGGCGATTAGATCTTGAAAAAGTCCTGATCAGAGCTTTTTGGTGATTCGAAACTGGACTAAGCTGTGACAAAAGTACCGGCTGATAGGAGTCAGAAACATAAATATCATGTACCCTAATTTATTCAACACTAACTCACTTTTGGTGTGTAAGTCCTTTTGGCCATCCTGACATGATAACGTCGCCTCGTATAAATTAAATCAAATAAAAGCTAATAGTTAATGAACTGTTACGTTTAATTTTTAATTTAAGTTTTACTAATTTATTTTCTAAACATTACAAGCAAACTATTACAATATATATCTAAGATGAGTCCATGGGAAAATGTAATGAACTTTTACTTGAGCTACTATTAGGCTTGCAGCTTTTATTATTCAGCGAATAAGATTATACTAAAATAATTCGTCAAACACCCTAAGATATGTCTATAGTTATGATTTAAACATTTTAAATAATGCAAGTATACTCGTATGTAAAGTACATTGCACATGGCAATCGATTTTAACATTTATACCAATCATTATTTTATATTTTTATCAATATTCCGTACTGTAAATAGTTACAGTTTAGACAAATAGAAAACTGTTGGAATACGTCGAGTATTCGTATAATAGTGGCAACATATAAAATGATCAAAAAGTCATTTATACTGTGAACTTCATAATAAGTTTTCATTTTGGCACATTTAACTTCCCAATCGTCTGGTTCGTACTTGATGCCAAAAATAAAATGTTATAAAAAAATAATCGCCGACAAGTTTTGTAAACTTGGCGAGGCCATGCATTTGATATCTTGAATAAATATATTTGCATTAGAATTTGAACCATAAACAAGTTATTTAATGTGTTGTATGTCTTTTTCCCGGATGTCTTATATTTTTTTATTGTACGATTACTGTAGTCCTATTTTTTTCTTGCTTCCCTCACTCCGTTTTTGTCTCTGTTGTGTATGCAGATTCTATTGATATTGTATATTGCTATATAATTATCAAAATACAATGGGCTTATGTTATACAAACATATGATTACGCTATTTCGCAAGAACCTAACAAATTGAGTAAAATAAGAAAGTAAGAAATTGTTCCATTTCCACAATCTGTATTGCTTATTATTAACAGTAATTCTTGATGTTAATATGCTATCCAAGTATAATCCGCTAACCCTTAAAGGTTCGCTTAGGAGTACAAATTTAGAAAATTAAAAAAATGTAATATTTTCCCGCTACATCAAACACGTCCAGGATTGCAATCATTACCTCATTTAACTGTTGTTAGCACAAGATTCAATACAAGCTAAAAAAAATTATAGTTTTGATTGTTGCCATAGGAGGATCGATCTTTACATAGCAACATTGAGGCCGATGTTCCAATATTGTTCCAATATCGTTTTCACTGCTGAATCGCAGACGTGCAAATTTTCAAATTTTTAATATCATTACGATAAATATGAACGGTTCAACTCATATTTCCAAGCAAGTCAGTGAGGACGGGCGATTTACTAATCACTACTCAGGTCGGTGGCGCAGACACCTTCGTAAACAAGACGGCGACATGATAAGTTTGATCCACGATCAATAGCTATACATCGAGTACTCGGGATCGTGAGCAGACGTTTTAATTTATCCAATAACTCTTCTGATACCTCATGGTGGCCAGTCATTTTTTACACCAGGAATGTAAAAAGCGTGTTGTCGCTGAAATGTGGAATGCCACATGAAGTGGAGAGCGCGGGTGAGTGGAGCGCCCCCGTGGTGCGCGAAACTGGTTCCGCAATGTCACCGAATAATCGGGTTGGTGATCCACAGCGGTCGCTTTGAACTTGTTGCCGAATGCCAGGGGTGACAAAAACTGTTACTCTGCTGTAACGACATGTTGCTACATCACTACATCACTGCAACGCTACATCACTACATCACTACGAACCCGATAGCAGGTACCTTTAGCTTCTGGTGATTACGGGATACATAAACGGTTTCTCCTCTGGAACACGATAGTACATGATATACGAACAATCATGAGTGACGTGATCTTACAATAGTTTTGTGGCGATATTACTAGCAAAACTGCTCCACTATCTTCTTACAGTGAGAAGCAAGTGGCTGCAACGTTGACAGTTTTATTGCTACATCAGCAAGTAAATGCAGACTGCAGAGCGAGTGCAAGTAGAAGAAAGTGAGAAGCAAGTGGCTGCATCGTTGACAGTTATATTGCTACATCAGCAAGTAAATGCAGACTGCAGAGCGAGTGCAAGTAGAAGAAAGTGAGAAGCAAGTGGCTGCATCGTTGACAGTTATCTTGCTACATCAGTAAGTAAATGCAGACTGCAGAGCGAGTGCAAGTAGAAGACAGTGAGAAGCAGGTGGCTGCAACGTTGACAGTTATCTTGCTACATCAGCAAGTAGTTGCAGATTGCAGAGCGAGTGCAAGTAGAAGACAGCGAGGAGCAAGCGACTGCAACGTTGACAGTTATCTTGCTATATAAGCAAGTAGTTGCAGACTGCAGAGCGAGTGCAAGTAGAAGACAGGGAGAATCAAGTGGCTGCAACGATGACAGTTATCTTGCTACATCAGCAAGTAAGTGCAGACTGCAGAGCGAAGAGCGAGGCCAAGTAGAAGACAGTGGGAGGCACACGGCGCGACAGGGACGGCAATCTCGTTGGCGCCACGGAGCCTGTGTTATTAATATATGGGGCTCCGTGATATACCAATGCAAATAATGGGTTCATCTGGGATGCCGGACGAGCCGTAGATACGCGTGATAACATACCTGGTCGCTACTGTGGCTGGCGGTCGAGCTGTTCATCTGATAACGCGCTCGGTCCCTGTCAAACATACGCACCAACACGAGCACACAAACTCAACCTGGTCGTCACACGGTAGTTACCTACAGTTTAACTTTGTAGTCTGGAAACTATCACTACATCACACCATGGTGGTTTATGCATTTAAAAACTTAGGAGAGAAAAAATCGAGCCTTCAAAATTTAAATTAAATGTTTTTTTAGACCCTAAGATACTGATTTAATACATCATTCCTTTTCTGTAAAACCTTAGCAAGTAGCAGCGATTTTGCAAATCCCATGCTTTCATTGATCTGTCATCATTGTTGATGTTAAGGATTGAAGATCAAAGATTATTATACTTCTTTTACTACTACCAATAATGAGATGTGTTAACATATATTGTTGAAATTTAAATGAAAAAATCACCTACCATTTAAATCGAAATATATCTACCTAGAAAGTCACAAAATACCTCTGAAATCGCGATATTCGATTAACGTCAAACCTATCACGCATGAATTACGTTTCAATCAGTTTGCCCCACTATTACGCGATATTCCACGATAGAAATCACTAATAAGAAGTGTTCCTACAACTCTGCAAATACAGATTATACTGGGCAGCCGTTACTTCCGAATACAGAAACCTTCTTTATGGAACTTCGTGCAGGAATTCATAGAGGTGGGCTACTCGGCTGGAGGGGTGGAAATGTTCGCTGTATTACGAGTGATTTCCCCAGCCAATCGCGTATCGTCGATTGTAGAATGTAGACCTACAGCGTAGATCCGTGATCTACAATCTACCAGATGTCCAAATTACAACCGAGCATCGTACTTTCATCAGCCGTTATGCGCGTTCTCTTCCGAGGAGCTAACCTCACTTAGCTACGTTACGAGATTATACTAACACCTACCACTTATGCTACATCATATCCACGAGTACGAGAGTACGAGCTACAAAACCGATATTGCCGCAAGGATATAGTACTTGTCAAACGAATCTCCAGAATTAGTGTGTTTACATCAAGAATTATTGTTCATAAAGCAATGCAGATTGTGGAAATGGAACAATTTCTTACCTTCTTATTTAACTCAATTTTTCATGTTCTTGCGTAATAGTCTAAATCATATTTTTGTATAAAATAAGCCCAATGTATTTTGATAATTATATTGCAATATACAATGTCAATAGAATCTGCATACACAACCAAACAGATACAAAAACGGGACGAGGGAAGCAAGGAAAAATAGGACTAATCGTACAATAAAATACCCCCGCCGCACCAAACCTGCAGACTAAGCGAATTTCCATTTACCTGGCTGGATTTATACTAAAATATTACCTAAAAATTGTCAGATTTATTTCATATTTAAAAAAACTTAAATTTTGGTGAGTACTTAGGTTTGCTGCTACAGGGAAGATATTGAGGTGTGTTTTTTATTGCAACGTTGATAGCTTAGTATGAAATAAACAAAATTTTTAAATTTTGTTGAAATATATCTATAAACAAGGAAACTACAACAGTTTATTTATTCTCCATAAGAATAACATGGGAATTTTAAATATACAATTTATTTTAATTACCTCTGTAACCGTTGGGCAAACAACAACGCTTCAATATACAAATTTTTTTTAACTTACAATGTGGTTTGGAGAGAAGTTATGAAATTTTGTGTTTTTAGGGTCAAAAATAGGAAAAATCAATTTTTACCCTATTAAAACCCCCCTAAACCCCGTTCCCATAGTCCGTTAATAGTGGTTCAAGGACTCGTTCGAATAAACGTAGGTTAACAGTTTTGTACCAAATTTAATAAAAATCTGATCATTTTGCCTATATATGAATTTGAACCGATGGTGTTTTAGGCCTTTGGGGTCATCAAAACGAAAAAGTAAATCGTTCCCGGGTCTAAGTCTTATCATGAGACCTATGGTAATATTTTATTCCCTATATGGGAAATTCACTAAAACACAAAAAGACATCCGGGAAAAAAGACATACTGTACAATACAGATGAAATAGCTTGTTTATAGTTCTACATTAGAATTACAAAATTTTGCTCTGGAATTTTAAACCTGAAAAATGTAACAACTAGTAAAGCAAGCTATAACATACATTAACCATTACTTGTAACATTATTTACTTGTAACCATTTACTTGTAAAATCTTTTCTTGGTGAGTTCGATTTTTCTACCACTGCACCCCTCGGTGTGCGATGCTCTGTACACGGTCAAACTAAATAAATGTACTAAATAATAAATAAATGACCTTGTAAAATTATGTGTTATAATTTTAATCTATTTTTTTTAGACATCTGGAGCAATTGCCGTAAAGGAAAATGTTGACGAAATTGTGTGCGATCTATGATGTGAAACTTAATTTTTTATTTTATTTGTTGAGCTATATTAACAACCTAACTTTTTGTAGTTAACTATCACATTTATGAGTTCATAAAAGCCTTTTTTACCAACTTCTTCGCTTTAAAATCCTTGACATTTTATTAAACGTCACATACCCATAATTCACGTGAATGCGTTGACAATCATTTGATGTGTTTAGCTTTTGTGTTCTCTGACTTCTGTATTTAATCACCCGATCAAATTAACTTCGACGAAATTTTAAATGAAGACTTTATTATATTCTAACTTATTCATTTCTTAACTTATTATATTCTACAAAAAGTTTAGCATTGGCTTGGTACTTAAAGGTATTATATTAATTCTTATATTAAAATCTTGAACACTTTTTATGAAAGCTGTGGCCCAGTGGTAGCCTCTTTGGCAGATAAGTCAGACGTTGCAGGTTCCTGATGCCTTCTTTTCTTTATCAATCACTGTAGTATACACTGCCTTGCCCAAGCGGTTTATGTCGTTACGGTAACAGAACTTATCTGACTTCATACGCAGGACAGTCTAAAACACAGGCAGTTCAAGTTAAAATGGTTTGCAACACCTGCGTAAAGTAATCCTTGGTTGCTGTAGTGGCAACTAGTTTCAGTTCTTAATATGAACCATCATCAGGCCTCTAAGGTGTAAAATAATCAATTCATTTGAAGTATAGACTTGACTTCTGTCCAGTTAGTTCACTTTTGTCAATGCCGTGTTTGATTTTTTAAGTATATCCGTTTTTTTTATTTCATGTCTCTTGTATGTGTGAACTCTGTGGACGACCTTCAAATTACTTGACGATTGTTCAAATTAAGTACCAAAATAGTTTCCACTACAGCAACCAAGGATCAATATATGCAGGTATTGTAAACCAATTTAAATATAATACAGTTATCCGGAGGCTAAACAACTACTTGAAAATTAAGTTAAAAAATTAAATCTTTGGAATTCATCAGAGACCAATATTAATGAACCCAGAGAATCGAAGGTAAACAAGAAATTTACGAGGGCTGGAACTCTAAACATTCCAGATTCCAGAGGTGTGTAAAGACTAGAATCGTCGGCGGCGCGCGGCAGTCGGCAGTCGGCAGCGATAAAGTCCCTGGTCCTCGTGTTATTTTAACAGCGGCCATCCCAGTACACAATTAGTAAGGGGCTTATCTGAGATCTAGAGTCTGTGTCAATCTGAACCCGACACGTATACATCATATCTGATACTATCTGGGGCCGACCCTAAGTCTCTGAACAGTTCTTTGTTCTAGCTGCCTTAACTGCCTAATTAACAGCTGTCGAATAGCCGATTAGATTTAACACCGTTTTACCGAAAGCCGAACGCCCGGTCGTTATCTCAAGGAACATTCAGAGTTTGGTGTCAATTCCGATCTCGGACCAGACGTTTGTAATGACCATGTCACTGCCCGGCAATGTGTAAATGTTGATAACACTGTTGAAATATGAGTGGGTATTATTGTCGACTAAATCATGTGGTTTGCTTTGACGGTAACTTGATTCAAAGGCTTTATCTTTGAACCTGGATGTTTAATTAATTGTTGTAGCTTTTAAAATGCAACTGGATTGTTGAATTGATATAGTCTTCACCTTGTGATCAGAAGGTGACCAGTCCGATCCTGATAAAAGTCAAAAGCGTTTTACTAGTTCGAAACTGAATCCAGCTGTTCGTAATCATTGGGATTTCAATTAATTGATACCAGCTAAAGAGCCAGTTTATTTTAGTCAGTAGAAAAACTTATCCATTAAACACTCACATTTCAGTCATATTTGCCCACTCACCCTGTAGTTTTGATATCGTACTTATATACATCTTCCCATTGTACAATTTAGATTTTAATAGATACCGTGTTTACCTTATTTTATTCAATATTTTGTATGCTGCTGCACAGTTTTGTTTCTTCAAGATTAAGATGGAAATAGTAGGATTCAAGCAACAGTTTTATAAGTAGGCAGAAGAGGTGCTAAATAAAAATATTTCTATAGAAATGTATCATACATTTTACTAAAGAATAAACTTGTGACATTAATTATGTATGGATAAAAAAAGTAGTACTAAAAAACTAAAACAGCGCATAAGCTACTGACCTATGCATACGGTAACTAATAAACCGATTGTAATTAGATTTTACATAGACATTATTTAGTGCTTAAGTCCAACAAAATTATACTTTACTGTACGTTTTATAAAAAATACTACAACAATTATAAGTGTGACATTAGATTTATATTATCAGTCTACTATTAACTTAAAGTACTTCAAACCGGGAAGAGTAAACTAATGAAAAGTCAATTTTCTTGTTTGCAAAAAGACGAGAGTGAGGCCTTAAAAATATAATTTGTTTATATTTTAACGATGCATTTACTTTTGTAACTATAGATACTTAGTTCATGGCGTGACTGTCTAAATAATAACTTGTTTGTAATTTAAAAGTTTATTCAGCCTTTGATTATACCTCAGAGAGTAATAATATATTACTCTGAGTTTCTGAATTCATATGAGTTTAAGATTCGTTAGTAATGCGTTTTCTTTAAGATTACGTTTGTTGATAAGAGTTGTGAATTGTAGATTTGTACTTTGATAAAAAATTATGTTTTCTTACTTGAATACTTCCTATCAAATAAGTAGCTCTTGACGATCCATCAATTACATAGATCTCTTTCAGCAATAAAAATGATAACTACTTTCAATTGCAATGACAACTTTTAATAGTAATGGTAACTTTGAATTTCAATAAAAACTGTCGTTTGTAATGATAAGTGTAATCATAATGTTAACGGTGGATTATAATGATAACTGTTGTATAACATGATTGTTGTTGATTATAACGATAACTGTTGATTTAAATTATAACTGTTTTATTGCAATGATTCTTGTTGATTATAACGATAACTATTGATTTAAATGATAACTGTTTTGTTGCAATGATTGTTGTTGATTATAAAGATAACTGTTGATTCAAATGATAACTGTTTTATTACAATGATTGTTGTTGATTATAACGATAACTGTTGATTTAAATTATAACTGTTTTATTGCAATGATTCTTGTTGATTATAACGATAACTATTGATTTAAATGATAACTGTATTAATGCAATGATTGTTGTTGATTATAACGATAACTGTTGATTTAAATGATAACTGTTTTATTACTATGATTGTTGTTGATTATAACGATAACTGTTGATTCGAATGATAACTGTATTATTGCAATGATTGTTGTTGATTATAACGATAACTGTTGATTTAAATGATAACTGTTTTATTGCAATGATTGTTGTTGATTATAACGATAACTGTTGATTTAAATTATAACTGTTTTATTGCAATGATTGATGTTGATTATAATGATAACTGTTGATTGTAATGTATGTTGGTTGCAGATAGTTATTACTTGCCGCACACAGACACTGTACACCCAGCGCCAGCTAGAACAAGTAACCCTTTATAGTTCCAGCACATTAGTTAGTAGACGCCATCGGGCCTAGCGCCACGTCTCCGAGCTCAACACTAATTATAAAATTAATTAGCCTTACCATCACAGCGAGTCCGTACTTCCTCTCTCTATTTACATCCCGCGATCGCTGGGGTTAGCCCGCGCCGGCGTCGTCTAAAATATTAACCGCTGTGAAATTCGTTGACGTATTTTTCACGCTACATCTCCCGGAAAACTATCGCGTTCGGCCCAATTAGAAGGAACGGCACTAAGTGTCTTATGGAGCAGATCTGCCGAGGGACGCTTTCCTATTTTAAAACGTTGCGCACTTCGAAACCGTGATTTCGTTTGACAAAGAAACTAATTTCAGCATAGACCATAATTTTTTGCTCTCTAGTAGGTTTCTGAGATGTGAGTACAGTTTTGTTTTAGGATTTTTTCAGTTTAATTTCCTACACAGGTCTTTATGTAATTAAAAACTTGAGCACGACAGAATTTGCTTTCACTTACAAATTTTTTCTCTACCGCATATTTGGTGGGATATTCCATTAGATAATCTTCAAAGGATGAAATTATTAAATGAAAACACTCCATATAAAGGGTAAAATATCCATTTTATAAATTGAAGACGGGACTTTTACTATTACCATATGTGGATTTTATAACAAAGATTCAACTCAATAACACAGCAGGAGGGTACTATGTAGATATCCCTAAAACTATTAATACACTAAAAGAACAAAATGTCGTAAGAATACACAGCGTCAATTGATTGAAGAAACCCCAAAGAGATAGATACGTATGACTATAATTATTGAGTATGCATATTCTGTTTATTTCAAAATAATTATAGTCATACGTATCTATCTCTTTGGAATTTCTTCAATCAATAGACACTGTGTATTCTAACGACATGTTGTTCTTTTAGTAGTTTAGTTCTTTTAGTGCGTTTTGATAAATATAGACTAACACTCAGAAGAAATTACTTATCAACCTCAAACACGAATAATTCGTTTTGTGTGGGGAAGAGGTCATATAGAGTTCTGAGATCTATAGTTAATTGTTTAACAAAATTTTAAAAATCACTTCCTAAAATGTTTTAGGCAATTTGTTCCTCAAAACATTTACATTATCAAGAAAATATTTGGCCTGGGAAAGTATTCCACCCTGGTTTTACCCTCTCCCTTTTTACAGGATTTCTCCTAAAGGCAGTAACTGATCTTAATAATTGTAAGAGTTTATCAGCATTTTGGAGGACAATATTCCCACGAATTAAGAGACCTATATGGTCTTTTTGTGTGCTACAGTTTTTTATAGTGAAAATAATTTTTTTATGATTTATGAAAAATCTCATACACTCTTTTTTTCTTCGCTCATTAGAATAGAAAATATCGTCAAAACTTCATAATTCGTTACATTTAAAGTAGTCTCGACAAATATTTTAAAATATAGGAAGTCTTAAGGCTAGCAATGTGTTATTAGTTTCAATACAAAGAATTTACATTGCATGCATTTATGCAACGTGGGTAGAGTCAAACTTGCATTATTCAATAGTGTGCATACAGTGAGTGATATTGTATGATTACCTAAAAGTACATACAGTAATGTATCTAAGTCATGTATATTACGAATTAGTGACACAAGAAAATATACATGAAACGTAAATTTGTTACTATGAATACATATTGTAGTATGAATATATAGAGTTCCTAATATAAAATATATTAGGTTTATCAGGTAATGTTAAAATGTTTTTTTTACTTAGTATGAATTATTTATTTAATAAAGTATATGCAGAATAAATAAGAAAACTGATTGTGAACTTTACAATTTTCATATAATATATGTGGGTATTATCCTAAAACACTACGAAAGATGACACTGGCGAGTTCAAACAAAGAAGCATGTGTTCATCAATATAATTACGATGAATAAAAATATTTCTAGCGACATTTTTGTATTATAAACCTATTCTACTACGTGAAATCATAAGTTTAAAGGAAATGAATTATTAAGTTTTATAACAGTTACAAACGCTCCCGAACACCATAGTACCTGAATTTTTAGGCGTAAAATCTTTAACACTTATTACAATGTATTATTTCCAACAACAAAGCCAATAATATATCTTAGTACACGGAAATTGAATCCCACTTGGTAATATTAACAGTAATAAAAGCTAATGATAATTTATAACAAACAATAAAGCTAATAAATGACACTAATTAACGGCGATTGGTACGAAAATAAACTTTAAAATGATACCTAGCTTAACCTAATAGTTTTACTAATGATTATGATAGTAAAGGTAAGGTGTGAAACAAACAATATGTATGTACATACTAAAAAAAAATACTTCAAAACATAATTTTTTGTGATCGAGTTCTTTAACAACGTTTTGAATATAAATTGTCTACGGCTTTTACCGGTCCCGTGTTTCGTAATCTACTATTCAATCCATAATCACATCCTCTTTCTAATTTAAAATATGTTATTTGTTCCTGTATGAATCGCTCGACGACATCCCAAGAATTATTGCGGCCCTGAAGACTTATATGATAATGGCTTGACCCGAATCTCGGGTCACGCACTAGAAGGAGTCATAGGAGTAAGGGAAATTTTTTGAAAATTCTTATCCTGAAAGTACAAAAATACGTAACATAAAACTTGTAATAACATAATTTCACTTATACTGTTTACTCACAAGACGCTAAATACCTATAAAAGATGGCAAGTGGTGATCGATTTCGATTGGACACTCCAATCATTATCAGATTCAGGTTCAGGGAATGAACTTGTTTTGAAAAGTTTTTGAGCAAGATTTATTTTATCGTGTGCGGCTTCTCCCCGTTTCATCGCCCCTGCATTTCACCTGTTGACAAGTTAGCTGATGCAAATGAGACAAAGCCAGGACTCATTGAGTAGCCGGGTCATCGTACGACAACGCTTCGTGAATGAACTCTCCGCAAACCTCACGATGACAAAGGTAATTACTCTATTACAGAGGCTGTGGTTGCATAACGTATCCTCTAAGTAGCAATTTCCCGTCGTCAGATGTGTCGGTGGTCCTAGCACATGCTGTCGCCTAGGGCCATCATACGACAAATTGTATACTACCTCATCACTTCTCATCGCATTATAGACCTCATTATGTAAACGCGCTCTCAGAATCTTCCCAAATCCTCCTAGCGTTGGGTGCGATTGCAAGTGTTTCTGCGGTGTTCATTTTGTAAATTTAAAGATTTAATTATCAAAATAGTCTTTATTGATTTATACAATCAAGGTTGCATCGTATAATGCTGAAATTGCACGCTTGTTTTTGTGTTGACCTTCATCCATGTAATTTGAACGTGTTTTGTAAGCGTGTCCAAGCACTATGGTCTTCTAGCGAATTTATCATAATAGAGAATAAGCTTTTACCGTAGATATTATGATAAGATCTAGATCCTAGATCGATTTACTCTTTAGTTTTGATGTCCCCAGTTGCCAAAAAACACAGTTAGCACGAAAACTAAAGTAAAATGCATCCAGCTTTAATGGAATTCTATACAAACGTGTAAACCTACGTTTATTCGAACAAATTCGTGAACCAGCATTATCTGACTATGGAAATGGGGTTGTATGGGGTAAAAATTGGGTTTGCCAATTTTTGGCCCCAAAACATAACATTTTTCATTTTATTTCTTAGAGCTCATAAAAACAAATTATTTGGTATATTGAAGGGTTATTGTACGAATGTACGCCTCATGGTTAAAGATAACATTATTTTAAAACCTGCAAATTTAAGTTCTAATGTTGTTCTTATGAAGAATAAATATACTGTTGTAATTTACTTGTTTAGGGATACATGTGGATAAAATTTGTTTATTTAATACTAAGCTACCAGCCTTTAAAAACAGTTTATTTACATCCTTGTGTCAGGAAAGATAAGTACGCATTTAAATTAATGTAATTAAATGTAAATATATATGCCAATTTTAATAGAAAATTTTAGTGGGAATCCAAAACCAGGATAATAGAAATTAGTCTGCAGGTTTGCTGTGAAGGGGTGATTACCTTCTAATACCGACTTTTTGTTTGATGGGGCTGAACATAAGAATTCTTAAGTTAAACCCTGCATTAACAACGACAAACTTGAAATAGGAATTTAGAAATTTTAAATGGAAATTTGCGTCAAGGGAATGAAATGATAAAGATAATAAGCAGGTCTATAATAAATTTTGATGGAAATTTAATATAATGGAAATGGGATGGTTGATTATAATGTATTTTATAATCACAATTAGTCAATATGTAAGAAAAATATGTATGTATCAAAATGTATGTACAAGGGACAAACTTGAATTATAACTGGTTTTGATATTGTTGTTTTATACATTTGGAATTTCAAAGTATTCTTTGACTGCGAATATCAGGTACTAATTACAAAAGATTGATTCATTTATTTTTAAACTTCATTGGAGTTACATGCCATAATCGTACAGTGAATTATGTCTAAACAATATTGACATTGTCTGTTATTCGGGTCTAAATCAGTAAAAGCTAACGATATATGTGAAAAAGCACATATATGGATTATTGTAAATGAAATTCATGTTGAAAATCATAAGAAAATGTTGGATATCCAAGCGATAATGTGTTCATATGAATTTATTTCAAAATATATATTTCATTTCTTCATGTTTAAATAACCACAATTTAAAGTATGGGAATGAAATATAAGGGCAAGTTGTATGATAACGACACAACTTTACCTAAGAAGGTAGGTGAAACTATCGTCGTTATAAAAACACTTTTTAATATCATTGTTTTCGAACGAAACTTAATGAACACTTAAGAACAAATCGTTATATTTAACCAATTTGTTCTTAAGTGTTCATTAAATTTCTTTCGAAAACAATTATATTAGAAAGGTTTTATAACGACGATAGTTTCACCTACCCTCTTAAGTAAAGTTGTATCGTCATCATAAAAATGAACCACTAACCAAGTGTTCCACATTCTACTGTAGGATTCTATTTCTTCATTTAGTTTTTGTTTGTGCATTGTTGAAAAAACATTCGTTAACATACAATTAGTTGTCATTTAATTTTCTCATGGTTGAACTGTTTGCTTGTTTGAAATAAATTAGGCATTTGTATCAGCGCACTTTGTCGTTGGCTCAACCACGTTCATTCCAACGCAAAAACTGAAAAGTTTCAAATCGGAATTGAGTATTTAGTTATTTTTGTGGTGGCAGCTACATTCATTGCAAAAATACTTGATTAAAATACTGAATTATATATTTATATGAAATATATATAATGTGTCCATAAAATATTCATCGGGTTTTAAAATGCTTAATTGAACGTACAGATACATAAAGGCTTCTACAAATTGCATGGATTAAAAGTGAATGTTATCAAGTTTTGTTTGTAATCACTAAAGTTGGTCAATGCGTTCCCCGTTTTCGGCGAAACATGTTTCCAGTCTTTATTGCAACTCTGCCCAAACGTTGGTAAACATATGATGGCTTACTTGTCGCTGCAACTCGAATCCTTTCACGTAGCTCTGGCAGAATTTGAGCTAACGCATGGCTGTTAGCTGTCCTTCACATAGCTCTGGAGTTACAACCTTAGGAGAGCCAAGTCATCCTAAACCCAGCAGTCAATCCAACTATCAGGGAGTCTATTAATAAAAAAAAATTCGGACATCGCAGTGCCAATGAGGCGGAGCCTTATCCTACTGGAACATGAAGACTGAAGACTATATTATATACTATATTATTAGAGTATGGCATAGCCTATGTTGTACGTGGTATTCGTGGGATACGGTCTGCGGAGTATGCTATACGTCGTTTGTATACGGTATGGGTTCGACGGTGTTCGTTATACGGGCTGCGAATGTACGTTGTACGGCGTTTGAAGTACAGAGAGAGAGAGAGAGAGAAATTCTTTATTTACAACAAATTATTTTGCAGCATTACATAAAGGAAATAAAAAATATCACATGGGTCACAATGACCTGTGCGTGATAGAGAAGTACAGTCTACGGAGTATGGCATACGTTGTATGCGTACGGTGTAGGTTCTACGGTGTTCAATGTATAGGCTATGGACCATGGTCCACGATGTACGTTGTACAATATTTATACTACAGTCTACGGAGTATGGTATACGTTTTATGTCTACGGTGTAGGTTCGACGGTGTTCAATGTACGGGCTATGGCCCATGGTTTACGATGTACGTTGCACACTGTTTAGACTACAGTCTACGGAGTATGTTATACGTTGTATGTGTTCAATGTAGGTGTTCTACGGTGTACGCTGTACGGTGTTTAGACCACAGTCTACGGAGTATGGTATACGTTGTATGTGTACGGTATAGGTGTTCTACGGTGTACGCTGTACGGTGTGTTCTGTAAGGTGACGACGCACACCCGCGACGCGCCGCCATACTGCCCAGGGCCCGGCGCCACACAACATCGCTAACTGGATGACTATATTTTGTTATTCTAGTGGCTGCCTCCCACGATGCTAACGTCGTGATGTTCGCCAGATTATTAGCTCTCGCAGCCGAGGGCCCCTGGGCCGATACTCGTTGTCAATTAGGATCTAGTCGTCACGAGTCCCCTCCCCTCCTTACCTCTTCCTCCTCTCCCTCAATCATCTCACTCTTCCTTCACCTACTAACGCCCTCTACACGCCCTTGCTACAAAATATCTGCAAACTCGTAAATTTGAGGCAAATACCACAGCCATTACCTCCGAAACCTCAACCTTTATAGTGAAGTTCAACCTGCTAATCCCTCCTTTTGAAGAGTATCGGAAAGTTTATTGCAAAATTTTCTTCTGCCATGAAACGAATTGAAGACAACACATTTTGTAATTTTCACATTAAGAAAGACACAAACGAAAACTGATTGTGTCGTTGTTTATATTTGTTTTGGTATATATTTTTTTGTATCGTAACCTCTCTATAAAATAAATGAACAAGCAATTATACAGGATTCCGTGTTTCAAATCAATGCGTATGCAATGATAACTGAAGTACCTCGTTAAGAGACCAATTAATTATTGAATATGGCCATCATTGAATTATAAATGTTCCATATTGAAATTTTGGACTCCAGGAGGAATCCTCTCCAAAATAAGCTTGGATTAGTCCAAGGGTTTTATGAGCTCGTTGGATTAAATTTCAAGCGTAATAATTTTACCTTGTGTTAATATTTTTTGAAAACTTAACAAATTCTGAATTCATGATTATGAGATATTTTTAAATCTAAATGTTTAATATAATTTTCGTAACTATTTTAAATGAACACTAATCAACTCTTTAAACTATAGTTTTATGACTAGAAATGGTAAATATGTAGTATCGGTGTAAAATACGCCTAAACACTACAAATAAGATACAAATATACATTTACGTAATATGAACTGTTTTATTGTATCAGGTTATATAAATATCCCCTGCCTTCGGAAGGAGATGGAAAGATTAAGTGTAAGGAAACCTATGATTTCGTGTCAGTATCAAAGGAAATACATCCAATCGAAAACCACATTATCAACTCATGCTTCTCAAAAATTTTAATACAACTTGCAAAATTCAAACTTACCAAAAATTAATCACCCGTTACAAAAGCCAAGGATACCACGCAAATTTCCAGTCTCCTTATTGAACCCTAAATATAAGAATGTTAAATAAAATAAATGGAGGTTTACATTTAAATACATTTCTATTATACATAGCATTATCCGAATGATGACTAAGGTTTGTTGCATCGTCAATTACAAAATATTTAGTTGTGATAGGTATATATTATTTATCGTCAAAACATATCCACAACGAACAATAAATCTTTAGAAATAAACTCATTTCTCCATGTGGATAACATACGAGTCAATGCACTGCAAAAGCATAGAGGTCCAGAACTTAGGTCTTAAAAAGAGAATGTCGGTGTAATGAATGTTAAACTCATACCCTTTTATGATTTGGCCAGTTTAAAAAAGACAATTTTGTATAATCACATTAAGTGTTGAAAGGACTCTTTTCCACGTTCATCCCCATTTGCGTACTTTTGTTCCAGCTTCGGAAAAAGATTAAGATAGTAAAAACTACGTAACCTTTTTAGTAAATACTTAATCCAAACAACGTCAAAGCACTTTACAAACTGTAAGTAATAGTGAAACTATACCTAACTATTAATACTATAAATACTTGTATTGCATTCTTAACCAACGATCAAGCACGTCCATTATCATTAGGTGGTCAATTGAAAAAATAAACCATTTTCTATCATTAGTCCTCATTTACTATCTTCACATAGTAAATTCATTGGTAAAATCCAGACGCTAATAGTATACAGTTACTGGTTATATAAATAAGAACATGATGAAGAAAATAAAGAACTATTATTAAACGTTAAGAAAAAACTGTAACTTTAGAGAAAACACTATTTAAGACGTAAAAGAAAAAGCAAAGGGTTAAGATGTGTTAGGCATTCTAAATGCAAAAACGATAATTTGCGTATGGGCAGTAGGAGGTCCCGATTGACCTTAATTGACAACACAATGGCGTCAGAGCGGGAACATCGGGGAGGTCTAATATACTGTGTCAAATGTCACGGAATCAAGGCCTCCGTTGACGTACATGTAAACTACGGTCATTCTATATACTGTCTCATACATGCTAAAGACAATAAAGTACATGTAAAATACGGCCATTCACTATACTGTCTCATACAGGCTAAAGGTAGGTAATAAAGTATACTGTCTCATACATGCTAAAGGTAATAAACTACATTTAAACTACGGTCATTCTCTATACTGTCTTATACACGCTAAAGGCAATAAAGTATACCGTCTCTTACATGCTAAAGGTATTAAAGTACATGTAAAGTACGGTCATTATCTATACTGTCTCATACATGCTAAAGCCAATAAAGTATACTGTCTCATACAGGCTAAAGGCAATAAAGTACATGTAAACTACGGCCATTCACTATACTGTCTCATACAGGCTAAAGGTAGGTAATAAAGTATACTGTCTCATACATGCTAAAGGTATTAAAGTACATGTAAACTACGGTCATTCTATATACTGTCTCATACATGCTAAAGGTATTAAAGTACATGTAAAGTACGGTCATTCGCTATACTGTCTCATACATGCTAAAGGTAATAAAGGACATGCAAACTACTGTCTTTCTCTATACTGACTCAATCATCTCATTCTCTATTAAAGGTAATAAACTACATTTATACTGTCTCATACATGCTAATGGTAATAAAGTATACTGTCTCTTACATGCTAAGGTAATGTAAGGAAATATAATGTAAGGTCACTCTATATACTGATTCATACAGGTTAAAGGTAATAAACTACATTTAAACTACGGTCATTCTCTATACTGTCTCATACAGGCTAAAAGTAATAAAGAACATGTAAACTACGGTCACTTTATATACTGACTCATACAGGTTAAAGGAAGAAAAAACTTCATTTAAACTACGGTCATTCTCTATACTGTCTCATACAGGCTAAAAGTAATAAAGAACATGTAAACTACGGTCACTTTATATACTGACTCATACAGGTTAAAGGAAGAAAAAACTACATTTAAACTACGGTAATTCACTATACTGTCTCATACAGGCTAAAAGTAAAAAAGGACATGTAAACTACGGTCACTTTATATACTGACTCATACAGGTTAAAGGAAGAAAAAACTACATTTTAACTACGGATTACCGTAGTTAAAATGTAGTTTTTTCTTCTTGATTATCTTCTGAATTATCACTATACTGTCTCATACAGGCTAAAAGTAATAAAGGACATGCAAACTTCTGTCTTTCTCTATACTGACTCATTCATCTCATTCTCTATTAAAGGTAATAAACTACATTTATACTGCCTCATACATGCTATGTTAATAAAGTATACTGTCTCTTACATGCTAAGGTATTTTAAGGAAATGTAATGTACGGTCACTCTATATACTGACTCATACAGGTTAAAGGTAACAAACTATATTTAAACTACGGTCATTCTCTATACTGTCTTATACATGCTAAAGGCAATAAAGTACATGTAAACTATCATTCTCCATTAAAGGTAATAAACTATATTTATACTGTCTCTTACATGCTAAGGTAATGTAAGGAAATGTAATGTACGGTCACTCTATCGACTGACTCCTACAGGTTAAAGGAAGAAAAAACTACATTTTAACTACGGTCATTCTCTATACTGTCTCATACAGGCTAAAAGTATTAAAGAACATGTAAACTACGGCCACTCTATACAGGGTGGCTGAAAGTAACGTGCACCCCCCCCCCTTAACTTTTAAACTTTTGAATTATTTAAAATCAGTTTAAGGCAACCTTCTTGAAATTAGGGGCTACAATAATTATGGTTAGTTTTGAAAATTTTGCCCTTAGGGGTAGCGGTGTTAGGGGGTAGCTCACAATCTTAACCTTTTGTATTTATTTATCTTCAAAAGGCAAGTATAGTCAAGTATGGTATAATTTTACAGGTCTTGACAACACTAAACAATTGACGTAAAGAAAACTAAAATCGGACCACTAATAACAGAATAGCACCCTAAAACGTTTCAAATCCAAATAACCACGAAGATGGCTGAAAATTAACTCGCACCCTCCTTAACTTTTTAACTATTTAAAATATTTGAAATCGGTTTGCGGCAACCTGTTTGGATATGAAGGGCTACAATAATTATGGTCAATTTTGGAAAATTTTGCCTTTAGGGGTAGTAAGGGTTGGGCGTAGCTCAAAATTGTCAAATAGAAAGTATGGTCGAGTTTGGTATAATTTTACAGGTCTTGACAAAACCAAACAATCAACACAAATGAAATATAAATCGGGCCACTAATGACAAAATGGCAGTTAAAAATTACTTTTAATAACAATTGTCTTAATCATTTTTAGCTGCCATTTTGTTATTAGTTGTTCGATTTCTATTTTCTTTATATTTTTATTGTTTAGTTTTGTCAAGACCTGTAAAATGATACCATACTCGACCATATTTTTGTGAATGGTCATATTTTGAAATGTGAAAGAATAGAGTTCAAGTCTGGGCCTTTACCTGATCAGTCCCAATGTTGGTTGGATTGTACGTGGTAGAGAAACATTTATTTCAAAATGATTAGTGAATTGAGTTATAGTGTGAAAAGAGGATGATATCTATGGTGATGAATGTTCATTTTTCACTACAAACCAACCAACTTTGGAACTGATCAAGTAAAGACCAGCCTTAAACTCTATCCTCCACATGTTTTTTATATCTATGTAATAATCATTCCCAATTAAAAGATCGACTTAAGAATCTTAATTCTGATTATCAGCAAAAATGAGTGAGGGGTAACGTTTCTGGATCCTACCGACATCAATTGTAGGGCACGCATGAAGTTTTCCGGTAATTTTTGGTACGACATTACAGTTAATCTTGAGCAATTCTTTATCAGTTAGTTTAATACTGGCAGTAACAGTCTAGGATTCAATAGTCTTAGCTTCTGTATTACCAAAGGTAAAAACTGATTAAAATTTGGTATTCTTACATTCAGGTTTAAGTTTTAAATCTAAACCCTTTGAAATATACGACCTCTGGCTCCCAGTGTCAAACAGAACTCGAGCGGTTTTGGTCAAGCCATCATTCATACAAATACTTTTGCAGTTTGTAATATTGCATTTTCGTTTGCCGAATTCAGGGAAGGTTCTATCGAAAAAGTGGAGTTAGTAGAAAAGTTTCATTACTACTAGTGTTTTGAGGGAATCGTTTGGGACATACTCCTATGATGGTTTGTCCTCTGTTTACAGTAGTAACAAGGTTTATTTACTTTACAATGTTTTAAGTTATGCCCACCTCTTAAACAAATAAAACATAATCTTTTTACTTTAACTTTACTCTCTTTGGCGGAAATGTGTTTCCGACACTGATCACTCCATATTTTTCCTTGCAGAAAAGGCAAGACTGTAAGGAAGGTCGTTCTTCATAGGAAGGCAGCACTTGTGTCGTCGAGAGTGTACTCCTATCTGAAAGTTGTGGATCCCTCCCATATCCTGTGTTAGATCATTTGGAAGAATTTGCACCTACAAGAAGCTGTAACTTTTCCCTAGCTTGAATCTGGTTCTTAACTTAATTGCATAACGTTTTTGTTTTAACATCTAAGGAGTTGTTAACATTTTGCTCTTCAACCTTACTGATGATATCTTGAGATAATTTCCTTATGATTAGTGATGGGGAAAAAATTGAGTTAGTATCTTCACCAAGGTTCTGTAAACATCTCAGATGTTTTTGAATATTATAAACAAATTCCTAAGTCTACTTAGTTCATTTATAGAAGTTCTAACTAGTTTTAGATCCATCAACGCCTGCTAGTGAGAGTTAATGATGATCTGATTACTCAACATAATTTGGGTGTTTGCAAATCTGTCTTTAAGCAAAGACACAGCGGTATCATAGTTTAGGGAAGTTAGAGGCCCCTGTTATGCAAAGTTTTGCTTCTTCAGTCAGTAAAGAGTTAATATAGTTCAATTTATCCACCTCACTTAAAGATTGATTCCTGTGCACAGCAAACTCAAATAGATCCCAGAATTCCTGTCATTTCAAAATGTTACCAATGAAAGAAGGGAGAGACAATTTAGGTAATTTTATTAAGGTGGTAATGGACGTAGATGCAGTTAAAAGAAATGTCAATGGACTCACCTGAATTGAATCCGTTTTTTCATTGAGTTCAGTGACACTCTGAAGAGTTTCCTTCTCCTAAAACGCGATGTTCACCTTAAGTTTCTCGCTCATTTCATCGAAGTTGGGGAAATGTTATCATCAGCTACCTTTTCGTTTTCATTTTTTTCTTTAATAGGTAAATCATGCAACTCATTATTGACTTTGTAATCTCCTCAATTCGTCTCGCGTAAGTTACACAGTAGTACATTTAAGCTCGTTACTAGTCTCTTTAAAGAAACGGTAGTCTCATCGGCAGCTATCAAGTCATTGGCTTCGGCAATTGCACTCTTCAATAGTTTCCTTACCTCGATGTAGTCCTTTCGTAGCCGTTGAGATGACATTTCTGAGTATGGGCTATCCAACCACGGAAAAACTTCTCTACACATTCTCAAACAGACTTATCAATATTCTAATCACAATCCTATGGTATCAGTCAAGAATCAAACTGAATAAAAATCGATTTCGCCAAAGGGTTTGTGTACAGTTTTAAATATCAAATTAAAGCCAAGACTATTCAACGAAACCTCAACCGTTTCTTTATAGAGCCAGAATATTACTCTCTAATACAGCCTAGCACTACTTTTATCTAGATTTTGGAGACGTACTAATCCAACTGGGGAAGGTTCGTAGAGAGCAATTGTTTATTATAAATGTTTCACTGTCCGATTTTCTGTCATTAAATCATATGACCGATACGGGACCTATAACCACTATACTCTGTATGATGAAACCTGCCTCCTGGCCCTCACTGTGCAATGCCTTAAACGCTCAGGCTAGTACCAGGTAGACAAAGGGTCAGGAGACATGTTCCATCATAGAGACTATAGCATATATACCATTCCACATCAGTATGAAACAGGGGTCTTGTCTGTGCTACCTACGCTGTGCAATCAGATATTAAGAGACTGTTTCTGCAAAAAAAGTAAATTGATACGTCATCTAGATTGTGAATAAAGATGATCTATTCTTCATGAATTGGTGGGAATATTTAAGGATGTATACGGAACTAAAAGCTAACTCTTTTGGGAGTAAGGTCATCATGGAAAAGTTAAGGACAGATGATTTTTTTCCTGTATTGTCTTGTATTGTAAGAGAGGAAAAATGACTCACCACTGGTAGCTAGGAAAGAGAAGAAGGTATTGACGTACCACTTACTGTGCCTATTTCCTGTTTATCAACACTCTTTGATTGCAAATTGTTTAGCAAGACAGGAGTAAAATTCAGCTGCACAAATAGTAGGGCTTACTTGTGAATTGGCCATCTCCTGACGTTTTAGCCTGCTCAACTAAACTGACCTGGCTTTTATTTCTCTGAAGTTTTTTCTAAGGTAATTTGCAGTCTAAAGTAACGTATAAATCCTGAAGGCGATATTTTATGATTTAGTCGAACCCCTGCAAAGTCCGTTAGTTTGTAACCGTACAGTTTATTGGGTTCGGTTTAACAATTATACAACTTAACGCATATAAAAGAAAAAAATCACACTTTCCCTCCGTATTTATGTATACATCACCTAACTTCTTTATATCAACACCGTGTGCCTACCACTGAAAACACTGATGAAAACTATCGAACAATTAAAACCCGATGTGGATGTTAATCAACAATTTGATGGATTTAAAACTATCGAACTGTTTTTTTTTTCGAAACAGAACAGGTATTTGAAGTACTTCGAATATTTGACTTATAAGTTTGATTAGCAATTACGTATATGTCTGAGTGGTTCGTAGTTCACCTTGCGGGAGGGGGGGAGCTTGAATGGCAGTAATGAGGGGGAGGAGTACGGCGACGGAAATATTGTTCTAAAACGCGAGTTACAAAGACCTTTAAAGATTTGTGAGAGTACATAGCCGAGTGCTGCCATGTTGCACCCAGGGCCAATGGCAGCCCTGCTTTGGTGCCAATGATTTTCGACCGTCCAATAGCAGTCGCTCTCATTTCCACTGTCACTACATTTTCATAATTACATGCGGTACGCGCTTGGAGTCTTTGACGGTCCCCTAGCCGCTTTTGACTACTCCGCACTATAGCTTTTCTCTTGCTAGTATTTTTGCTCCTTCGTTTGCCCTTAGCAAAGTTTGAGCGTTTTGGAGAAAGTTATTGAAATCGAAGTGACTCCCCGAACGAAATGATCTTGTGGACTGAGAAAAGTAATTTTGTTATGTATTAGCTACGATATAACATTTTTGTGGATGATTTGTGGCCTATCAGACTTATTAACGTGAAGAATTTAAAATTACGGAAATATGCCATGTGGCATATATCTATGATTACTGTAAAAAATATGCTTGAGATACTCACTTTGTATTCTAAACATCACTGCAATTGCAAAATAACGGTGTTGAAAAATAACTGAAAATAACTTTAATTTGCCCATAAATAGAAATACCATAACCTCAATCAATTGTTCTTATTAAAATAATTCCTTGAGGTGTTCGTGACAGCTGAACCTAAACGCCAATTACTCAATATATTATTAAATTATATATTAACTCAATATTATCTATGCGTTGGATTATTTGTGCATTAATGTATTTAAATTTTTATTTCGCCGGTTTTCTGCCTTCAAAGCTACCGTTTCTTAATCACATAGCTGACCGAGCCTTGGCGATTTAAGGATCTACCTAGAGTTTTACCCCCAAGATGATATCTATGCAGCTAAAAATCGAACCTCCAATATAAATTTTAAAAACGGTATCAGCAATCTGACACATACTTTCTCCCATAAGCTTATTAACAATCCTTATTTTGAGCAAGCTGTGGAAGTGACCATGCTATTTTATGGGAAAATTACAAAAGTTAAAATAACTTAAGAACCATAATTTTTACAGTATTCTGGCTGTACAATTTTGTGTTGAGTCAGAAGGATTATAACATAATAAATCTTTATAAATATTATTTGTGCTGTTTTGTGAAAATCTGATTTTTTATTGTATGAAATTATGTGAAACTCGCCATTGGAAATCCAATTTCTTCAAAAAATAAAAAAAAAGCCTCAAGATACTATGATCTAGTACCCAAATACCAAATTTCATCAAAATTTGTCGTAGTCTGCAGCTCTTTACATTTCCACACACATACATACATCACTTCAAAAACGTATATTTCTACCCAACATTTAAAGTCGAAAATGTTAACCAAAACAGTACTTAGGTATAAGGGGGATAAAGTAAAAACATTTGGACAACTTTGATTTACCACAATAAATAATTAAAATCGTAAAACATATATAATATATGTAATGAAATAATATTTTATTTCCCAACTGCATAATACATTTCGTGGTGCTTACATAATAATTATACAATCCTTAACGTAAAAAATATAATAATTACAAAATATACATATAAGGATGTACATTTAAAAGTAATTCAATTTCACAAAGGTGCATATTTTAAATTAAACTAAATATTTTCTAAATATGCATAAAGTTACTGTAGCTCCCGTACGTTTTACGTTCATTTCGTGTGTTCCAGCACAATCACACATCACCATCACATAACCTTGTTAGCCTATGTGAAAATACTTGTCAACTGACAGATGCGTATTTTATTATTTTTGACCACTTCATGACATAGGCATTGTTTTAAGTTAAGTCAAGCCTTTGATGTTTTATAAAGGTTGCAAATTAAAGGAACACATAAATTTCATAAGAGTACTACATTAAAAAATAATACAATGTTGATGTATACATAAACATAGCAGGGTAAATATTTTAAGTCAATTATGCATAAATTTCAGCCGTCAATACCAGATGAAAGTGATAAATTACAAAATTATTTAATACAAAGTAAAATGTCTGTAACAGTAGTAACCTTCTAACCTTGAATTGTTTAATTTTGTATGTCAATAACAACAAATAATCTTATCCCAACAAAACGATAAAAGGCGTATTGAAAAATTTCTTTAAAGAATTAGGGGATTGAAATACATAGAGGAAAAATAATTACACACTTGGGTCCTCTACTTGATTAAGTAAATTTAATGATCGTAAAAAAATATATGTGTGTCCAATATCAGAGCATAAATCTTTGTAAAATTAATTGAACTGACTTGGTGATCATGTATATTTGGAGGAATATAATAAGTACGACGACCAACACTCTTTAAATAAATAATTCATATATTCATAATTAAACACACTTCAAGAATCTTAATAACACGTGTTTTTTGTGTGAAATTCTTTGAATCCTTAAAGACATTTTGAAACACCTAACTATAAATGAAATGTTTAATGAAAATTATTTCCCATAGTAAAGGAAAATAGATTTTACACGCCCTCGATGATTGTTATATCTCACTTATGGACCTTAATGAAAAAAAAAAAAAAAAACTATTTAATCATTTAGATCATATTTGAATCCTTTGTTTCGTTCGTTACAAATGGTCCTTCAAAGGAGTATATGAATTTAAAATTAAAATTGTCTAGTGTCAGTTTCATTCTGTATACTTCCATTGTGATTTATTTAATGTACTATGTGTAGAGTCATAATTTAGAGGGGGTAATGGTAACAAAGACATATGTAGGCCTAATTATTAAGGTACATAACGGATAAGTTACGGAAATAATTGAAGTCGAATTATTATATGAATAGGTCATACGGAAGTGATAGTGAATGTTTTCTGCAGTGAAAATTACGTCCTTTACAAGAAAATCTAAAAGTAGTCATAGAAATTCTGGTATATTAACAAGAGCGCATGATGTTATTTTTGTGTGAATTTAATCCCTGATTATTAAGCTAGTTTTTAATTATAATTATACTATGTTATATATTATTATATAGAGGTAGGGGTTTTATCCTTGTCATATCCAAAAATATTTGTGTACATTTGGACCTTCTTCCCTGACAATATTTTGTTCATACTAAAACACCACTATTAAACAGTAAATACAATTAAAAATAAAAATTCCACACATTTTTAAAACTATAAACAAAACCATAAAAAACTATTTCTTTGCAACAGGAAAAGAGCAACATGAGAAAGAAATAATTACTTTTTATACAAAAACTTAGTTTCACTTGTTAAAAGAAATGTGCATTTTAATTATTCAAAGGAAACGCTCGACCGTTGTTTTCGGCCAGGACAATTATAACAGAGACACGCTACACAAAGGACCAGAACACTCAAGCGGCCGGGCTTTAGTCTTTCTGAGCAACTGCTCTTTTCACAATGCCCATCTTTCTTTGTATCTGCCAAAATATTAGTTCGCACTTGTCTTGCTTCTTACTCAACTCGCCCTCAACTCATAGTCCAGGATCTGAAGGGGGTTGAGCATGCATGAAAAGGGTGACGCAATTTTATTTCTGATTGTTGTTATAGGCACTATAGTGATCACGAAAACGCATGTCGTCGCCCCCCAGCGTGGTCGACAACCCGGGGGGGAGGGGGGCAATATGGTGGGGGGCGCCGTTTACGTAAACGCCTATAACTCGAGAACTATTCTAGGTAGAACATTGCAATAAACGTCAATTTACTCAAAAAATTATGATCTTTAAAAATGTTAATGTAGTGAAATTCGTATCTTTGATGGTTTTTTAGTTATTTTATATTGAAGCTAAAAATCAATATGGGGTCATGGGGTTAAAATAGGTTTTTCCCATTTTTGACCCTAATAACCAAACAAATTGCAATTTATTTCTTAACCCATTTTGTAGAGCTTAAAAAAAGAAATAAATTAGTATAGCAAAGAGCTGTTGTATGCCTAACGGTTATGGATATAGTTAAAAAAAACTTAAATTCAAAATGCCCATGTTATTCTTACGGAGAATAAAAAAAACTGTTGTAGTTTGCTTATATATGGATATATTATAATTAAATTTGGCAATTTTGTTTATTTCATACTAAGCTATCAACATTTCAATATAAAACTCACCTCAATACTTTCCCTGTAGCAGCAAACCTAGGTACTCATTATAATTCATTTTATTTAAATAGGAAATAAAGCTGACAGTTTTCAGGGAATATTTGAGTATAATATAATATTGAGTCTGCAGGTTTACTGCGGCAGGGGTACTTTTTAAAGCAACCGAAATTACAATTACCAAGAGACACCTTTTAAGGATAAACATAGCTTTTATGTTTGTAGATCTATGAATAAAAAAAATGATGAAAAATCAAGAAAAAATTATAGGAAAAATTGTTCTTTACTTAAGGTCCGTGAAGTTGGCGTACCCATATTAGCGTATCCACTTTTGATCATACCAATCGTTAGTTCATCGTTAGTTCTCGATAGTTCCCAAATGTTTTCGTTAGTTCTCAAAAAATAAAAAAAGTTATAGCCGATAATAAGTGGGTACGCTAACTTCACACTTCCGGGTTCTAACGCGCGCCGTTTTCTGATGAGAAATGTTTACATCTATATATCAATCGTTAGTTCTTCGTTAGTCCTCGACAGTTCCCAAATTTTTTCGTTAGTTCTCAAAAAATAAAAAAGTTACGAGGCATACAAAGTGGGTACGCTAACTTCACAATTGTACAATTTCCAGCGGGCACAGTTTTTTGACTATAAATGCCTATATCTATATACCAATCGTTAGTTCTTCGTTAGTTCTCGATAGTTCTCCAATATTTAAGTTAGTTCTCAAAAAATAAAAAAGTTATAAGGAATACAAAGTGGGCACTCTAACTTCACAACTATAGAATTTCCAGTGGACACAGTTTTCTTACTATAAATGCCTATATCTATATACCAATATTTAGTTCTTCGTTAGCTCTGGATAGTTCTCAAAAATGTACACTCAACTATTCTTTCAAACATTCATAGCATCGTTCTTAAACAGTTTAGAAATACGTTTAAAATTAAATGTGTTAGATTATTAATATATACCGAGAATAAATATTTTTATCTTATGATAAATTTTTTATAATAAAATAATTAATTAAAATTTAGTTTAATGATTTGCAAAAAGGGGGTTTTATTCAAGTTCCATGCCTATAGCCGGCTCCAGACTGTACCTACGCTCGCAAGTAGCAAATGGCAGCAAATGCTCGTCCTCGTGTTTTCCGATCATTGCCGGTATTTTTGCACACATCAAAGTGAACGAATATCTTTGCAATTCCCGAAACGAACAGTTTTTGGGAAAACAACACATGTGTGTAGATGTTTTACTCGTTAGATCGTTGAACGGCAAATATGTCATGTTTTGGGAGTGGCGCATGTCTGGAGACAGCTTATTTTGTTGACGGAAGAACTTGAAATGGCGCTTGACACGGCTTAACAGTTGAAAATGACTCTAATCTATTTATTTTGTATAGTAGTATTCTGTAAGCATTTTTCGTCGAATGAAGGTGCGTGCTGGAAATCAGAAGTGTTAAATTAGTTTATCCATTCATTATGGGCTATACGTCTATTTATTTATTTATTAGTGAAAAAAAAATTGTATAACTATCGAGCAGAGATAACGACTGGTAAATAGATATAGGCGTTTTTCTTCATATGACAGGACGCGCTAGAAATCGGAAGTATCAATAATATAACCACTTTATCAGCCATAACTTTGTTTTATTTATTAGAACTAAAGAAAATCCTGGAGAACTATCTAGAAGTAACGATTAATATTTATTTTATTTTATTTTATTTTGCATTCCAACGGATAGCTCCATTTTAATATTTGGTACAATTATACATGAAATAACATAGAATACTTGCTTACTACACTAGCCTAGTTATGCAATAGTTTACTGAAAACAATGTAAATGAATTTGTTAATAAGGAAAACGAAAAGGAGAAACGGCAAAAAGATGGCAAAAATGACAGCGGCAAGCAACAAAACGAGTGGAAAACATAACAATAACAGCATAGCTAATAAAAAATAATAATAAAAAAAAATTTCGTCAGATGCAGTTGCACGCTAGAATTTCTGTAGGTGTGAAATTAGCGTCCTTATTCAGCTTCAACTCATCAGGTGCAATTTTTTAATTTTTTTTAGAACTAACAAAATAAATCGGTGAGCTATTAAGTACTTACGATTAATATTAAGATATAGGCACTTTTAGTCAGACAAGGGTGCACGCTAGGAATGATTTGGGTGTGAGGTTGGCATAACCACGTTTAAGACCTTATTGGCTTTTTAATTTTTAAGAACAAGCAATAATATTGGGGAACTAACAATAAATAACGAAGAACTAAAAATTGGTATATAGATATAAGCGTTTTTAGTCAGAAAACGGTGCCCACTGGAAATTTTATAATTTTGAAGTCAGCGTACTCACTTTGTATGCTTCGTAACATTTTTATTTTTTGAGAACTAACGTAAATATTGGAGAACTGTCGAGAACTAACGAAGAACTAAAGATTGGTGTATAGATATAAGCATTTATAGTCAGAAAACGGTGCCCGCTGGAAATTGTATGGTTGTGAAGTTAGCGTACCCACTTTGTATGCCTCGTAACTTTTTTATTTTTTCAAGTTTTTCCTATAATTTTTTCTTGATTTTTCATCGTTTTTTTTTATTTATAGATCTACAAACATAAAAGCTATGTTTATCCTTAAAAGGTGTCTCTTGGTACTTGTAATTTCGGTTGCTTTAAAAAGTACCCCTGCCGCAGTAAACCTGCAGACTCAATATTATATTATACTCAAATATTCCCTGAAAACTGTCAGCTTTATTTCCTATTTAAATAAAATGAATTATAATGAGTACCTAGGTTTGCTGCTACAGGGAAAGTATTGAGGTGAGTTTTATATTGAAATGTTGATAGCTTAGTATGAAATAAACAAAATTGCCAAATTTAATTATAATATATCCATATATAAGCAAACTACAACAGTTTTTTTTATTCTCCGTAAGAATAACATGGGCATTTTGAATTTAAGTTTTTTTTAACTATATCCATAACCGTTAGGCATACAACAGCCCTTTGCTATACTAAATTATTTCTTTTTTTAAGCTCTACAAAATGGGTTAAGAAATAAATTGCAATTTGTTTGGTTATTAGGGTCAAAAATGGGAAAAACCTGTTTTAACCCCATGATTTTTAGCTTCAATATAAAATAGCTAAAAAACCATCAAAGATACGAATTTCACTACATTAACATTTTTAAAGATCATAATTTTTTGAGTAAATTGACGTTTATTGCAATGTTCTACCTAGAATAGTTCTCGAGTTATAGGCGTTTTAGTAAACGGCGCCCCCCGCCATATTGCCCCCCTCCCCCCCGGGTTGTCGACCACGCTGGGGGGCGACGACATGCGTTTTCGTGATCACTATAGTGCCTATAACAACAATCAGAAATAAAATTGCGTCACCCTTTTCATGCATGCTCAACCCCCTTCAGATCCTGGACTATCAGCTCTTCCTTGCTCTTCAACCTCTCTCTAACACCCTTTCCTACTCTCACCTGTGCTCTCATCTGCGAGTGACGTCCTCCAGTTTTGAAATTATTTTCGTATTGTACAGAGTTGACAGCTACGACATTGAAATAGAGAACGTGTTTATTTCGAATTTAGATACATATTGCTTTGTGTTGATTTAAAGTTTTTCAATTATATAAAGGTCATCGGTTCAGTTAATAAAATAAATGCATTTATAATTTTAAGTAATAGTGAACTTATCTCCATAAGAAAAGTTTGATTTCCATTTTGACCCGATTAACATTAATTTTTTTTTTACAAATAAACCTGCACATATAGATCATTTTGGTACAACCCGCGTGAAATTAGGTACAGCTGTCATAAGTTTTCCAAAAGTTTTTTAAATATATATTAGATAACCAATACGACCGTATCTTACGTGCTACACGGGTTGACACAAATACAAAATAATATGTTGTTTAAATGATTAATCCATGTGAAACTTAAAAGAACACCAAACGGGATTTCTAATCCCCAAATAAAAGTGTTGATGTTTCAGTGGACACCTCATCTGGATATACCTAAAATCTGTAGATAATAATCAACACAATGAAGAATTAGAGATTAAAAGTGTTAATCATTATAATGTAGACACGTCTCAAATTGTTTTTAAACTTAACACTCAAACCAAATATTTTGTGTTTGCTCAGGTGGTATTACCACCAAATGTTTACTTTTATGAAACGTCACACGTCCTCCCTAGATTTATAAATTTTTTGCATGCTGTAAGGGTAACAAATATTCCAGACAGCATAAATATCCGTCCATGATGATATTACTTGGGGAGGCGCCGGTTGGGGTCCAGGCGGCCGCATCCACATACCACCCAAATTCCTTTGATATTGCATTCGAGATTTATTGTTCGCCTTACTCCCTTCTTGGACCTTGCTATTGTTTTCCCACGCTTTTCACTAAGTTGTTACGTAGAAAACGGGCAACGAGTGGTTGTGCTGGCCTTCAAGTCTGAATGTTGCTGGTTTGATTTCAAGCAAGACAGATTTTGGACCTAGATTTCATTTATTTGTCATTGGGCTAGAAAATAATATTGCCATTTTACAAAGGTTGACAAACAAGACCACAGTTTGTACGATTTCCTTACAAATAAAAAAAAAATTCTTATGGCGTAAATAACACCAAAAGAATTGTTTATATGACCTCTCACTTGACGAAATCGTCGTATCGGTTGGGATTAACAAGATAAAAAGTCGTTCAAGAAAGCTTTGTTATCTAGTGTTAACTTCACACTAGATTATTACATTGTCACAAGAAAAGACAAAATTGAGAGTTTTTATGATATTTAGTTCTATTTATTAGCTTAGATATCAAACAAATGTATATTATACAACTACTAGTCTAAATCTGTAAAAGCTACGTGGCAATGAAAGGTTCCATGTACAACTATACATCGAGTCACACACATTACATTTGTATTTTCTGATGTAAGAAACATTTGTCAAATATTTTTCTAGGTGCGAAATTATTTAATTTAAAGTCAAACGCGTTTGCTTATTATTTAGTAAAAAATAGTTCGTTTACACAAGAATATCGTAATAACGCAGATGGTAGTTAGCAGACCATGTGTAATAAACATGTAAAAAACGTAGGTATACCTTTAATGGTATTTTACAATTAATATTTATAATTTCAAAGATATCTAGCTTCCATAGGTCCAAAATAGTGGTTAGCTAGTTGGTAAGGGAGATTTTTGTAATATACTATGAAATATTCCATGCAGCTTACTCTAAAGCAGCTGAATAGTTCATATTATTAGTATAAATAATGAGTCCACACATTTAATTAATAATAAGAATAAGTTCAGATTTAAGAATCTAACCATAAAGATCTGCCAGATTAAATTGATCTGTAAGATGAATCAGTAATGCATATGATTTTTTTGTTATTAATCGACAGTTTAATGAGCAACTAATCAATACGCCAAGTTTAACTATATATAGAAAATAAGATGATGACACTATTAATACAATATCTATAATAATGAGACCAGAAGTACGTGTTAATTCACATTGGAGAATTGAAGAACAAACGCAACTTTGACAGTTACAAATCATATACATTATACCAGTATACATAATATTAAATATTATCTATGTAGTAGGTCGTTTCTTAGAAAATTTATACTAAAATTAATGGGAGGTTATGAAGAGATTTTATGAGGAGATTTTACGTTTTTTTTAGGTAAATTAAAAGACATAGTTTAGTAAATAAATACCTTACTAGCTAAAAATTACAATTAACATATCACATTGCTTCTGCTTGAAACGCCTCCATGATTTTGGCAACATAATTTTGCGCTTCCCTTAACGTAGAAATAATATAGGTAGCATTGACTTTGCAATGATGACAGCCATCAGCTGTCAATAATTTAATTAATATCATATATAAAAAAGTTAAAGGTTTATCAATATATTGAAATTTTAAAAGTAATACGCAATTGTAATACGTAATTATATAAACAAAGTTATCTTATTAGATGATTAATTGTCAAATTGGATGAACTCATAGTTTAACCTTTTGAATTAAATAAAAAAGCTCATTTGATTGTAATTTTAGTTTTAAATTGTCATTTAATTTACTAATTACTTTGTTTCTATTTGAAAATATTTGTTTATTTATATATTATATATTAAATAATAATAAACTAATATATATAATAATAATATATTAATAATTTATATATTAAATATACTAAATAAATTTGCAGTAGATTTTATATTGGTGTTTTCCACGAATTTCCATGTAATCAAAACGAATCGATTGGATGATTTCTCTTGTCTTAAGAATTGATGTATGATAGTTATTATTTTTATTAATTCTTAATTAATTACAATTTATAAAAATTGATAAGGGCTTTCGTTTATCAATTCTGTCATACGTAACACATTATAAGCACAATTAATAAGAGAAGTTAATAACTGATCAATACGATTTTCCAATGTATTTTTTAATAATAATAGCAGCTGTTTGATTCAATTGATAGAAAATATTTCTTTGATGAATCTATATTCTTCCAGTGTCGTTAAACGTACTAAGAATATTGTGACTAAAATGTATCATAATGCTAATGCGAATACAGCATCCATAAATATATATTTACACTTATACTTTTAACTCACGAGAATACATATAAAAGATGGTCAATTTCACCTATTAGGTCTCTGTTGATGATAGGAGTGTCCAAACGAAATCGATCACCACTTATCGTAATTTAAATGTATTTACGTATTTGGGTTAACAGTATAAATGTAGATAAAAGTTTTAAGAGTGTTATTATACGTATTTTTATTTAGTTTCATTAAATCTAATACCAAGTAGCCTACAACGTCGGTAAACAAATTTTTTAAACACAGCATCTACAATATAGTTGGCAAAACTTATGAGTTTAAAAGAACAAAAGCTCTTTTGTTCAGCATAGCAGAAAGGTGACATAATTGAGAAACTGGAAAACGTTTTTGAAATGAAATTTCCTCAATTAAAACTAACTTTCATGAAATTACTTTCCTTACATTTTAACAAACTATCTAGAAAATTAGGAAAACCAAATCGGTCACCACTACTTTAATCATCAGCAGAGTCTAAAATTTACTTATTCAAATATTTTGATCGTCACTACTTTACATTTACACCGGCGTTATGATGTTACAATTTATCAGAAGGAAGACAGAAACTCTCCTTGAAGCTGTTTAGCCTTGTGATTTGTCTTTAGACTCCTTTCACAAATTGTGTGGCTGAAATTGCTCTCAGGGAACAAATGACCTACTGAATGCCTGTTGACTTATTGCCAAATTTCCCCTTCCAGGCCCGCTCCCGACACATTTTATTAGCCGGTCCGATTAGTGTTTCCGCAGCCTGTGATCGGTTGGATTTATGATCCGTAAATGTTTTCATATGACACTTCGTTTGTTAAAACACATTTCTGTGTCGAGGTTTTGAATTGCGTTCAAACAATAGGCCTATATGACATCTGTGTCAGTATGATACACAAATAGTTTGTTGTTCTATCAACATATCCAACTCCTAGGACACAGAGCAAAAATTATATAAATACAATAAATGACGTCGACTTTTTATATTTATTTCGTAAGTAATGAAGTAAGCACTATAGGTTGAAAATTATTATACTCGGTCAAAGTCGCTACAAAATAGTTCACATTTGGTACATTTTTGGTTTGGGGTTTTCTGTTTATTAGTAATGTTATTAAGATGAAATCTAAATACTCTCAGGTTTAAAATAACATTTTTTTGTTTAACCGGCAACTTTTTAAATTGGTAAACTTACCGATTAAAATGTTTAATTAATAAAACCGTCAATGGTTAAGAATAGGACTTTTTTAACATTTGATAAGGTTTCACAAGGGGTTGTTCTCTGGCGGCGAGCATGAATGTGACTTCTTCCCTAACTTCCCTGATACCTGGAAAACCATTATGACTTATGTGCAATATCTAGTCCAGCTGTATTTTGGGTTAGGTAATCATATTAACTTTATTTTCGCCTACATATTAAATAATTGTTCACGCATTTTCTCTACCTGGCTAAAAATTTTGTAAATACGTGCTCCCTTTAAGTACACCCTTTATACCTTTCCTTAGAATACGAATCGTCCAGTTCGTTAACAACCGTTTCTTTTACAAATATTACAAGTATTTTTTACAAGCAGTTTTTTTATAGCAAATACCATTACTGAATTTACCTCTTGAACGTGTTGTATAACTTGCTAGTAAAGCCTGAGATGAAGGGTGATATTTACGCCATTACACTAAAAGCTGATGGTTCAGCAAATTAAAGGGTTGTAGTGTAGAAGTGGAGACATCAAATTATACCTTCCCTAAATGACTTGCCGTCCCGTTACATTATTCCGAGTTCCATGATTAGGTCGTCGTTCATGAGGTGGGATTGAATCAAATTACACTCACCTATGACTCCCTCGACCAACGGGGGCAGAGCTGCAGGTCAGGTTGTGAAACTACAGGATAAACCGGAGACGCTTAGGGCGTAGGGCTTGATTACACTGGGCGAGTTTACAAGCTACAAGATAGCGAGTAAAAAGAAGGCTTATCAGTGAGTAAGGCTTGGGAGTTTTCTTCAATGATCTCGTCACAGATTCGAACAGTTGACTAGTATTTATGACATTGTAAAACTGTATTGTTGAATTAAAAGAATTTATTGAAAAGTTATTAAAGCAGCAAAAGCTTATGATATGGAAAAAGCTGAAAGAAATAGTTAGTAATAACGTTTCAAATGTAGAGAAATACAACAAACAAATATCACTTGAAGTTAATGGTTAAAAAAATCCAGGATTCAAACCAAGTGGCAAACACATTCAATCAATATTCTTCATCGGTGGTATTACCAAATCCCTTTTTCAAAACTCCATCGCTTGCCACAAATGTATCTGGAGGTCCGGTCTCATCTAAGGTGCTTTCTCCTGTCTCTGAGGCTGATGTGACTTTGTGTCATTGATAATTTGAAACCAAAGACAAGCTGCGACATCGGCGGAATGTCTGTGTGGTTACTTAAGCACTGCGTCACGCACAATTTGAAACCATTGACAAAATTAGTAAATCTTTCCTTTGAAAGTTGAGTCTTTCCAAACAAACTGAAGCTGATGTTTGCTTCTGAAGGCAAAGGTGATTCTGATAAAAAAAAGAATGATCCCTTCTCTACCAGTAATTACAGGCCAATTTCAATTTTGACTGTTATAAGTAAGGTTTTTGAAAAACTTACGAACTTTCTTGTAGGTCTTGACAACCTCTCATCAAACCAGTTTGGTTTCAAGAGAGAAAAATCCACAGTTGATGAAAACACCAATCTCATTGAATTGGTTGTTGATGGTCTAGAGAGGCGAGAACATGTGCTCAGTATTATCTCAAAACCTCGACCTCTCGAAAGTTTTGACTGCATCATGAGACATTGTTGCACCAGTTAGAGACGTCAATTATCAATTATTGAACCAATATTTCATGGTTTTCCCCAGGGATCGATTTTTGGACCGATTCTGTTCCTGCTGCACGTCAATAACATGAGTTCATCGATCCATAATGGGGAGATCATACAATACGCGGATGACACAACCATCTGTTTGAAAGCAAAAACAGTCCAAGACTTGGAGGTTATTTCGTTTGTCGATTTGAATTCGTGCAGCCAAAAATTGTCTGAAATGAATTTAAAAACAAGCAACTCTAAATCTAAAGTAGTGTCGTTTACGGCAGCAGGAGGCATACATGCAGCCTGTGGTCATGGTGGATAATGTACCATTGGAGGTTGCTGACTCCGTTAAATTTCTGGGGATGCACCTTGACTAGGGGCTAACCTGGGGAGATCAAGTTGATCACATTTATTTGTGTCAAGGTAACATCTGGAATTTTTTTATGTAAACTTGCAAAACTTTGCAAAAATGAAGTGCTTTTAATGGCACCTTTTGGTCTCATCTACCCTCATTTATCTTATGGAATAAGACTGTGGAGTAGCTTTGCCAACTTCAGGCTGAAAAAAAGTATTCAAACTACAGAAAAAGGCAGTGAGGATAATTTGCTAATTGCGAAGGAGAGACTAGTTTAAAAATGATTTCCGGGTGTTGGGATTGCTCACTGTACCCTGTCTCTAGATCTTGGATGTGGGCATGTACTGTAAGTATGAATACTCACTAGTGCAGGGCCGAGATGTCCATGATTATGAGACTAGGGGCAGAGACAATTACCAATCTCAACAACATAGAAGTGTGGCGTTTGAGTGTTTGTTTGCCTTCGCAGATTGGCATCACAATCCTCAACAAACTCCCTGTTTGCATTAAACAAGCTGAAATAAAAACAAATTCAAATCTTGGCTAAAACGCCTTTTAGTGTCCAATGTGCTGTTCTCTGTCGACGATTTCATGAACAACCGCTGGGACATCCAAATTCTAGGAAATATCGCGAAAATAAATGCAGGCAGTGATGTTTAGTAAATAAAAAAAATTGTTTAATTTTATCAGAACACTTATTGTGACAAAATGTAGCATTTAACGTGGATTTTTTCACAAACATTATTATTGACGTTTGTTATGCAATGTATTTTGTCGACTGCAATAAAATTATTATTATTATTATTATTAATTATACGTGTACACTTGATCAATGTATGTTAACAGTACTACCTCTAATATGATAGTAGTATGGGATCCTAAAATAACTACTTAGTTTTCAGTGTGATACTCAGTTTTATTCATTTAATCTTGATTTAGTTTAAACTGTCCAAAGCTTAAAATGTAGACACCAAAGTTACCTTGAATGTAGGTTTTGTACACATTAGTATTTTTATTCCTTATATTTCATTTCACATTTGAAAACATAGCTGCCTTTGATATTATTTACAATGACAAATGTATATTGTTATAGCAGAAACCAATTATTAAACATGTTTATTAATCACGTTACTTTAAACAACCAGCGTGTTTTTTTTTTTTTTTTTTTTTTGTTTTTTTTTTTTTTTATAAAATATAAACCAAATATCATGCCTAAATGGAAATTAGATCTTCAAAATTATAAAAAAAGTATTACTTTTTAATTAATAATTGTCTTATTATCACAATTATCATTTCCAGCCAAAGTAAATTTAACGATTTTCTTGCATATTTACTAGAATGAAAAATACGATTTTAAATGAGTTATTTATTTTGTTTTGTACTCGTTATAAATGTCGTTAAAGTAGTTCGCAGCTCTACTTAAACTGCAGATCCACAAATCTGAAAAAAGACATGTCTTTGAGGTGAGGAGACCTGTCTTTCTTTTGAAGGACTTCCTTCAATGAAAACATTGTGATCTATTTTTCATTAACACTTATTTTTTTTCTTTGGTAAATTTACAGGCTGAAACAATTTCATGACCGGAATAGAACATAATTTGTATTTCGATTGTTAAAACGAACGTGCATACTATGAAACAACAATGTTAATGGATTAATTGTCCTAATAGAGAATTAAAATTTACCAAACAAAATTATAAACCCTGTTACGGTTTTGAAATAAAGAATTGTACTCTTGCACATCCAGGATATAAACTGAATATTTATTTATTACGTAAGTAATTTACAGCAAAAAATTATCATTCAATTATTCGGTTCATATAGGCTTGAGAACACTATATTATTATAACAGTATACTTGGTAAGCACATTATTAGAATTCAATTTTACCTATTGATAGTTATTTGGCAGATTTTAAAAGTTCTATTTATGTTAGTTGCGTTCGTAAAAAGTTTCCAATCTACTAATCAGCATATGTAAACTCATTTGTAAAATGAAATAGCTATGTTCACTATCCACAATTATTTTACACATATTATGTATGTAGTAGTTGTTTGGACACTTTTCTCAAATGGTCTCATTATGCGATTCGAAACCGTTAGCATAGACAGACTACGAGAAAAACTGGCAATAAAAGGTATTCAAATCACTATTGTATTTACTACAAGTGATTCGGAGGATAACAACACGAGAATGTACTGTATTAGATGTTCATAGGAAAATGGAGATGTCAGACAATAACACACTGTAATTGGATTTTACAGTTTAAACAGTGGATGTATATATGTATATAACTATATTAAAAAAAACTTGCGAAATCTTAAGTACTAACCCGTTATCAGCAAGCAGATTTAAAATCTATCTCTAAAATTATTTAGCCTGTGTCAATACAAAATATTAAGAACTCTGGGAAAGGTAATGATAAATCAAAACGCCAATTTATTGACACATTTCAACACTTTCAAAACTGTTTGACTCGAGCTTTAAAAATCTTTTATTTTCAAGTATTAAGTGCTGTAGAAGGCTTCTTGCCTTAGCACGGCTGACAAGCAACCGGTTGCAAGCGTTCGTGCGAGTATTTAACCTCACATCGTCAATCTCCTATTTAAATTTAAACTCTAAAATAGGGGCGAGAATACCAAAGAGACGAAGACAAAAAGACACTGAGAAGCGAGAAGGCAAGGACCTGGCTAATTATCTTTGCCCGTATTGTGCTTGGTTGATAAGACAGTCAGAACAATAGGGTTCGGTAGAACTCTGCTACTATACCGCTATACCGACGATACCGCTCCCAGTCGCAAGCTCAATCGGAGCGTTTCTCTTTCTCAGGATAAAACTAATAAATCCAGCGATAATTGTCTCACTTACCAAAGACGCGAATTAAAAGACGGTTCTTTTGAGTTTAAAACTACTCAAGGGTTTTTTTGTTTCTTACAGATTGAGATAATTACTCATGATATAATACAAAGACAATTGTAGGTGTTTAGGACGCGGAGACTAAAATTGTATGTGAAAAATTGAATTTGAAGTTTCTAAATGAATAATACAATGTAAAATACAGGGTTAATACCAGGGGGGATGGGCAGGAGGTATTAGACAGATTAAACAGAAAACACCTCTCTGAGTAGTAAAATAAAACTTTATGGCGGAAACAGCAACTTGATGTTGCCTTGTAGTGTTAGGAACAGCACTAACTTTATAACCACAAGTATTACTTAATTTCGAAGAAATTAAACAAATACGATGAAGAGCAAAAGCTGAAGAAGGAAGTTACCTTCCAAAACGACAACAGTTTTTAAATTGCCTTATTAATTAAAAATAATCTAAGAGATCTCACGTACTTCAAACCGTTCTATGGGCGTTTCATGTTGTAATGTTTTAAGCAAGGTTGTATCAACTTTCACGAAATGGGGCATTTTGAGGGCTATGTACAACGTTACTATTTTACTTAAGAAGGTTATTTGTCAATGTAGATTTTGTTCACCTAATATCAGAAGTTAGTTGTGTCCCCACAATGTTAACTAATTAAACAAGTTCAACAATCCTAGATAGGTTTTTATATCTCAAACAAATTCCCATCAAACAGGTTTATGGTGATGGTATATGGTTAAGATGGTTCTAAAAATGAACAACAGTCTTGAACACAATCCAATTAAGTGACTATGAATCCTGCAGCAAAGTAAGTGACATAATTATGAAACCGTCTGTTAAAAAAGGTACAGTTGTTTTTTACCTATGACCTATGATGCATTTGCAATTTTGAATAAATATGGTGTGGAATTTAAGAGTTGAGTTTAGTTATAATGGGATTTGTAGTAAAAAGATTCAAATGCATTTAATGCACTTGAATGATGTTGTGAAAAGTAAATAAGTGTTACACATAGTGCTATAGAATTTTTCTCAGTAATAAGTCAGAAGAATTTTATATTATAATAATAAGGTAATTATGACACAAAGTTTTCAAGCCTCTAAGGTTTGATTTATTTAAAATTTTATTTATTATCATAAATTTATAATATTTATTCATACTTTATACCTATAAAGTACTTACAATTACTAAATACACGTATATTTACAATCGTAAAAGTTTAAAGTAGTATTTATTCTACAAATTTTAATTTTAACTCGTGTACCAACATGCCAACGTAACATAAAGATAATTCTAGAGAACAGAACTTATAAACTACTTTGGGATGACTATTTCAACCTATTAAATCAATATACGATAAGATTATGGTTACAAATAGTATTAAAAAGAGCATTTTAGGCCAAGCGGCAATGTTTTGGCCGATGGTCAGCCACAAACGGTCAAGCTGTGACCAAACCTCAATCTATTATTAACTTTATACTATAAAAACCACCATGAACCGAATTTCCAACGATTCCGCTTGGAATATTTACGATAAACTCACATTTTAGCAACAGAGTGTTTATGTTTGTATTTTTGGACACTATATAAATATACCGACTTAAAATGGTTAATTTATTTGGCCACATTGAAACAAGATGTACTCATGAATAATGCAGACCCATGTGTTTGGCATTTTTTAATTAGAAAAAAAAAATCACATACATAAAATTTTACTTCCATGAGGATTACGTTATCATACTGCTTCTAATCAGATTTATAGTATTTCTGAAACCAACGTTTCCAACAACGTTCAAAAATTCGAAAACGTTTTTAACAAATTTTATTTACCTATACTGTATTTTCCATAATTCACAAAAAAAACTAGTGTATTTAATAATGATATTTTATGAACGCAAACCATCACCAGACATACACTATGTATTTATTATCTTTATATTTAGCGTTGTCCTACCTCAGTAATACATTTATAGTACATATTTGTTTATATGAAAAATAAATAGTGCGTTATAGGCATAAAGTAAAATGGTGTAATTTCAAATCTATTTAATTGTTAAGGTTGGTACAAACAAGGTTAATTTAGAGGGCTGAGAAATGTTTAACTCGATTTTAAGTTTTTTTATATATAAAAGAATCTTTCGATACTTAAATGAATAGGTTATCCATGTCCATTGGTAATTATTACCACTTTAAGGTACTAATGATACTAATGATGGGAAATTCTTTGTAATTTCCTTCGTCTGTGACTCATAGAAGCATTGCCATACCTTATGCTTATATGAGTGCAATTTTTTCCTATGTATAAATTTCTCCGAAGATATTATTTGCAAATCAAACTACAAAACTATAACTATTAGGTAACAATCAATTATATTTAATGTTTTTTATATATAAAGAAAGTAAATACAAATCCAGATTAGTCACACTAATGGATTTCTTATAATATATCGTTTCATAAAATACAGATTTATGAGCATAAGTATAAGAGTACGTTACCACACTCTAAATTATTTTACGTGATGTTTTAAACATTAATACAGTATGCGAAACCATGTTCTTCATAGTACAGTTCCACAGGGAACATACGATAGAGTACATAATCATGGAATAAATATAGGCATGAAGATTGAAATAAAGGTAAATCAAGTTTGTACGTATTTTTGAAATGAGATTATCCGTGCTATGCCTGGCTAAATGAATCCAAGCCGTATGTTTTTAAACTGTCTTAAGCTCAATATATTATTATTATGGCGAATTTTACAGATTTTTATATATTCTCACGAATCTCAAATTCGTGCAAGAACCTATCTTTGACTTTAGATATTGCAAGAAGTCTTCTCTATTTGCAAACTCTGATTCTATTTTTGCGTTCTTTTAAAGTTTGATTAACGCTACAGTGTTCTAATGCAAATATGAGTGTTTCTCTTATTTTAGAGTAACACTGTGCGATTTAGTTACCACACCAAAGGATAATCTAGCACTGAACTGGATCGTAATATTTGGTCATATTAGTTTCATTGCTCTTGATTAGCACTTTACTGTCGGCGCTTCTTCAAGTGCCTTATGATGACTGGTATGACAGGTAGGAACAAATCACCATTGAAACATATTTTCCATATATTTCCCTTTTGCAAATGTTAACATAATGAGTACAGATATATCGTTAAGTGTTGAAAGGTCCACATTTTAAGGGTTTGGATAACCATCTCTGTGGTTCTTTCATACAAAATGACGCTGGCGTAGATTTTAGCGGCAAGAAAGTTTTTCGTTCTATTCGTTTATAAGTTAATAAGTAAAAAATGTATTCATCATAAAAGCACTGATGTTCTGGTGAGGAAGATCTGCCACAAGTATGATTGGTACATGATTGTATTGAAATCCTCACTTATAACAATACCGGGTGTCCCACGAAGGGGTTTAAACGTTTGATTTTATATTACGTGCCCATTCATGCACCGAACTTTTTTAAACTTTACACAGTTTACAAAGTAGGTTCTAAAAATATTCTGGAAAAATGTCAACTCCCTAACTTAAGTAGAAACAAAATGGCGGCATATTGAAAAATTTACCAATTTGCTTCCTATAAAAACTACTTTCATGATTTATTATCTGATTTGTTTACTACGTTGCGGTTCTAACGCTCATTGTTGAAGAACAGCTGTTTGATTGTAAAATGAGTTTTAAATGAACAGGTCTTGCCCCATTTGACGGTACCGGAAATGAATCAAGCAATCTTTCAACAAGATGGTGCACCACCTCTTTTCGAAAGTTCGATGCATGAATGGGCACGTAATATAAAATCAAACGTTTAAACCCCTTCGTGGGACACCCTATATAAGTGCAGATGTCACAAAAAGTGTTAAAAGGGAACAGATCGACGAGTTTAAACGGGGTTTCCTCAAAGTTTGAGATCGTTTCATACAAAGTGGTACTGACGTAAATACGAAAAAATAACGTTTCTATGTTAGTTTCCAAGTTCAAGAAATAACAAGAGTAAACATAAAAGCACACTCTGTATGTATTAAAAGGTGTTTAAAAACTATAAATCGAAGGATTTTAACCGGTGTCTCTTAAAATCGTTTGCGATTCTAGTTTACAATAGATACGACAAATGTCTTCTTATATACGGTTAAATGCCCATGAAATTCTCATAACAAGAGTAAACATAAAATTGTACACTTTAAAACTATACGGAAACATAATAAGACACAATTGAACAAGAAGTAAGTTTAATTTATGAATGTGCTATATGTACAACTTTATAATAAATACTTTATCTAAAATGTTGATATACTGTATTTACACATGTACTGCAAATATATACAAGACGGTAAATTTGTACGAGAGATTTCACAATACAAAAATAAATCAAAATTCTCTAACTTGTCTTCTCTCTCTCCGATTGGACCTGTTGATGGATGATGTTGCTGTTCGAAATCAATCATCAAACATGTTTTATAAGTATTTACTTTTTTTATACAGTTTAAGTGGAGCTGCATCGATACGTGTTAAAGCCAAAAGGCTTGAACAGTTTTTCCCATGTGTTTCCTTCGTTTTGAGATTCTTTCATACAAAACACCACTGATTTAACTACTAACGTAAAGAGTCGTATTTTATTATGTTACTTTTAAAGTCCAAAAAAAGGAAACGCCAAAGCACTTTAACCGTATAAAAGTACAACAGCTTCATCTGATCTAAGAATGACAAATCTGAAAGAGCGCATGTTTGGTGTATGGATGTATTTAAACCTCTCTGTTGTGGCAGGGGGAATGACGTCACTTTAGTCTGGTGTCCGAGGTTGTCATACGATGCGTAACTGCAGGTGTCAAATATCGACCGTGTTTAACGCCGCCATTTTGGATCTCGCGTCACTCGTTTTGCATGCAGTGCAGTCACTCATTAATGTCGTGGGGATTAGTGAACGCTTCTTTCACCAAATGGAAAACGCCGTGGTTGAAATAGACTTTTATTATTTTAATTGAGTAGTTCATTGTTTGAATTATGGATGTTTATAGTAAAAAAGTTTTAGTTTACGTTTTATACATTTTTATTGAAGGTGTTTTTTTTTTCGTAAAATCCTCCTTGTGTCCTAAATCGTACTACTTTCCTCGCTTTTGGATAGTCTTAGCGAACTTGATAAAAATACCTAGATAGATGTTAAGAGTTCTCGGTAATGGCAGGATAATGGCACCAAATTCAATAAATATACTTAGGTGTATTTGGGTTGGTAAGTGTATCAAACTAGGTTAAACACAGTAATAAAAATTATTTTAAAATGTCTTAGGTAAGTGGGTATTATATTTTCTAGTGTCTTTGGCGTGAAGTTCATTTTTCTCTGGCGTATGGTTCTTATTTTTATCTTTACTTAAAGAAGTACTTTAAATGAGCATTTCCAAGCAGATTAAGGTATTACATACAAATCCTAACCGTCCATATAATGGGATTTTTTGTAAATTCAAGCTGAACCGTCAATGTTTATAAATTATAATACCAAGATTACACCTATCCATGTTAGTCGATTCTTAATTCATCGAGTTGCCATTGTAAACGAGTCTGCTAGAAAAATCTATAATTTGTTCATTAAACTCAATAACGAGCACATTTTACTGCAGGTATGAATAAATAGATTATGATGAAGTTTTAGACTATTACTGACTAACGAATTTGTCTCGTAGATTTAGATTCATAAAAATTGACTTGTTGTAATTAATTATTTTAACGAAGCGAATCATAGAAATTGTAACCTTTTCTTAATCTATGCATACGTAATATTGATTAAATACCAAACTATGCTCAGTGAAATCTCATTTATTTCCTGTTGAATTTGAAATGTGTACCTACTATGATGTTTTATTGTAACTATGCAATATGCCTTTAAGGTAGTTCTGACTAAAAAAACATTAAATCTACCTTTTCTCTAAAATAACGTTTTTAAACAGCAAAATTTCAACCAAGAGACATTTCTCTATATTATTATGATGTAACATGAATGGTGACCGAAAACCCCGATATGGAATTTGGGTCAACAGTCCTGAAAATTCGTCTGCGAATTTGACTCAGAAATACTTTATGAAGATTGAAAAATAGGTTATGACAGCTTCAAATACCTTTTTAAAACAGTTCATGATCATTGTAAATCCAGAGTATATTTCTGACAGTTTATGATTTTTTACAATATTACAGATTATTTGCTTTCTGACAAATAATTATGACTACGGTTTATACCTATTGATACTAACACTAATTATAGAAAAAATATGGTTTCTGTACTTTGTGGGTACTTTATGAAGACTAAATTTGCTATTTGAACATTTATAACTACAGTATTATAAATTGATCCTTTTATTCCTGTGTACATGTTTGTTGTTTGTTTAATCGCTCAAATGAAATTTGGTGGAAAAGATTTTTCCCTCTTAAAATACATCTTACATCATCACTACTGAAACCAGATGGACATAAAAGAGTTGTGCTATATTTAAAGTTTTTCACAAACGCTATGCTTATATAGATAATTAAATATATAGCCTGGTAGTTTTTTTGTATGGATGCCTTTACGTTCCTACCTACCATTAGGTTGTACGAGGGAGGCACCCATACAACATGAGCTGGAGCTAGTACCATTTCATGACACCATACTGTCTACATAAACAGCCATTTACTTGACAGTTTGAGTTTACAGCGTTATTTAATTGATTTATATAACTATATTAAATTGGATGGAGTGCTCAATTTCATCAGCATTAATGTGTTATAAAGTGTAGACCCTTATTGTTTTTTAACATATATAGTTTTTATATGTCTCTTGTGTCATAGTATAATCTTAGGCTGTAAAATAACTACTATCAACTCCACAAACAACATTTTTTATGAGGAATATAAAAATAAAACATAAAACTGTATAAAACATTTATTTAAACAGAAGTATAAAATGTGTCACTACTCTCTGAAAACACCTCGCAATTTGAATCATATTACACACTACGTAACACATTGTTTTATCATACCCAACTATTTGTCTATAAGTTTTTGAGATTCCTTAACGTTTTATCATATCAAAATTTATATGTAAGTCAGCCTATTAACATCATGTTTAAGTTTGTAATTAAAGGTCATTATAAATAACTTTTGTATTTATGTTCAGCCTTTTAACATTGTTAATGGACAATTTTCCGATATATTTTAATCTGGGTTCGAAAAATATTTGATCATTAAAATAAAACTTATCATCTATGTTTATTTGATGTTTCAAATTGGTTTTGACCAAATGAGATTTGGAGTGTTGTTTATATAAAGTGTATACACTTTTTATTCAAGGTTGGTTACTTACACACTTTACACATAATATTTCAAAAGAGAGATCAAACATAATATGTTAAATGTTTTGTATCAAAACTAAAATTATTCATAAATTACTCTCTTGCTGTGGTTTTATTCTATCTTTATTCATCAAGTACATTAGGAATATACTCATGTACAGCGTCACATTTCTTAATGATAAAGTTATAATAAAATATACATGCTTATAGTAAATAAAAGAAAAGTTGTGAACAAAGAACCAACAGAAAATTATATAAAAAAGATAAAACATACTTTGATTAGTAGGGAAAGAGAAGTAAACTACATTTCATCGAATGAATAAATGAATAAATGCCAATGAGAAATTTCTTAGGTTTGTTTTTAATTTTTTTTTTTTTATTTACTTCTGCTTGTGTCCTTTTGAAGTGTATTATAGAGTTTTGTACCGGCGTATTTGGGTTTTCTATACATAAAGGAGCAATTTATGACGACTTAATGCTAAGCTGTCTCGATTTATTGTAAAACAATCATGTTTCTTTCCAACCGGCTCTATTTAATGACATCTGTTTTTAACTGATACCACTGTTTCAAAATATACATACCAAAAACTGTCATTATATTTTCTGATTTAAACTTTCTCTTAACAGAAGTTCTAGGTGGAAGGTTGTAAATTATGCTTATAGCTTTTTGCATTCTTGATATAAATTTTAAGATTCTCTTATTGGTTGAGCCATAAAGGGAAATCCAAAATGAAATCACTGAATGTATGCATGAAGAGTAAACTACCTTCAAAGTTTCTCTTTCACAATAGGTTTTAAAAATCTAATCAAGGAATATAATCCGGAAGAAACTATGTTCTTCAATATTGTTTCATATTAATACAAATATAATTTGCTTGAGCTAATATTTGTAATTATTTACTTACGCTTTTTTACCTTATATCTTGTGTGCTATTAGTTACAAAGCGTTGTTCTACTTTATTTTAACATTTATAACTAAACAAAATTATTTAACTATTTAAAAGGTTTCTAGATGAATAACTATTGCTGGCTTTAAATATATATATGCTCATTTTATATGCTGCATAACAGATCCTGCAGAAGTTTATTTTATCTTCAAATGAAAATGTTCATGTTTTAAGCACAAAAAATTCAAATGAATTTAAGTAAGAGCAACATTTGTTAGTAGAAGGGACAGTGTCAAATATTCATGTATATTTTTATTGTTATATGTTATGTTATTGTTATTTGTTATTATTTATATTATTATATGTTATATGTTATGGTGGCTAAGATATAAAAATCGTCATTATTCTGCTTTAAAAATAGAAATCCTGAATGAAAAGTCGTATTTATAAAACTAAATATAAATTTTCAATAAGCTATTTCGCACATTTATTGTAGTAGAGAAATAGTATTAGATTAATTATAATTTATCTATTATGTGATAAACTGATAGAACTCAAATATCAAGACTGGTGGTAGTAAAGTAAAATTTGAAATGAAGCATCATAAATGCAGGTGTTTTAAAAAACGGCAAACCACACCATCACCAATCAAAACTGTTATAACAAAGGTAACATGAACCTAAGACCTAAGTAAATAAATAAGACGAAACAAAATTCTAATACTCTGGTTGATTGAACATACACATACATGGATTCCATTTCCAGCTATAAACAACATATTTTACTTATGTAGATTTAAAAGAAATTCTTAATTAAAATAATAAGTAAACAAATTATAAATCTTTAAAAACACATACCAGAAGATATGTTTATTCGTCGTATACATTATTAGTGATCGTTTGAAGATTGAAATAAGGATTTCATGAGTTGAGAAACCAAGTAAATTATATTTAAAAGGCCATAATGTTCCTTTATCAAGACATTTCGAAACATCGTTTTGGAAAAAAATGCTTACAACATGTATGCTTTAAGTGTGCATATACAAACATGTACCTCTTCATATAGTTTTCTCAACCTAATATTTGTTTTTTAATTGGTTATGGCAACCTATCACGTTGTAAGCACTTAACAAATACAAAGTAGAGTTGACAATCTCAGACAAGATTATATACAGTCCCGAGTACAAACATCTAGTTTTAAGTATTGTATTTTCTAAAATAAAACCAATTTTTGACGTGTTATTGAGATTTGTTATAAAACTGTAACATGCTTAAAATATCCATGACAACATTTAGAAAAAAACCCGTTTGACTCAACTTGCATTGATTAATTTTACATTTAAAGGTTAGACCAATTTAACACCGAATGGTATATGATCATCTTAAAGTAATATCATGTGAAAAATGGAATGCTTAAAAATATTTGGATAAAAAAAAATAATACTTGTGCATTTATTTACAAAAAGTGTACCATCAATTCAGCATTATATCAATAACATATTACAATATTCTATTCGATTGGTTGGCCTACCTACACTTAAATTTTGTGCTCAACAAGAAATAAATTTTAGTCGCAGTAAATAGTGTAGAAAGTATAGATAAAATTACATGGTAAAAGCTACAAAGCTGAAGATTTATAACTTATCCACCAAGAACCAAACATTTAAGATTTTACTGGAACGCTCCGTTGATTTAGAACAAATCTTCCCTTCCCACAATAGTTAGTAAGAAATTTTAAACTTCCTAAATAATATTGATTTTTTAAAAGTTTAAGATGCAATAAGGATTCGCTGTACTACTTTCACTTAATGCTACGTAAACTTCAAAAAGGAATATAATTTTAAACAACGGAGGAACCCAAACAATTTCCCACCTATTGTTGTTATATTAACAGTCATCTTTATTACAATACGGTTAATGCAGCATAAATTTCTATAAGAAATGTATGATAACAGTGGTTTCGAATGGCGACGTTTGGTGAGATATATTCAGTAGTTTAGTTTCACCATAGATAAAAGGAGTTCTTTTAATCTATGGTTTCACCTACGTTTCTACAACCAAACTTTGAACTACATTTTCTAACGCAGACATGCTTTTCTATAATGCATTGCCATAACTTCATACCAGCACACCCTTACGGAGATTTAGCGAACCAAATTGGGGTTACTTGCCATATTGTTTGCCCACCCCTCTCACACACCACCCCTTCTATTACACAAACAAAAACACACAAGCAAACCCCGACTGCCGTATTTGAACGGGGGTTTTCTAACAATCTTTTAGGCTTACATTTTATGACATTTATTAATTCTGGAAATTATAAGTGCTAATGACATCCGTATCCATAAGTAACTTGATACTTAGTATCCTGTAACACTAATCAGGAATAATAGGTGCTAAATTTACACTTTAGTGTATTTTTACAGGAATATCTAAACTAAAAGTTGTATGTGTGCCGGTAAAATACCTAAGAGCCGTGTTTAAATGTCAAAGCTCTGTTATATTTACCCTGTTGATTAGTTTTGTTACTTGAGGAAAACTCGGAAATACATGATACAATACGATAACAATACAAGATCCGATGTATACTTTAGGGGAGCAAAAAAGTTTACTTGCAATTTTATTGTATCTCCTTACTTAAAACTCTCATACAGTTTATTCAATCCAACATTCTGAGTTTATGTTAAAAAATTTTTATCTTAAACTAATTTGAGGGTATTACGTTTTTTTGTCAACTGTACCTCATGTAAGTTAATTATTATTAATTCAGTATCGGTATCGGAATAAGTCTGCACAAAACCACTAGGCCTTCGTTAAATGGGCAGGACTTTTTAACTAAATCTAAGTAAAAAAACAAATTATTTTACCAATTTGTTACTAATTGTACTAGCCTTTAGGGACCAAAATGGCAATTATTATTATTTAAGGTTTGCCATGACACATAAACTCTCACCATCATTACCTACTAAAGCACACACCAAACCCAGGATTAGTTAAGACACAAGTTACTCGAAGAAGGTTTCAAGGGCAGAAAAAGTCAAGAAGAACTTTTTATAATCATTCCAACTTTACTTTATACAACTATAAAGCTTGTCAGTAAAATTATAGGTTAAACTCCGCTCGTTTAATTCCGTATCCTATACATTATCGTGTTGTTGTATTCGCTTGACACTTCCATAACAACAATAAAATAATTCACGGTCCAAAAACTAGGAATAACCAAAGTACACAAAATAAAACGCAGGGACCGCAGGGTCAACGTAAATATCATGTATATAATATCGTTTAATGTTAAGCAACTTTTTTGTTATTCAATTCTTAAAACAAAACACAAATTTTTCTGCAAAAACTCTATTTTAGGTAAGTGCCTGCCAAAGACCAACTCAGAACTAACATATGGGTTACAAATATTATGTTTTGTTAACTATTGAAATTGTAAAACTCTATTTAAGATTTGACCTTGCTGACAGGTTCTGCAAACTTTGCAAGGCCAAGTGATAGTCCTGACTATGAGTACATAATTTTGATTTCGAATTTTAGAATTTTAGAATTTTTTATTAATCTTTAAACTCTCTTCGGGTTCGTTAGGGATGTAAAAATGTCTGTAAAATCACAATAAAACTACGTCACACCACGTCCGATGGATTGAGGTAATGGAGGGGTACGGAAAGGGAGTTACGTTAGTTCGGACAGCGATCTCTTACGTCACTCCAATCAACCCTGTCACTATAAGTACTAAGATGAAAGCCGCCGCGTTCAACTCTTCCACAACGCGAATACATTCAATAATCATCGTGGCTCATTACAGTCTGTATTATACAGCAAACCACTCAGATTGGGCAACAGTAGCCGTCAACAATTTGTACATTAGTCACTTGTCAATATTGCATTAGCAGACCATTGTTGTGACAAAGCGAGTTTGGAAACATCAAACCAGTCCATTATTAGTGGAACCTTTTAACTAATTTTATTTTCAAGTGTTGCAAAGCATGTATTGTGGATTGTGGGCTATTTGAATCAAGCCAATCGTATGACAATTTAAATAAAATACTTCTTACGGGTTTGAACTGGAGTTAAAATTGTTTTACGATCATAATGAGTTTATAATGAAAATATATAATGATTAAAAACACCCAAATAATAATACTAACTAATATATACGTAATATGAATGTGTAGAGCAACAGAATAATTACTGAGAAACCGTAACTCCGCTATACTACCTTACAAAGTTCTAACTAATAACTAAGCTGATATTTATATTTTATTATATTTTACTAATTTTGTATTGAAGTTAAATAGTTTGCCTAGCTATATCTTTTTTTCAACCATTTCTGTAGAACCCCATCCTAAGGTATGGTAAAAAAATTTTAGTTTTATTATTAACAAAGATAAAAACACATCATTTTACTAACATTTTATAGGGATTTCCTCCTGTATCTGTTAACAAAAATTAAATAAAAGAAACGTCTTATAATACTTAAAACATATATTTACGCTTAAACTGTTACTCACAAGACGGTAAATATACAAAAAAGATAAATATACGGTCACCACTTATACCTTACATTACTTTTTTGCATATTTACCGTCTTGTGAGTAACAGTATAAACGTAAATTTTAAGTGTTATAAGACGTTTCTTTTATTTATTTTCCGTAAATTACACGTACAATGCTGATCAAGAAGTTATTTATCTCTTGAGCATTTAATTTGATATAAATCATATTTGTGAGTCGTGCCTCCTTCATTTGAAGAGAGCATGTTTTGTAATTGGAACTAAATCTACTACATATGAAGTCTTCAACTACTACGTATGAAGTCTTCAACTACTCAATATTGTGTAAAATAAAATAATTACCGATACATCTCAGCGCGGATAAATCCAGGAATCGCCGCCTCAAGCAAGTGATGACCGGTCCATTTGGTCATTGACAACTCGATTATTACAGAGCCAGCTCACGGAGCTCGCTGTTTCCCACATGTTAACACAGATGCACTAAACTACGTAATTATAACCGTATAAATACTCTTCCAGTATTGAAACGTCGGAGGGGGTCCAGTGCAGTTCTTGCTTCGATTCCAGAGATGGCTGCGCGACGGGATCGTTCCAAAACTAATTAGTTATTTTGCGTCACATCTACAAACATCGGACAACCGAATTCCCAGTACCACGGATTTATCGACATTTGTTCGTGGGATTCTTTCGTAGAAATCGAGGCTGTGAATTTGAGCCATGTTAGTTACTCGATTTAGCGTTTCAACGGCCAAAGCTATTTGAAACGTGTTCTTTAACACTAGAGAAACTTGGTTTATGTTTATGTGAAGTGATAAACTCTCCGACTCGGGTTGTCAGGGTCTTCTGTAAATAAATGTACACAACCTGTTAATATCGTTGTTGTCACAGCAATGAATTGGGTAATGTATTTGTAAAATAAGTGTTTTAAGTGTTCCAAATGCCAACTAATGTGCACGTTATAAGTTAATTTTATTCGTATATTGAGAATGAGATGAAATATCAATCTAAATTTCAAAGACATTTGTGAATCAATGACAACCGTTAGAGGGTTAGGGGGAATAGGGTTAAATATAATTTGTAGTACCACGAACTTCAAAGGTATGTGAATACACTGTTCACATTACTTCAACAATCAGAACGAAGAAAATGAGCTTGGTTTTCGTAGTTGGTGCCATTTGTCTACGAAATAAAACTATAGCACTCCGTCGTTGTAAGATATGACTAATTTTAAGGAGCTTGAAATCTTAATCTATTGAGATGCACCAGCAACCTACCCCTACCAACGTCACTGATCGTCATACCGTACATCGGCTTTGCTGAGACTGCTTTTGTCTTTACTTTTCCTCACACAATTTACGCCATTTACGAATCCAAGTCTCAGATTTATTGAGGAGGGAAAATTGAATAGGCTGGCAACCAGAAAAGGGATCAATAACTGATGGATCAAAATAGTCATTCGTGCGTCAGTGATTCTAATTGATATTCAAATCTAATAGAATCTACGATTAGACGAAACCCCCATACGAAGTAGACAGTACTATACTAGATGTGTCGTAATCCACAACTCTGGACTGTGTCACTTTCCACCAGTTTGTTTTCCTGGACGAAGTGATATTTAACAAGAAACGCATCACGCGAGTTGGCGTCACACGCTCGTCTTCAACCGATTTGTCGGAGGAAATGGCAAATTTGAGGTACGACCCAGTGGGCTCGGAGGTGTGCTCGTTCGCGTGTTCTAGGCAGGAAGACGCAACAATAGGCGAGTACTGTCACATGGTCGGACCCGTTGTCCTTCTCGCTTCGCTACAAACGGATGCGGTGTTGGATTATAATTTTCCAAATCATATGTCGTGTGGCTCTGTTGAAACCTAATTACACGTGAGTTTTCACAACCCCTGTCGTGTCTAAGTCTTTTCATTACATGTCACGCTATGGGAACCTCTTTGACTCGGCCGTGAAAAACAGGGAAACATTAGGTATGTCAAACCCGATGTGGAGTAGTGGGGTGAGTAATCGCTAAAACAACCAAGGACCCCAGATCAGTTCGAACTTTGGTGTAAACTCGTATAATGAAAGGGGGATTTCATTTGGTAAAAGTGAAATCAGAACGTCGTCATAAACACATCATATACCCCATTTTACTCTCCTTTTACTATTTCATTCGATGGTACTACATATCTACCGAACATATTTAAAGATTCACCATTATAATTTGCTAAACTTTCGGTTGTTACTCCAAAACACCCTTTTCTAAATACATAACTTTAAATTGAACTACAGTTTAAATTAATTATGTTAAGCTCATTGACTCTGAATGTAAGACTTCGTTCTTTTTTCAGTTCTTATCATTCGGTTCTTGAGATGATTCTGTAGATTTATGCACCATCTAAAACTCGAAAAACAGTATCTAAATTTCCTGCTAAAAGGAAATAACACAAGACTGTATTTTCTACGTTTTAGAATTAAATTTACCATAAAACCATAGTAAATTAAAACCACTCTTAAGAAAAAAATTGTAATCACTGCTCCCTGGGAAACAGTTTCAAACGAACACAATAAGATATTCGGTGCTCAAGAAAGTAAGATAAATCGTTAAATATATAGTTTAATTAAAACAAATAAAACCAGAAATTGGACAGGTCAAAGTGAGTTGTTTCCGTGTAAGCTTTATGATAAAACTCTCTGCAAACAGTAACACTAAAAAAACTTGAATACCCAATCAATATTTTACGAATCAATTGTATCATTCAGAACCAAGTGTTCCTGTTGAAATTCGATACGATATGTTTGATTTATTTAATCATTTCCATATCCCTCACACCTCGTGAATATACAATAATTATGTATCTGCATTATAATTGAGGTAAAATGTTGCACTCAGCGAAACTGCTTTGAGGCCAAACCACAAAACTATTTTTAAGTACGATCATACTTCACTGGATAGTCTATCTAATTAGAGTGTAGCCTGTAGTAGATAATTTAAACAGTAGGTAAATATATGGGTTACAAAATAAAAATTCTGTGAATTTATAATAACAGATAAAACACTACTACTACACCCCAAATAATGTTTCTCGTACAGGTATTCAGGCACATGCTAAAAGATCCAAATGAAGAGTTGTGTAGGCATAACAGATTAATGATCCCTAATTAACAACGGAAGATGATTACAAGAAACAAAATGGCTGTTTACCTCCACATAAACGAAGATGATGGGGTGTGGAACAGACGTCGAGTGGAACCTTAGGCGACCATAAACGCACATAGCACGACGGAAGTGACTAGGCTCATTAGATGGCAGAGAACAATAAAGGCAACATGTTTACGATGGTCTGCCTCAGATCGCCCAGGTCGGTCGGCGGTCCAAGTCATTGAGCAGCATTACCTGTGCAGAGGCCACACTCTATAACCTGTAGATCTGCAACCATCACTAGTCATTAAGCAGCATTACCTTTGCAGAGCCCACACTCTATAACCTGCAGATCAACAACCATCACTAGTCATTGAGCAGCATTACCTCTGCAGAGCCCACACTCTATAACCTGCAGATCAACAACCATCACTAGTCATTGAGCAGAATTACATCTGCAGAGAACACAACCATCAGTAGTCATCGAGCAGCATTACCTCTGCAGAGCTCACACTCTATAACCTGCAGATCTACAACCATCACTAGTCATTGAGCAGAATTACATCTGCAGAGAACACAACCATCACTAGTCATTGAGCAGCATTACATCTGCAGAGCTCACACTCTATAACCTGCAGATCTACAACCATCACTAGTCATTGAGCAGAATTACATCTGCAGAGAACACAACCATCACTAGTCATTGAGCAGCATTACATCTGCAGATCTACAACCATCAATTGGCATTGAGCAGCATTACCTCCGCAGAGCCCACACTCTATAACCTGCAGATCTACAACCATCACTAGTCATTGAGCAGAATTACATCTGCAGAGAGCACAACCATCACTAGTCATTGAGCAGCATTACATCTGCAGATCTACAACCATCAATTGTCATTGAGCAGCATTACCTCCGCAGAGCCCACACTCTATAACCTGCAGATCTACAACCATCACTAGTCATTGAGCAGAATTACATCTGCAGAGAACACAACCATCACTAGTCATTGAGCAGCATTACATCTGCAGAGCTCACACTCTATAACCTGCAGATCTACAACCATCACTAGTCATTGAGCAGAATTACATCTGCAGAGAACACAACCATCACTAGTCATTGAGCAGCATTACATCTGCAGATCTACAACCATCAATTGTCATTGAGCAGCATTACCTCCGCAGAGCCCACACTCTATAACCTGCAGATCTACAACCATCACTAGTCATTGAGCAGAATTACATCTGCAGAGAACACAACCATCACTAGTCATTGAGCAGCATTACCTCTGCAGAGCCCACACTCTATAACCTGCAGATCTACAACCATCACTAGTCATTGAGCAGCATTACATCTGCAGAGAACACAACTATCACTAGTCATTGTGCAGCATTACTTCTGCAGAGAACACAACCATCACTAGTCATTGAGCAGCATTACATCTGCAGAGAACACAACCATCACTAGTCATTGTGCAGCATTAACTCTGCAGAGCTCACACTCTATAACCTGCAGATCTACAACAATCAATAGTCATTGAGCAGCATTACCTTTGCAGAGCCCACACTCTATAACCTGCAGATCTGCAACCATCACCAGTCGTTGAGCAGCATTGCCTATGCAGAACCCACACCTATAGCCGTGATAAATTATCTCTGCACAATCCACATTCTTCTTCCTGCCTTATAGCAACGTTTTCATTGATACTAAGTAGCATGTTGGCTTTTAGTAGCCTCACAAACGTTTCCAACATTTACTAATCAAGGAATAGCAGGAGGGTTAATTTTTATACAGTGTTCTTCTTCTGGGTCCATTTCTTTCTAATTTATACTCCACTTTTCATTTTTAAGTTGGCAAGTCATGCAACTAAAACTGATTTCAGCATAGTTATATATCGTATTCACTCTGTCTTAAATTAAATAAATCATTCCTCATCGGAGTAAAGTGTTTGCACCAGTAAACCACACACATTATAACTAATACAAAACTATTCGTCTACTCTCTATACTAGAACTAATACAAGTTCAATCTATGGAGCTTAAAAACAAAGTATCAAATTAGTTCTATCTCCAGGTAAGGGACCCTCATTTGATTGACGTACCTTTATTGAATGTTTAGAGTACTGGACACCGATGGGCACTCTTCTGGTAGTTCTCTTGCAGTTAGAAAATATCATTCTCTCTCCTGTTTTCTAATGAAAAGGCTTGCACGCCCGGATGCTTGTGCATGGTATGATGTTGTAAGATGATGTTGCTACAATCATTACTAGGTGGTAATAAGTTGGTGGGGTATACGCTTTAGCGAATCCCTAATTTTTGTACGTAGTCAAGGATTGTGACGATTGACGATTGTGATATTCATAGTCGATTGTTTTGATTCCACTTGAACAGTTATATCTTGAAATGAAAAACTGTGAAAGTGACTCTATTCTTTTGTACAATCTTAAAATGTACCCTTTTTTTCTTTTTGGTAAATTCGTTTGAGGACAACCCTGGTTGTTCAAAATATGTTATGGGTAAGATTTCGTGACCTTGGTCTTCCACTTTTTTCAAACAGTGTGTATATACAGTGTGTAGTTCTACTGTGGTATATAACATCTACAAAATACGATCTGCGGAGGCTGCTCATTTTGGGTCACTGAATTTACTTATTTCTTCAATTTAATGTTTGACCTTCATTGTGGTTGTGCTTTTATGGACCCAGTATATTTCTTATACTGTACCTTGAAATCAGATTTAGCTTTTAAACAAATGGGAATAACATGGCTGCATACTCTTCCCTAGTGCACCAACGGATTTAGAGCTTACAAGTCACAGTTTTACCTAGAGCTAATCAAAGAGGCATGTTACTGATTATTTTTAGTTTTGCTTAAAATGTGGATACACGATATCCTTATGTAATGTGAAAAAATGAGTAAGTAATTAATCAATTGCATTGAGAGATTTTAACTGTTTAACAGCCTTCGAATATTTTTTTTCTTCAATGAGGGAACTTTTGATTTAGTTTTTTCGATCACTATCCGTAGGCCACATAGATTGTAACAAAGGCGTAAACTTATCCACTTAAAATTCATCATTCAAGCCATCAACTTCACATTTTTTTATAAAATAAGATGATATAGAATATTTTAGTTCACCTTCCAATGTATGAAGTTATATTCTGGCAAAGTAAGCCAACTTAACAAACATTATTTACTATACATAGTTAGAAACAGAGCTACATTCTCTCATGCCGTTTATCAACTAACTTGTTTATGTTCAAAATGTTTTACTGTTTACATGAGATGCAAAAAATGTAAAGTGACTATATGAAGAAAGTAATACGTATACTTGAATAATGTACTCGTTTAATTCTAAATTAAATCATTTTAGCAAATTATGACCAGAGCTTTTTATTTTAATGAATTAAAAACACGATCTTTTAGGCAATACCTTTCTTTGTTATTTATGAACAAATCAGAGGCCCTTGTTAAACCGAGAAAAAACCGAGAATTTTTAGTTCTACAAAAATGCATACATTTATGTATTTAAACGTGATTTATTTTTTTACAAAATTGTTACCTTTTTAATTTGTTTCAAACCCTATTTGTTTCAACTCTAGTATAGTATAGTATAGTGGATCTCATCAATGTTTAGGTCTGTTTAATGTCAGATGCTTAAACAGATACGTGTAATATATTGGAGTCCAATGTAATCGTTTTGAAAGACGAATCAATCGTTTCAGCCTTATCATTGCTTTTTATAATTTTATAAAATTGAGTAAGCTAATTTTGCATTGATCATCTATCAATATTTAGTCAAAACCATGAAAAAGGTTCAGCCTCTTGTTATTTTGTAAAATCTTTAGTCAAATCATTAATCCAACATTCTAGAAAGTTTTCCTGCTAAGAAATATATTACAACTATTAATTGTTAATCTTTCACAGTTCTAAAACACATATTTCACGATATTTAACAATACATTTCGAATAAAAACAACCATATCGTGCAGAAATATTCCTAAAAGTCTTCAATACGGTATGGAGCGGTTATTAATTTCTTCAGCAAAATTTTAAATATATTGAAATCGTTAACAACTTTGAAAACACATTATTCATTTACAGTAACGCTTAATATTGAAAATTTATAGTTTTTCTTATAAAAACTAAGACAAAGGTCTTTAAATTAATTTACGAGAATGTAATTTAAGTATTTTGTTAGAAATGCGATGGAGAGACATAAAAAGTATATAAAACTTTTTACATTTAGTTTCTTAGAAAACTTAAAAAAATCTGTAGCTTTCAAGGTTTATGGTTGATATGCAATTTTAAAAGCCGGAATAGTTTTAATAAAAAAAAAAAAAAAAAAAAAACAAAAACAATAATAAATTGGTACCTTATTCTAAACGTGTTTTCATCATACGTCTTCATAAATCTAAGATAAATGCAAACATCATTCAAGATCTTTGGTATATTAACTATATAAAACTAACTGAATTTTTGTTCCTGAGGAATCGAATTGTCCTTTATTACCGAGAATTTTGCAAATACGAGAAAACTGTACGGAATTCTTTAAAATTCTATGACTCGAGAAATAGCCATTATAAATGTCGCATGGAAAAGAATCGTAAGGACTATTGATCCTTTCAAGGGCCTAAGCTCAGGGCAATTTTTGTGTGAGAGGGCATTGAAAGAAGCAGGGTCCGAAGTGGCTCATGCCGATACTGACTAAATATCTGCTCAAGACCAAGACATGTAGGCTGCCAATATGATTCAACACCCACCTTCAGAGAAAACAAAGAATAAAAAACAGTTAAACAGTTTTTTTTCCATGGTTGATCACTGTTAATATGACACAATATTTATGCCTACATAAAAGTCATAAGAGTTATTTATACATGTAGGGACAAAGTCCTTTTGCAAATTTTTTTTTCAAATTATAGCCCTTTTGTATCAACTGGTGTGTGTAAAATTCAGAAAAACATGAACATCCCTTTTATCTATAAAGATTTACCAACCTCTTCTGATTCAACATTTTACATGCTCCTTTAAAATTAAACAAAAATGTCAAAATGTACTGTTATTTGAAGAATCTATGTTCGAAGAAGGAATTCAAACATAGTTGTTCTTAATCGCGTAATTTTGTATTTATGTACAAATGTATAAAAAAGATAGTTGTTGTTTGAATCATACGTCGTTAGCTATCTTATCTCTGGATCTGTCCTCGCATGTTATATGCATCATATGCAAATATTTGTATCATAATACGTTACCCTAAAGAAGCCCTGCCTAAAAATCAGGTTCTTAGTTTTATATTTTAAAGGGGGTATACAGTTATAGTACAGAAATTGGTGCTAAAGACAATATACAATATAACTTATAGTGGCGCAGGTTGTTAAAATATAACTTGACATTTGTATATGTTTCGTAAAATCATAGGATTATTGACAAACAATTATTGTAATTATACTATACAAAATGTAATATATTAAAATATTAAAATGTTATAATTATTCGAAATTAATGATTGTAAACTTTGGACTAATGATCTTTCCACACTATTAACAAATTGTTATTAATAATTTAGACGTCCATTTATTTAGTCACTACTCTTTCCTATTATAATTTTAATGTATCATCAAAACCGGTAGTTATCTGGTGTCATTGTTCACAGTAGCTTCACTAACTACTGGTGGTAAATCTAGCAGAAGCTGTTCGTAGGCGTGGACAAAACAAATGCTTTCGGATAACAGCTCCAAGGGACATTTAGATGTTACGAAACGGACTGGGGATCCGGGGATGAAAAGAAAAGTGATAGCTCTAAAGAAATTAAGGGAATCGGTTAGCCTTTGAATGGATGGCAGGGTCGAGAACATAGTCCGATTGATATATTTTGTTTTGAAAGACTCGGCGGGCGGGGCGACAGGGAAACTCTAGACCTAGACTCTAGCTAGAACTTCCTGGGACCTTTGTCTCGTCTCACACCGGGTGTTTCTGGGGGTGCTGGAGTAGTTTTAGGGTGAGCAACCACAGATCTGGGGGCGCGGGTGCAGACAGGCGTGGTTGTGGTACGTCTAGAAAAACATCAAGTAGAATGGAGGTCTCGATTCTCGAACAGCACTCAACTCTGAAATATATTCAACAGTGTTCAAATTTTGGCTTACTTTGATCGTAATCTGCAACTATGCATGAACCAATAACTGGGACCTATCTATAATATAGTAGTTTAGTAAAGTTGATGTGTCGTCATCAATGATTCCATATACAGTAGTGACGGTAATTCAAATTAATTTAATACTCCATATAAAAAGGAACGTTTTTTACAAAAATCTCTTTAGCTCGTGATTCAAATTATTAGTAAATAAGTAAACTTATAACAAGTAGTTATACCAAGAAAGAAAACAGCTGATACATTTGGAATAGGAAATTAACATTACAAGAATATTTGACAACAATGGTATTTGACAACTTAAGAAAAACTTTTAAATACCACAATTTTTTAAAAAATCTACATTTTTAGGTTCGATCTACGACTTCATTTTCTACTAACTAAGACCTTTAATGTGATGTCCATACCAACCCATGCTTTCTTTTACGATTTTCTACCCCTCGCGGGCAGCCGGGTTATGAGATGAAAAGGTGAAGATATGCGCTTAAAAAGTGGATTTTTATGTGTTTTTATGAGTATTTAAATTTGTATTGTTCATATACAATGGTTTAAAATATATTAAACTGTTCCGGAACCTTTCTAACACACTGTATGCATTTATTACAGATTATACCAAATAGAGTAGGCCTAGCGAGTGGTACAGGATTCGTACAAGAACCCTTCCCAAAACCGCCACTTTTGTCATTTTGTACAGTTTGCCGTTTGAATTATGTAATACCATTGGCATCTTGGTGTGGTCCTCAGTTTCGTTGGCAGCCATATCTTCATCCCTCACTACAGGCCATCCTAATTGACACAATCTTTACCTTCTGAACTTGAAGGTGTTAACAGTGACTACACTTGCAAAATTTAGCCTCAATTAACCTCTTGGAATCCAATACGAGCGATAAGAGGTCAATTCTCGACACATCCACATTACGTGTTATGGGTTTGGACCGGGTTTTCCTCAAAACATTTGTTTTACCTTCTTTCAAGATGTAGACATTACAACATTTTTAGGAACATATTTTGTATAATTACTGCTTTTATTTGGAACAAAAGTTTAATAGTGCTTGACTGGATGGTACTCGTATTGTCCGATTGGCTTTTTGTTTTACACGTGTTTGTTCATATCTACGGAATCTAGTAACGTACTGTTACGCTTTACTGTATCCTTTATGTTTCTATGTAAAGATTTGTAAATATTTTCTAATTTTTATGGGGGTTTAAAGTATTTTTTTAACAAGATCAAATGGAAGGGCAGACTGGGATCACATAACTTTATACTATTTAATATTGACTAAACAAGATATTTCATTTAGGCCATAATGCCTAAATAATAACAATTTATTTCACAAACTATTTTATTTCCATTCTAATATAATACTTATAAGATTAATTGCGATTTCTTTATGTAATATTCTTTAACCATTAACAATCAGTGTCATGCCAAACGATATGAAATGTTCACACCTTGTCTATCTAGACTTCCCTGTCTTTTACGATTCCTAAATCTGTCTCAGCAGATTTACCTTTTTAATGTTATTTTTACATATTTATAGTTCTTAAAGATCAACTGCAGCCAATGGTAGATCATATTTTTCAGTGGGTGGTAAGCCCACTGGGACTTTGCTTAGGACATTTTAGTCTTGAGACTTCGTCCAGGTTAGAGGATGTTTTATTGTTAATATTTGTTGCTCATTTAATTAACCAAAACTATTCAAAACTATTTAATTGTAAACAATTGCTTGTCCTCCCAGTGTACTAAAAAGTGAAAAAAAAATAAATCCTAAAAAAAAATAAATTAAGAGAGCACCTAGAATTCAAAATTAGCGTACTCAAACACAAATAAAACATGCTTCCTGTATACGGTAGGATAAAAAAGTCTACTTGCACGAAGCAGCCTTTTAAAATTAAATTGTGTTGTTTTTCAGATCACAACTGGAATCGGCCTAGGAGTTCGCAATGAAATTTGGTGTTGGACAAAAAAGCACAAGGGACAGAAGCGAATGTCATTAGCTCTTGGTCCAGAGGAAACGAAAGAAGTGGAAAAGTAGATCCGGTAGAGCAGACGGCAACAATGCGAGAAATTCACCAATTGTAGAGGTACAATGGGTGGCGGCGAAGTGTAAGAGGTGACAAAGACGTAGGCGCCACCGAGACCTGGCCAAGGGCCGTACTGTCTGCTAAATGCTAAAACATAACGCGCTTCCGACCTGTTTATTTAGGATACCAGACGAAGACCGCTGGATGTCCACAGACCCATCTCAAGGCAACTCTGCGAAAATATCTTTGTCAACTGCAGAAGAGTACCCATAGAGGAAGATTAAATATAACCAGCTGTAAGGAAACACGATGTATAATCTTTGTTTCTGTATTGTTGGTAATACACTCCTGGTGGTGTGGTGTAATTTTTGTTGTTAGTGTGGTCCGTTCCATGTTTTCTCTTCGTGCTGTAATGGGAGCTACGTTTTCCCAATCTACAAATTTTATTATCTCATATTATTATTTGCTTGCTTATTTAAAATGTCTAAGAAACAGCACTAAGTGTAGGACATTTTTCAACTTGCACTCTACGTATGTATTAAAACTGGACTGAGATATTTAAGCAATCCACATTGTCAAAACGACCAGCTAGCAAAATTTCACGCAATTAAACACTTGTATTCAGTAACATTTAAGGTTATCTAATTTTATACTATTCAATGTCAATGTATATTATTGTCAATTCAGTTATTCAATGTAGGCTAATTTGATATTTCTCGTTGAAAAATCGTGGTTCAGATTCAGGGAAGAGAACTATAAACAGTCTATATGATCGGGAGATGGAAAGTAAAGGCAAAGTTTATTGATGATGAGTTTTGTCACGACACTCAGTTATGTTTCATCTTAAAATCTACTTGAATTTGTTTGCGAAAACTTAAACCAGTTTCCCTCTCAAACAAAATACAAGTGATAAAGTTATATGCAAACAGTACAATGTGACCGGTACATCTATTCGTACAGTTTTTTTTTAGATTCTTCCACACAAGTAATAAGTTCCAAACAAATATTAAAAAATATAACGATTCCTAAAACTCAGGAAGCATTTTATATAACGTGTTATATTCATGAGGTTACAGCATACAAACTACAACCTATTCTCAACCTCCTCGTAATGCGTATGGTTGAATACATTACCAATCAAAAATATCATGTAGTTCGTAGCTAACATGATTGTTATTAACATAAATGTCGGACCTCCAGTTCGGTACGTTAAAACTAAAGACCTTGTTTTTACACCCCATGATATACATGCGCCGCCATGTGATGGATCGACCAGCACCAGCCACACCGCGCCGGGTGGCGGCTCGACCGACAAATATTTATTTAATTTATGCGCCACTTTAACAAACTCCAATTTACAGAGACAAGGCTCGGACGTTGATGCGCGGTGAGCGGTGATCCTCGTCAACTAGGCGCAGGCGTGGGCCCAACGCAGGCGCACGGCGTCTACATGTCAGCAACAGTGTCCTTTGTTTGTCCTTTGTGCAACACATATCCCTTTGTAAAGCGCACCTCTGTAGGAGTTATGTGAGTCTGCTGCTCCCTTTAGGTGTAATAAAAAACACGCAATAGTTACTTACGTATAGACACATTTGTAAAACATAAAGTTTGAATGTTTTAAAAGTTCACCCAATATGTTTACGAAAAACGGAAGATGCCATAGTTTATTAAGTGAAAGGTATATCTGTGAAGAAGCTGCTTACTGCATAAAAAGCGCTCGTAGAAGCTTTGAGTCTTTTCCACTGCTGCGTTGAAAATTAATTACAAGTTTTAAGTACATAGGATAGTTGCTTGCGTAAAAAGTACCTCTCTAGAAGCTATATTTGTTTACTTAAAACACTCTATTATAAGAAACGATAGTTTCTTGCTCAAAACACACCTCTAAAAAAACAGTAGTTGTTTACGAGAAAACACATCACTGCTGAAGCAATAGTTACTTACGTAAAACACATCTCTGCAGAAATAATTATTGATGCCTACGTAAGAAAAACCACAGCAGAACATATCGTTCTGAAGCTACAACTGCTAACATTAAACTTACCTCTGCATAATTAGTATTAAATGATTACTTTAATACATTACACACAACAACATTACATAACATAACTAACTAACTTTGTACACTACTACTTTGTAACTTTGTAACTATGTAACATTAAATTTGCAATGTGTGTAGTGTAAGTTGAACTATTTTCTGCAGGAATTTCTAAACATGATTAAGAGTCTCCTTATGTTGCTACCTTAATTCATGCATTTAACCACTTGCACAGTAAATTCAGAACATTTAATACAAATTTATATAAAAATGACAAATAAAGTTTATTTAGAGGTAAATGTAAAATTTTACCACTCAGAACATCATCCACTTATTTAAGTGATAGGTCAGGAAAGATAGACGATGTATGGCCATCAGCACCCTTAGAAGATATTGTGGTTGGTGGGGGGGGGGGGGGGGGTCGGTAAGATGCAAGAACTACCCCGACAGTGAAGGCAGGCTTACAATAGTATGAAACCAGATCCTCGAGTACAATAATGGCGGCTGAACCCGGTCAAAGGGTAAGAGTGTTCACGGCGGCACGACAACCAACTCTGACCTCACTGATATGGTAATAGCGACTTTGATGTTGTCTGTAATTGGTGGATAATTGAAAATTTGAATATTTAGGAGCATTTATGTATCGTCAAGTGGCCTTCCTTGTAGTTTTATTTTGTCTGTCTCAACCGGCGGAATCGGTCATTCTAGTCAAATTTAATTTATAGATGCAAATACATTATACAATCTTTGCCACAGGTGGAACTACGTTTAGTCATTTCCATATCCAAACGGAATATGTACTTTTTGTTGTGATCCCTTTTTATGCTAAAAGGTTATTTTGCAACTAAAACGCACAGTTATAAATCAATTATATTTTTTGTTGACGATATATCAGTTTTCTTGTCTACCGCTAGTTATACTATATATATAGTATATATAGTAGTATAGGTTATCGTTGTTGATCAAACAATGTTTAGTGTACATAAATAATGCTATTCCTTGTATACTAATGATACAAACAACACATAGGACTAACATAACAATTCTATTTCGAAATTTGTGGCCAAAAAACAAATTATCAGCATAATGCATACAGAATCATAGTATTTTCAAGCAACTTTGGAAAATATAAAGACTGATGTATCAACCACGTTGTGTTGTGGATCCATTTTGAGTTTTCATACATTAGACTATGTGATGGATAGATTGGTGATGATTGTTTTAATACAACTAAAATGTATGACAATTCCCATTCTTTAATAGCTGTGACTTATTGACCGAAACTCTTTAATTAGCAATGTTGTGAAAGAAAGAAAAGTTACTGCAAGGTTACTGCCACTAAACCTTCTTGAATACTTTCATAAGTTAATATACATTTTTTGATACATACTGAACATATTTTGAGACGTTTTGAATAAAAGGTATTATCATTCTCCATAAATTAATCTAAAAAAAAAATACAAATAGTTATTATATAGAAAGCTTCTCTTTCCTCTAATCCAGCAAGTCGCTTTTGCATTCCACGATAAAGACATATTTTTACTTTTCACTTGTTCTTTACATCGTAAAGTACATATACGTTCGGGTTGAGATTTTTAACGGAATATTGATTTTATATATTAGCTATTACCAGCTATAAGACTTCTCTCATTCGCTACTCTAACTGAAAGAACTCAGTTTAAAATGAGATTGGCTATTTGCAAGTTGATGGTTACACTGTGGCAGAGATGTACTGTCGTATCAGATCAGAGGTGGCGCTGGTATACTCGTCTCCAAAAGCATTGTATGTAGAGCGATAGATGTGAATTGGCTGTCCACAGAAATTAGCTTTGAATGTACTGCTATTGTGATAGATAATTCCAAAATCATAGTTGTAAGTATCTATCATCCTCCTGCTGGT